>NC_135390.1:13805452-14121702 GCF_051989625.1 Stigmatopora argus
AAAAAGAACGTGGACTCGTGAATGTAGGATTTGATTAATCTCATTCAAGAAGGGGAAAGCAGGGTAATTTTATCTGATGAATTATTCATATCCTTTCGCTTTGAACCCTTGATTTTTCCTGACAGGTGCCTGTGTGTCCCCTTCCATTAGCCATGTCATTTCCTCCTCTTCAGCTGCAATCCACTCTCATGTCCTTAACACCGATGCCCAAGGACTGACATGTATGTAGGGAGAAATTATCAAGTGAGGGTACAAGGCACAGGAAACGGGAAAGTGAGTAGACAGCACGAAAAGTGAAAGTGGACAGATTTGTCTTTATGCAAAGATACAGTACAGGTAATAAGGCACTTGTACAAAGTTAGTGCAAATGGGAGACTTAATAGCACTTAACCGCAAAAGCCTTAAGAGCTAGAGGGACAGATAGGCAAAAGTCAAGTGAACAAAAGCTTCAAAAGTAGTCAAAAAGAAAACACTTGCATTGACGCACATTTTCATCTGATACAAACATAGGAGTAAGCTAATTGCTGCTTACTGTATCTTTCTCTACACTGTCCCAGATAACAACAGACAGTAAGTAATCCACCATAAAAATACAGTTTGTGCTACCAAATGCTAGATAAATGACAAAAGAAGCAGAGTGCCGAGAGATTAATGCAGGCAAAAAGATGTTGTAGTCTACTGGGGTAAGGATGGCAGAATTGTATCCAGAAGGGATGATCAAAAGGGAGCAATACATATTGGAGAAAGCATTAAAAAAACTAAAGAAGCAAAAGAATAACTGTAGTTTGTATAGCACATGAATTTAAGCATTTATGTTTAAGGGTGGTAGATGGAAAGACAGGCAGGAAAAAAAGAAAAGAGGGGTAGAACATGCATTTGTGGAAAGAAAAGGAATGGGGCGTCCAATCAATATGTACTCTCCTTATGGTATGTGTACCATAATTTGCTCCTTCCTCCTGTCTCATTCTTCTTTCTTCTACTGTATTCCTCACTCCCCCTTCTCCCCCCTCTCATCTCTCCCCTTCAGTCTTGAATGTGCTGAATGTAGGTCATCCTGTCTGGAAGCTCCTCTTCTCCCTCTTCACCATTACACCTTGCTCTTCTCCTCCCCACTGAGGCTGTGATTTCTCTGGGCTGGGTGCCGCTAGCTGGACAGCATAAACTAGCTGGAAACTGCCATGCCGTTTTTGATTTATATTGCTTTTATATTGCACAAGGCCCGATTGCATCTGTATCCTGGAATGAGAGTGGGAGATTTCCATTGCTTTTATCAGCAGGAGGAGAATCAGGCGAAGTCTGACCATAACCACAGCACAAAGGGTTCATATCCTCCAAGCAGAGAATTCGAGAAAAAAAATGTTGACATCTCACACTTGTCCTGGAAAGAAGTAGCTGGCTTTCAATACTCCATCTCATTGATCCAAATTTTGTCTTCTTACCTCCCCTTTTTTGTTTTGGTTGGCAGGTTGATTCGTGTAGATTCCTTCCAAAGCGCCGACACTTGTTTTAGCAGCCCATATCAAATAAAACACAGAAAAACTGTAAGCCTAACGCTCTCCTCAGCGCTTCCTTTCCCAAAAATACGGGAGTGAAGGAAAAATGTGTGTGTGAGAGTGTGTGTCTGTCTCCCCAGCCTGCCGCAGTGCAGAGCGACTGGCTTGTAGAAGTGAGAGAGGCAAACGCACACACTGTTGCTAACTATGGGCTGGCAGACTGGCATAAAGTGTTTGTGTAACTGACTGGTTTACACAGCACATTGTTCTGGTGGAGATTAGAACTCCATTAAACTGCAGTAGACTTCATCGCACTAAACCATTATTCTTTGGTTTGTTTTTGTGATACATGTCTGACTGAATATACATACAAACTTTATTTTTACCCTCATATTTTATTAAAATGTTGACAATAGGTCAAATTGAACGAATGCACATACAACTGTATTTCACTTAAATTTATGACCATTTATACATCAGATCTAATTTTGGGCTTGATTTGCCGGTAAAAAAAAGTTTTAATCAATTCACAAAATGCGAAGATAAATGCTCACGATCTTGGAAGCCGATAGGGAATGAACAAATACTTAAGTGTGTCCTGCATCCTTGTTAGAAATGATGTTATATTTCAAGTAACCAAGTGAAGTATGCACTCACAGGAGCCTTTTATCTCTGAGTGATGACAAATAATTGCTTTGCCCTTGATTTTACAGCAACCAGTAGGGGTAGACTAACCTTCCATAACAGCCCAACCCGTTATTTTACTCTTATAACCCTATTTTTCTCTCCTCTGCCAATGTAGGCCCCTAAAGTTGCAAGGAAAGGTGTCTTATTTCCACCCTCAGCTCAGCTTTATAGTGGCTTGTGTGTTGTGACAGTTGGTGTGGATTCAAAATGAATAAATATTCTTCAATATTTACAAAGGATTTTTTCATGGTTTGGGTGGAGAGGTTTCATGTTCAACTGTGTGAAGTCAGTGCGTTGTTCCAAAATTCATCAGAAATTTTAGATGCACTCTTGTTATAATGCAGGTTAGTGTAAGAATCGATTTGCAGAAACTTTTATAACCTCGTGCATGGATCTGGTGTAAACCAATAGCTATTCATGACAGTGTGATATTATCAAACGCATGACATGTTACCCACATGATGAAGTCTGAAAGAAGGCAAACACAAGTGACAACACCTTGATACCCTCTTTCTCCGAGTTGACATATTCCCACACTCACACAGGGACACACACACACACCACAAGATACTTGTCAAGCACATCCTTGGTCTGCCAGGTGTGAAGAGAATATGGTAGTCACTAATTGGTGAGAAAGTATTTTGTCACTTTGTTAGATGGAGTACATACAGGGTTTCTAATCTTGTGGAAAATTGGAAAAATAATATGGTAACCTTGTTACAGGAAACCTAAGGTACACTTGAAAAGATTTGAAAAAATCTATTGTTGTTTTTTTTTAAACCACAATGTTCAGAAAAGAAAAACGATTTGTTGTGTTCCTCACAAGTCTGTCTGAAACTGACAAGGACCCATTGAATTTAGTATATTATGCCTCTTATTCTGTACACTTGGGGCACAGTGGTAGTGTGATTAGTTTATCTGCCTCACAGTTCTGTGATCGAGGGCTCTGACGTTCCTGTGTGTAGTTTGCATGATCTTCCTGTGCCTTTGTAGTTTTTTTCCAGGTACTCTGGTTTCCTTAAAACTTCCCAAAACATGCATTGTAGGCTGAATGAAAATTGTCCATAGGTATGAGTGTGTGCGGGTTGATAGAAATATTGATAAAGTACTTATACAAGTACCCTAAAATTATTCTTATTATTCCTGGTTTTATTATTAATGGGGAACTCTTGAAATGTTTGTGTGCATCTCCCCTCTGTATGTGGTTGTAATTCACACAGTCAAGCTTGAAATACAGCAGATGTTCAAATTCAACTTGCGAAACTTCACAAATCAAAGTGAGACCACTGATAATGAGTTAATGTCAGTTGCCATAGTGAATAGGTTTCGCACATGCACGCGCACACACAAATCTGCACACCGACAAACACATACAAACCAATCATTAACAGCTCAGCCTGGGTCATACTTTGCAGCTGCTCTTTCTGGATAAGATAAGACTTTGACTGCCGAGAGTGTGTTCCTGCATGTGTATTTATGTCTGTATCATTGTCTGTATCTGTGGCCAAAAACACCTGTTTAAACAAAGCTTTAGAAATACGACTGAATAAATTCATTTAATATTTACAGTAAAAAGCCATCTGTCTTTTGTAAGGTTGTAAAGATCCATGTTGTGAACACTGACTTTGATGACAGTGAATATATAGTAACAAATCAAAGAGTGTCACCACATGCTGCACAGCTAGTGGTATTAGAGCGTCTTCAGCTATTGAACCTGTTGCCTTTCAGACTATATACTTTCTTAGACAATTATGTTTCACTGATGAACTTGGAAGGCTACAACAATTATCTTTTTCGTGTCATTAATATTTTTGGGGTATAAACTAAGACAATATTGTTGGACAGAAGATTAAAACTTTAATTCTTACATGAATAGTTGTTCTCTAAATCCTCAATGTACCCTCCTTTGCTGACACGATCTTTTAAATTCTGAGAGGGCTTTTTCTTTGCTTGGATTTCGTTTTCTCTGTAGTTCGGTTGCTTTCTGTGCACACATTACCATGTCACTTCCAGGTTGGCATTTACAAGAGTGTCATCTCCCGTGTTTTCTTGTGTAAACACAACATTGCTTGGAAGGATTCAGTGTTTATCAAAATTGTTTTTGAAAACTGATCTGGCTCTGTTCCTGTGTGAACCGAGTCTGAGATTTTCATACCATCGCTTCTTGGTAGAATATAGTTATCCATAATGGCAGACTGGTTTACTGATTTATATACTTATACCCCAACACTTTCTTCCATATTGATACTGTAGTGTGTTCGGTTTATTGCTGATAAACTGAATAGGAATAGGAATGGGACTTCAAATTTAGTGTGCACAAGAACAACAATAACCAGTAGTTGGGTGTGCGTGAGGGATGACAAAGAAGAAAGCGGTGGTGGTGGGGTGTAGGGTTTGTGGGAGTTTTCCAAAAGAACACCTGTTGAGATTAGGGTTGGCACGCGACCCACTCTAACTCGCGTGGCAGCTGCGCCACATTAGAACAATGGCAGTAAAAGAGAGAGACCAAAAACGCAGGAGGAAAGTTTGAAAGCACTGCTTATCCTTTCAGCTTGTGTATGGGTGTGTTTGTGTATGTGACTGTGTGCTCGGCATATTAATGTGAGCACAGTGAGAAAAACAAAAAGAAAGGGTGCGTTTTCCCGAGAAAAAGACGTGCTCAAACTGATTATACTAAAGCAAGATGTATGTAAAAACCAAAATATAATAGATATTTTTATTTGTTTGTATACAGTATTATACAGCATTAGATAGCCATAGGGCACACATGTATTATACTTTTTTTTTAAATTTGATTATATATATTTGGGGTTTCTTGGGAACACCTTCCACAAGTCTTCTGGGGGTCCTAACACTCCATCAAAGCACTTTGATGGAAAATATTTGTCATTACATTTTCCTGAAATCTCTTATTAAAATGGCATTTGCGATCAGAGTGAGCTCATGAGTTAACATTCTTATTTCCATTCCTTTTATGCTCCATGAGCACACAAATTGGAGCCCAATTACCCATTGCTTTACTTGGATGCACTGCAGATAGGCGGCCATATTGAGTATAATTGTAACCACTGAAATGCATCCAGTAACATTGGTGACTATACTTTCATACTAATTCCCTACTGGTTGTCTAAGTCACCTCTGACTCTCAGTTAGAAACAGAGCATATGATTTTGATATATGGAAAGATGTCAGTTCAAAGTCGGTCGCCTTGTTGTTGTTTTTTCAGTCGGACTTTTAAATTTATATTACACTCTCAATTACATTGAAACTGGCCAAATAAAGCATGGTTCAAAACAATGAAACATTTAACAATTCATCTTAGTCCAAGGTAAAATCATCAAACGTGCCAATGTAAATTTCAAGCCTCATGATTTTTGGTACAGAAGCATTACATAACCATACAAAAAAAGTAGTCTAAGGGTTTTTAATGCTTGGTCTGATTTCTATTGCCTAGTTAAATTGTCTGCACCATATTGATCCCTATCTGACTCTGCGACGCCATCTAGCGTCGATACTGGCTATTCATGTTCTTACTCATTATTGTTTCGGCTCTGCCTTCAGTGAGAAATTGCCAAACAAAAACACTATAGTAGCAGGAAAAGAAAATAATGGGTGAAAACGAGACTCCAAAGTAGTACACAAAGAGTAATATTGGTTCCAATTACATTTAATCTATTCCAATAAAAAAACTAAACTCAGAAGTTCAATTTAAAAAATGTATTTCATTATTTATCTTTAGTGAACAGTGTTTTTTTTCTTTATTCTATGCTACCAACTGATGTAAAAGTAGATGAATGTTTGTGTGCACACATTGTGCGCTCATCTGGATCCACTCTTTACTCCCTGACTAGTGTGTGACTGCAGGTTTTTGCTCTGTCGTGTTATTTGACCGCCCGAAAGAAGCAGATAGGAGAGAGAGATGGGGGAGAGAGAGGGGGGAGCATAAGAGAGAGGGAGTCATCTGAAATCAGTCCGACCATCTGAGGTGTCAGACATTCTGTGAGAGGCTCAACTACTCTGTTGCTCAACATGATCTTGTTCAACAACGTGTTCACACACACTGATTGGCAAAATCAATTAAATCTGGAGTATGACAGGGTATAATTATAGGTTAACTACATGTGTCTACAACACATTTCCCTGTATGACAATCATTGAAAAAAAATATTTTTATTTTTTCCTTCAGATGTAATTTATTTCCTCTAAAAGGTCCAAGGGAAGTATTTTGGGTGCAGACTCCATTATGTGGTATGCATGTGTTCAGGAGTTTGAATGAAAAAGGAAGGTTAACATAAACAAAGTGCACACTTCTTTAATTCGCATTTGCCCACTGGTACAAACTGTTCTCAAAGTTTCCATATGGCAAAATATACCCCGCTTCCCTTATAGCTATATGTTAATGACATACACATGGGTTTGGTGGTAAAGGGGGGAAAAGGGGAGGGGGCGATAACATAAGCCAGTGTCTCTTTAAAAAAATGAAGTTTCTTCTTGTATTCTGGAATGAGGTCAGAGACGAGGCTGCTCATTGCACGAGCTGATTATTATTAGATTCCATTTTGGACCAATCAGCGTCGAGATGGGCGTCTGTTTGGCGCCGAGGCAGGCTAGCGACAGCCTCTGATTGGCTTAATTTTTATCACTGTTGTATCTCGGGAAGGGATAAATGCATGCAAAGGGAGACTCGTCTGGAGGGCTGCTTTGAAACTCTGCTGCAAGTCTACAGATGGAGGGAGGGCGGACCGTGTTATTCACTCTAAGTTCCTTTTTCCTTTCCGTCCCCACCATGTCTGGCTTTTGTCTCTAGAAGAGGGGACACAAGCTGATGCCGAGAAAAAAAAACGTATCGCTCGTGCGGTAGTGGGCCACTGACTCAGACGCATACTAGACTGGGCACCCACCACTCGACTTATTGATTTTGATCCCACTGAAGGAGAAAGAGCGATCAACATCTCCAAACGCGTTGGAAGTTAAACTTTGTGTTTGCATATCCAAAACAAACTGGACCAAGTTTGTACTACACATCACCCAAAAAAGAGCGATTTAACCCCCCGAACCCACCCCCTCAAATCAAGTCCCGCTCGTGGAGGAAAGAGCTGAGTCTGCTATTAAGTGCACCGAGAAGAGCGGCAGCATGGTGCAGAAGATGAGCCACACGGAGAGCACCGCGGAAGCGCTTTCCTCTTTTTTCACTGGGGATTCGAGCTCCGGGGCGAGCATGGATCTGGAGCCTGCCGACTCGCCCCTCTCCCCGGGCTCCACAGCCTCTTCGACGGCCGGGGACAAGCTGGGAGACAACCCGGCGTGGTGTAAAACTCCCAGCGGCCACATTAAGAGGCCCATGAACGCCTTCATGGTGTGGTCCCAGATCGAAAGGAGAAAGATCATGGAGCAGTCTCCTGATATGCACAACGCCGAGATCTCCAAACGGCTGGGGAAGAGATGGAAGCTCCTCCGAGACAACGACAAGATCCCCTTCATCCAGCAGGCGGAGAGGCTGAGACTCAAGCACATGGCGGACTACCCCGACTACAAGTACCGGCCTAGGAAGAAAGTCAAATCGAGCGCTTCCAAGCCGGCAAGTGGCGGGGAAAAGGGGGACAAAGTCAGCAGTAGCTCCAACAGCACCAGCATCAAGTCTTCCACGTCTTCGAGGAAGAGTTCACTCAAATCACCCTGCAGCAAAGCCCATAAATCACTTTTCGGGAACAGCAGCAACAGCACCAAAGCTTCACCGTTTGCCTCACAGCAGCCACCGGAGCACCACCACCACCACCACAAGTCCAAGTTGGTACCGTCCACCGCCAAGCCGGCACCGGAGGGTAAGCGGGCAAAGCGAGCGTACCACGTTTACGGGGGCGCCTTGAGCGTCAGCCCCGCGTCCTCGGTCACAGTCCCGGCCAGCCCCACGCTGAGCAACTCTGCGGACTCCAGCGACCCCCTCAGCCTGTACGAGGACGTATCCAGCGGCAGGGAGGAGGGCAGCGAGTCCCCGGGCAGCAGTAGCGGAAGCAGCGGTAGCCCGGGCGGCGGCAGCCCGGGCGGCGGCTCGTTGGCGCGCTTCGGCGGGCAGACGTACAGCAGTCGGCGGGCTTCGTCGCCGACACCCTCCGGCTCTCACTGCTCCGCCTCGTCGTCCTCGTCTTCCTCGTCAGAGGACGAAGAGTTCGAGGACGACTTGCTCGACATGAACCCGAGCCCCAACTTTGACAGCATGTCGCTGGGGAGCTTCGGCTCTTCCGTGCTGGACAGGGACTTGGATTTTAACTTGGAGTCCGGCTCCGGGGTCTCTCACTTCGAATTCCCCGACTACTGCACACCTGAAGTCAGCGAAATGATTTCCGGGGACTGGCTGGAGTCCACCATTTCCAATCTGGTGTTCACATACTGAGAAACAATGTGAGCGAGAGCACAAAGGACAGCCACAAACGGAGCCCAGGGTCCCGGACACGAGCTGGGCGGTGGGCTGCTCCTGCTTTGTTTCCGAACAACCAAGATCACTTACTACTCATTCAAACCGAGCATCATGGCGTCGTCTCTTGTGGTCTGTCAGTGCTTGGGGGAGCTCAACTTTTAAAGCCGATAAAGCGCCCCTTTTGTGGGCTATTTCGCTTTGAATGTGCGGGCCGGGGAGGACTGTGGAGCGGAGAGAAACCTGACACTGCTTCGGTTTCCTGTTTGAGAAAACGCTCGCTGGTGAACTGGATGACCCGAACAACTTTACTGTGATTGATTTGCACGCTACGCGGTCCGCCGTCCACTTAATCAATGTTGTTGCTGATTCTTTCTTCTTTTTTTTAAAAAAAAGGGACATTTCACAAGTTTTTACCGATTTGCCAAGTGAATTTCAACTCTGAAAAAGGTACATAACTCGGACTTTCGCGTGGCATTTTTACTGACGTTTTGTCACCGAGAGGAATTTTGTATGAAACAAAGGTGGGTTGATGTTTTTCTAAGTTTGATATCTTCTTAAAAGCAAAAAAAAATAAAAAATCATAAAAAATACACCGAAGCATGATCGCCTACTTTGTTCCAATCTTGTGCTGACTTCTAACGTGAGACGGTCGAACAGTTGCAAGTAGTACAGTATTAGGGTTATTTAAATGTGTAGATAGCCTCACCTCAGTTGCTCTTTTCTTATTTTTTTGGGATATAATGACACAAATAATCACCAGCTGTTTTAATATTTTAAACTTCAGGACTCAAACGCAACTACAAATCAGTGCTTAACTTTATACATATGATCTCTTACTATTCAGGACCAAAATTGTTTATCATTTTATATTTGTTTATGGAATATCCTCACGTGTTTTTGTTTTCATCCTCAGAGCTTTGTTTTGTACATGTATTCAGATGACATTTTATATGGGGATGTTGTATTTATATACTGGGCCAAGCAGTTTTGACTTTTTATTGTTTCATGCATACTCTTGTTTAGTTTTCTGAGACAATTTTTTGTCATTTTGTCACATTTTCTTCTCAGGCGAAGGGCTAGAGTTTTAAGAACACACAACTTTGATTCCTTTTTTAATATTTAAATGTACACACTTTGGACACTTAAAAAATATAGGAAACAGTTTGATTATTTTCTCAGTGTATTTTTGTACAAATTTATATGGAGAAGGAGGAGTCTACAATCGTGTTGTGTAGTTCAGTTATTCAGCTACAATTTGGTTTCCTGATTAGGAAACCTTGGATGGCTGGTTTCCATGCTGCATTTAAGTGCTGTTGGAAAGCTTATTATTATTTTTACGATTGCCTGCTCAATTTTTTTTGCAGTGGGTGCCACCAAAATGACTACAAGCACCACTACTTTTGACTGTTTCTCATAAAATAGATACTCCTATTGTCTATAATTTTTTAATGGATGGTTAATTTGGCTACTATTTCTCACCTTATCACCAGCAAGCCTTTGGATTTTTTTTCCCCCTCAGCTAATCGTCTGTCATTTTAGACCTGCTGTATGTTATTTTCCTCCAATAGTTTTTGAATGCAGCACCAGCCTTATGTTAGACTACCTTCTGCAGTTTACAGTGCCAGTCTACAGACTTCTTTAAGACATGAACTGATTATTGCCAGAGGCTATTCTTGTAGAGCATGTGGTTGTAACAGTCAGTCTCTGAAGCAGCCACTCCCTTTTTTTTAACTTTCTCTCCGATATATTGCCTACAACAACACACAAGGAGATTGTAGCTCTAAAATTGACTTATTTGTATGTTTTTATCAACTGATGTCAAACTCATCCAGCCACCAGCCACTGGATTGAATAGGCTATCTTTTTAGACAGCAAACAAAAAAGATAACATCAAGCATATTCAAATGTCTGACTTGAGTTCCGCAACATTTCGTACTGCGTTTCTCATTGTATTTGAATATATAATCTTTTCTACTTGTTGGCGAACTATTAGCTAATTGTTTAGTACGTTATGGCATGGTGATTAGCATTTGTATTTCGGATTCAGGTCACTTAGTTGTTGTGTTTTTCTGAAGAAAAAAATTAGAAAAAATGCAGAAAATGAATCTCAATCTTTGTATATTTGACTGTATCATAAGGCAAAAAAAAGATTGTGTGTTTATGTATGTTGTTGCTATCAAGGACAGGCACTGTCTAGAACGACTATCTTTTACACATCCTTACTTTTAAGGTGGTCTGTTCAGGACTTTTTTTAATATAAATATATAAATAAATAAAAGCGTTTTTAAGTATATTAACTTTATTTTTCATCCATCCTGTGCAATATGCTGTGTAGAATTATGTATTGTCTCATCATGCCATAAACAAAGGAACCATCTTTTATTTTGAGACTTGGAAAGGGAGGTGAACTCATGCCAGCTAAATTGTGTCCATTCACTGCCCGTCAGATTGTTGATATAAACTTGTGTACAGAACTTTTTCAAGGAAGAAAATAAATATCAGCTGGAACTGAATCTCTAGTTCTCCTGAGTCATTAACTGTTCATTTTCATTGTGATACTCGCATTAATGGGAGATTGCTGTGAGTGCTTTTATACTGAAGCGCCTTACATTTTGACAAAATAAAAAAAATAATGTTACAAATATCAGTGTGTACGACAGATTAAAAAAAGAAAAACAACCTTAAATTCAAATCCCAGTCTACACTTGGGTAAGAAGTGTCTCGTTAAAAGTCAGAGTTGATGCCATAAATCCTTATGATGGTACTGACTCCCAACACTTTGCACAATCAGAAAGAATTAACGTTTACATTTATCTCATAAATAGTTTACATATTGTAATACTTTACATCTAGTGCCAGGATTTGCTAAATATCACAAATTCATGTTGCTCTAGTGCTTTACATTGTGTACATCTACAGAAGCATTGAATGTTTGACAGGCATCCAACACATGTTATTGCCCAGGAATTTAAGCAGGTAATGTACAAGTTCATTATACACATTATAAAATTGTTATAATATTGTGATATAAATTATCTTTATAATTTGTAGAACATTTTTGGCTTTAAGGGTTAAGGGTATGGATAACTTAAATGGTAATGGTAAAATATATTATTGACTGTTGTAATCATTATTTAGGTAACAATGGAAACAAATTATGTTTGGTACCCCATAAAGTAAGGACTGAATATACCCTATGCCTAGAAATGTAAACTTGAATTTGAAAAAAGTAATCAGTCGAATAAGAGATTTAATTAGCTGATTAATGTGAGTGTGATTCACATCATGTTTTCAAAATGACTGCATAAACTGCACAATGGCTGTCTGGTGGGCAAACAGAATGTGATGCACAAGGTGACACCTGCTGATAAAAAGGACATGTATACAGTCTGCAACCCCATGTTAATCAGCCCTGAACAGTTCAGACTCTTACGGACAAAAAATAGAAAACTAAATAGATGGAAATGCACACTTCACAGTATAATTACAATAAACATTTCAGGTTACACCTTTAAAGTAAATGGAATCCTCCCATTTGCATACTGTTGATTTGCAACTGTAGTTTTGTTATTTTGGAGTTAAATCTTCCACTACATCAGTTATCTTAGGGTCTTTCTTTCCGCTAGATTGGGGCCCCATTTGTGATATATCCAAAGATATTCTATTCTAGCACATTATGCTTTATGCTGGCTGTCTGATGTTCAGACAGTCATGATTTCCCTTCCCCCTCGCCCAGACAGATCTTTATTGTGGGGGAAGGGCGGCTTTAGTAGCAGTCAGCCAAGGGCCCTCCAGCACGCTGACAAGCATGTCTGCCTGTCTAGGTCTGTGAATATCTACAATGCGTGTGTGCGTGATCTCTAAAATTGTGTTGCATGAAATGAATGACAGTACAAGGATATCCCCACAGTCAGAGCAGACATTATAGGTCTGTCTCCTCTGTAATGATTTATGGGGTGCAGATTACTTGTTGATGCTTGGCCATGGTCTTTATTTAAGGAGGCATAGTGGTATGACTGGAGCATGCATTTAGTTATTACATTATAAACAAACTTAAAGGAATTGTAATTTTTTTATAGGGTGCATGGCAGCAGATGCAAAAATATCTTACCCAAGAGTAAAATAACATAATTTAATTTCTCTGCTCAGTAATAGTGGAGAAAACTGTATATAAGGGCTGTTGTTTGCATGCAAGTCGTCACTTCTATAGTCACTTTATACACCGTTTTTGGTCAAATGAAAATGACATATGGAAAGGAGAATGTTGTAAATTTCATCCTACTCATGTTGCTGTAGGTTAGCCTATCTTGGCATCCGTTTGGTCTGGCTATCAGCTGCTCCCAGCCTGCTTCTTTCCAGCTGGGTTGCAATAATGTGGTGTATAATCGTTTCATGCACGGATTTTACTCAGAAAAGCAACATAAAGAAATGGAGCAGGCAGTGTCAGTATGGTATAGTGTTAGATTTTTGGCTTTACAAAGAGCACATGGGTCAACACAAACATCAGAGCTATGAAAGGCAACTAGCAAAAGTGTATAGTGGGAAGACGTTACTACACCATGTTCCCTTTCAGCTTCGTCTGCATCCAAAATTGAAAAATGGGAAAGAATTGGATACCATGAGAGGTATAGTAACTTTAAACAGTTTCCACTGATTTTATTTTTGCTGTATTTGAATTATGTAGAGAACTTCAGAATGTTTATCGTTGATATGTGACAGCCGAATATAAGTATGTATGATAAATGATTTGTCCCCACGTTGATTTCTTAGTTGCCTACACTGATTGTTCTCCCAATGTAGACGCTAAATCCTGCTCCTAAGATGCGGCCTGCAGCCGCTCATGCATCCATTACATGATTTGATAAGACGTATCGCTCAAACTAAGGAACATCATTTGCCATTTTAATTTTCCTAGCGGCTCAAAACTAATAAAGCTGCAGCCTTCCTTGCCGTTCTGAAAGGCTAGACCACTGTCCTTAAGTTATGTCTGACACTTTTAGATTCTTATTATTCTCAGATTTTTTTCTCAGTTAACATAGTTCTAAGAAATCCCTGATTTGCATATTGAGGAATCATTTTTTCACGTGAATGCCATTTATATTAGGAGATTGCTATTGCTTTACCTGACTTTATGATATTTTCAGACTGCAGTATTTTTCTGTTGGCTGGATTAAGGTGTAATACCTAAGCCTATACATATATGTTTTCTCACTCTCACACAGTATCAAAGGATGGTGATTAGCCAACATTTTCAAAAAGGCTGATGCAGTGCAATGTTTTCAAGCTGTGTGGATGATACCACTGCTGGTATGTTCACGGCACAACTTGAGGAATGTGCAACTATTTTTTTTATTTTTTTTATCCAAGCTACTCTATAAACCCTTGCAGAGTCACAGCAATTTGCTGATACATCCATTTGATCCCAACAGTGCATGACTGGGTGTAATTACTGACTCCACAGTGAATATAAATATTTTCACATTCCTTTCAAAGTCATTTTGTGTTAACTGTGGTTTAATACTTTATTTCTTAACCCCCTGATGACAAATATCTCCATGTACTATGCACATAATATCACCAGTATGCCATATAATCTTGTACATTTCCAAGGAGCACTGGCACCTCTGGGTATGTGTTAAGCTCCCCCAAGCTGTATGAAGCCTGTTCAGTGTGCAGGCTCATGCATAGCTCAGCTGACTCCTTAGTGGGAGAGATGCAGTCATGAGCTGGGGTAGAGCAGAGTGGTGCGGAACAGTTTCGCTACAGGAGTCAGTGGTCCAGTAAAACCACAGCAGGGGGGATAAGAGCTGTGCCAGTGGGTGGGTAAAAACAGCCATGACTGCATCTCTATGTCGACCTGTCTGCTCGGCTCTCTTCCCAGGGGGGTAAAGCAGTGGGGGTATCAGTATTTTTATCATTTTCATTCCAGGTTTTGCTCCTTATTGTATATGGATTTTTGCTGTTTTTAGAAACTTTTCAATGTTTACCACCAATTCAGGCTGTCCCCCGCCTCAGGCCCGTAGTCAGCTGGGAGAGGCTCTAGCACCCCTTGTGACCCTAGTGAGGATAAAGGGGTTCAGAATATTAGATGAGATGAGATTTTTATATTCCTGGAAAATGCCATGCTTTCTCTAAACGTAATTATTTAGTGGTTTTGCTAAAGTGGGAAACAGTTGTGTAAAATTATCATCTATTAAAGAATGAGGAATAGGTCAAATTGCCTTTAAAGTTAATTTTATCTCATATAATCTCATTTTCTGAACTGCTTTATCCTCATTAGGGTTTCAGGGGATGCTGGAGCCTATCTCAGCTGACTTTGTGGGAGGAAACCAGAGTACCCAGAGAAAACCCACACATGCCCAGGGAGAACATGCAAACTCCACACGGGTGGACCGACCTGGATTTGAACCCAGGTCCCCCACTGTGAGGCCGACGCGCTAACCACTCAAGCACTGGGCCGCCCCCAGTTTTAATGTTAATGTTTAATTTTCCATATAAAAAAATTCTGATCAATATTTTTTGATTCAAATTAATCATTATACCTAAATGTCAACCTTGGTCCTTAGTTTGATTGCCTCAATTTCCTCAAGTTGGTTGTTGAGAGTAATGCTCTGTATTGCCACAAACAATACCATCTGTTTTGTTTTGGTTTAGCTGGAGGAAATTATGATTCATTCGGTGCATTGGTATACATTCAAGTTCTGAAAAATTGTGCAGTAGGTTAAAATGCAGCCTTAACAAGAAAATCTAATCAGCCCCCCAAATGTTGTAGTCATTTGATTATGTCATGCTCTCATGCATATGATGACTTGTTTCTTTAAGACAACGAGGCAGGGCGGTATCTACACACCTGCAGCAGATTGGTGCTTCTGGAATTTAACAACAGCTGCCACAACTCAGCAGATCGTCAGACTATTGTGTACCTTGGCTTTACTTGCTGCTATGCTTGCCCAGCACTTTGCTCAGAATTTTGATGTTTGTACTTTGTAAACTTTAGTTTTATTCCCCTACTCGGTCATGCTCTTTTTGTTGTACCTTTTGATTCTTAGTTTTTGTTTTGTGGGAAACACAAAACACACCGATCCCTTTTTTATGAGTTGTGTGGATCTATCTTTCATTAGCTGGCTGATCATAGTAGGTTATATTCAAAATCTAGAATGGTCACAAAAAACATAATTCTGGGGGTTCCCCACTTGCTGCCCATAGTTGGAAGGGATAGGATCCAGCAACCCCTGTGACCCTTGTGAGGATAAGTGGTATGGAAAATGAATGAATGAATTCATACAACACATACTGACAGGCTGAAGCATAATGCCATCAAAAGGTAAGGTGGTTAATTTTGGGGGGCTAAAATCATACTGACACTTGAATGTTTGCAACTTTATGTATATCCTCCAGCACTTCATAAGAGATAATAATATACTGTGATACTGTGCGAGGACCGATTGAAATTGGTCAAAGAGCTCATTTAAATTTCAGAAGTTGATTGACAGCTGCTTGCTTGACCTTTTTTGCTAAGGGAAATTTTGAGATGGGGACTTTTTTAATGTTATTTTTTTTAAATGAGTAACTAGTTGTATAAATTCAATGAAAGGGAGATTCAAATTCAGTTAGTGCGTAGGGATGAAATAGTGTGGTCTGTAAAGTGAGCATTTGACTTGGAGAGGGCGGGACTCTTGTTTGGAGAGCGCAATGAACTAGGCGCGGCCAAATCGAGCCCCATCCATCTATCACACGTGTAGACAAAGGGGGGACTCCACAACACAAAGCTTCACGTGTCTTAACAAACTTTATTTTGCTACCCACGTCTGCGGAGCACGGAGTACGGCACCTTCAGGTAAGTTGCCGCGGAGAGGAAGAGTTGCGTGTGCGAGCCATCCCGGGGGGGATTTTGCGTGTTCTTTTCCAGTAAAAGTTGCCGCTCTTGTTGGTGCGCCAGCGCTCAAAGTTGAGCACAAAGCGCAAAGGTAGAGCGACATAGGCAGACAGTGGCAGGCAAAGAGGGAGAGAGAGAGAGAGAAAACGAGAGAGAGGAGCGGTCCCCTTTTTCCTTTGTCTGATGCTCACTCTCGAGTTCTTGGATACTACTTGATGGGACGTCATCAAAAGTTGAGTTTTTTTTCGCTTGTAAATTGCTTTGATGATTTTAAACGTTAATAGAAGTGAGGTTGAGTTTGTTTATTTATTTACCTTGTTTTCTTTAGGATGTTGCGACTCAAGACAAAGCAGCTGTCTGTCAGAAGTTTACAGAGACCTTTGTTATGAGGGGGGAAATAGTTAAATAAACATTTTCGGTTCTTTTGTCTTTTAACATGCAAAAGGCAATACATTGCTAAATGTAATGTTATTAATAATTCTTTATTTGTGCTCTTGTGAGAGTCCGAATGGACTATGGGAATTTAGAACAATGTAATCAGGTGTAAAGTCACTAAGGGGAAAAAGATACTTGTTACACTTATTATTTTCATTAATTGTGAATACAGTGGTGTGTTGATGATTATAGTATGAGCGATATAAAAGTTGTATGAAAACTTCTCGTGTGTACTGGAAATAGATCAACAGGTATTCTTCTTTGTTACAGAACGGGCTCCTTTGTTCTCAGCCCAAACAAAGAAAACTTAAAGAAAGGGTCTCAAATCCACCGGTAGACTTGTGGGAAATTATTTTTATATAGAAGGAATTGTTTTGGTTTTGATTTCAAAACTGAAGACATTTTTCTTTTTATTAATACAAGATGAATGAAGTCCGAGGAGCAAGTAGATCGCCTTCGACTCAAGTTTGTATCCACCGAAGTACATTTTATCTATTTAAAAAAAAAAAACTTGTCAAGAATAGGTCTGGTTGAATTCTTTACTTTCCAGATATGCACTTAGCTTAATGTTGTTGACTGAATTTTTGTTAGTTTATGATTTTTTTGTATGTCTTAAAAGATACTACGTCTGTTGCACAAAAATCTGATAAAATATTAATATTTAAACAATGGTTTTAACTTCAAGATATTTCCACTCCTTTCAACGTATATATTTTTTGCTGATGTCAAGTTTGGAGGATATGTGCACTATTGTATGAACCATTTGCTACGTATAATATTAACAAAAAACGAGTATTTGCTTTCTTTTTTTTAACCTTCCTTTTTCTCTTTGCTTCCTTGGTTTTAGATGGGACCTAAAGTTTTGAGTGATGCTGGAACTCCAGAGTCGTCTATGAAGACGCTTAAAGGATTAAGAGACACTTAAGTTTTGGAGAAGACTTGGGATTTAAACCCCTGGAGAAGCTTTGCCTTGAGGGATGCATTCGAAGCATACTTGGAAATGCAAAAACCTGGATATACTTTGGTGATTATATGCTCACCCTGCAAGATGGCACAGTATGAATTGTGATCCCACATAGAAGTAAGTGACCTAACTTCATACTTGTTCTTCTCTTTTTTAAATCTTTTCTACTGCGATGTATTTGGCCATTAGATACCCCTCCTAACAATCAAAAAATACACATACACATACTTCTAACCCAATCGTAGAGTTGAGTGCAGGTTCTCGATATAAGACAGGGCTTCTCAATTATAATATCCTATGCCATTCTGAGTATACCTCAGCATAACATTGTATCCTTGTTAAAATTAAAGACAGAGTATAGAATAGCAATAAAGACTAACTTTATTAACCTATTCAACATTTTTGTCTGAAACAAAAAAGACTTGAAGTGTAAAGTCAAAAATATTAATTCTGTGATAGTCCACCAAGATCAAGCATCCTTTATTTGTATTATATTTGTGAATAATTAATGTGTAAGCCCACGTGTGTTGCCAAAATTTCGAGTGATTTGATTGTTTTGGACATTAATCGGTGTGGGGGAGAGTGAAAGACGGAATGAATGCTCTTTCATTGTAGCACAGATCAATGATGTCATTGAGAACCAATGAGTGCGAGCTGTCGTTTTTTTCAACAATTTGGCCCTGCCTCCTTCTTTTCATGCCTCTGATTTTTCTATACCTCATGCTCAGCATCATATTGTTACTGTGCAATACTTCAGGTGACAACCATGGACAGCTTTTGTCCTTATGTTTGGTATTTTACACCTAACCACTCCTACCTCCCTCACAGAAGAAGAAAAAAAAAGTACTTGTTTGGCAAAAAAAAAATCCACATAACTAGCATTGGTCAGAATGCTCTTATCTTCCAAACATCATTTTGAGCAACAAAAAAACCAACTAACTATATGGCATATGGCCTGGCGGCTTGAGTGGTTAGCACATCGGCCTCACCTCTGGGGTGCTGGGTTCAAATCCAGGTCGGTCCACCTATGTGGAGTTTGCATGTTTTCTCCAGGTACTCCAGTTTCCTCCCACATTCCAAAGAAATGCAATGTAGGCTGATTGGACACTCTAAATTGCCCCTAGGTATGGGTGTGAGTGTGAATGCTTGGCCCTGCGATCGGCTGGCCTCCGATTCTGCGTTTCCCCCACCTCTGGCCTGAAGTCAGCTGGGATAGGCTCCAGCACCCCCCGTGACCTCAATGAGGATAAAGTGGTTCAGAAAATGAATATATGGAATATTTCTTGACCTGCAAACATAGCCTTATAAAAAAAGCAATACATTTTCAACATTTAATTTGTTCAATAAAACCAAATAGTACATACTATATATGATGTAATGAGGGAGATCAGCAAGTTCCTAGGTGCCTTAATAATAATGTTTAGAGCACGTGTCTGTGGTATACTTTTTCCACAGTACTCCTTCAGGATAAAGACTCATAGACTTCTCTGGCATTGGAAGATTTGATTTATTTTGTGGCTGAACTTGTGCAGGATGCTCTGCCATTCTTTGTCCTTTTATATAGTGCTGTGCCTGTGGCAAGCTGGCAGAGCATCAAATCCACATAATTTTTGTCAGATTTGACAAGCCATGTGCTTGACCATGCTGGTACATTCCTGGCAGAAATTGGCCATCCCCTCACCACCCTCACTCTGAGAGTCAGGATTGAGTTAACTTGAGGCTGACAAGTGTTCGTTCTTCTAATAGCAGAAGCAAAGGACAGTGCGTGGACAACAAGCCAGTCCCCTTACTTTAAAGAATAATAAATGCATGTTACCTTGGAGTAGCAACCGTTACTGTCTATGTGACACGGGGGAGAGAAGGTGCGAGTGACAATGCTTATGTGTTTGGGTAGTAAATAAATAGTTGATCTACAGTTGCTAGAGTTTGAACAGTTAGGAAAATCTTTTTGTTCATGTATCTCTTGTGAAGGTCACTACCGGGAACTGGCTGGATCAGTGGAATGTGGGTCAGTCTACAGTACGGTGACACTCAGGTGGGACAGATGAAGGTCAGTGAAACTATTGGTGCTGATGAGTCATGTAGAAAGAGAGTGGTTACACCTCATCGTCTGTGCTAAAAAAAAAAGTAGAGCTGTTGAAACAGGAAGGGAGTGTGCCTGTAGTGCATCTTCCTCATAGTTTCATACCTCTCTAATTTACGGTATTCAACGTTTCAACACATTGAACCACCCCACCCCCCAAATCACTGGTTTGGAGTAATTGTGTGAGGGTCACCAAGTCTCAAACAGGGTCTCAGTATTTTTCTTTTTTCTTTTGCTCATTCACCCTCGTCAAGGCATATAATAGATGCAAACACATGCTTAGTAATGACAGCATCAGACTGCTGTCTGTTGATTACAGGTGATTTTACTACATCCACAAATTCACAGCATGTTGTCGTCTGGGTATTGCCTGATAATCCCTCTTAAGACTCGGGTTTTGTCAACACTAAATGTGCTGCTCTTGCATATACACATAACCCCCTCCTCGGCTAACAAACACCCACAAGACACACACATACCTACATCATATAGATGTCAGCTTTTAATATGAGCTCTTATCTATGCTTCTCAGTGTTTTTGTCTCAAGTACCTTTTAGTTAACAAGGCATTCAACATAAACAAGAAACTGAACCAGCAAGGTTGGTCCAATGTTTTCCATATGTAGATTGACTGGCTACAAGACAGCCACAGTGTAGTAAGTACCAGGATTTTATCACGGATAAATCTGTTGTTGTCTGGTAGTTAGGAGATTATAAATAAGTGATTTATAGACACCAGCAAATACACCACATGTCGTTAATAAACACTACAGTGCTTTGGGTTAGTAGAACACATGGGCTTTAATACTTTATCACAATTTTTAATCACACTTAATACCCCGAACAAAATATATTATTCAAAAAGATTGCATAACAATACTTGAGTGAAGGGTTTGATCCTAAATTAGTCCTCACGGTGTGGAGTTTGCATGTTCTCCCTGGACTTGCATGAGGTTTTTCCGGGTACTGCGGTTTCCTCTCGCATCCCAAGAACATGCAGGATAGCCTGGATTGAACACTAAATTACCTCTACGTGTGAATGTCTGTCCATCTCGTCTGCCGTGCGACCCTTCAGAATATGTGGCTTGGAAAATGAATGAACTTGAGTGATGTCCTTTTTATTTTATTTTTTTTCATATATATTTTTTTGTACCACACAATTATTCAGTTTTTTTTGTTTGGCACTTTTCCCATGATGCTATCTGCATGGTAACTTGTCTCTCTTAACCTCGATTTTTAAGTATATCCATAAACAAGTGTTATAACTATGATCTCACAAACCTAATTTACAACCAATATCTTGAGACTGCTACCATTTTAAATATACATGTGTATGTGTATATGTTTGTATGTTTTTTTTATTTTTAGGTAAGGGATAACATCTATCAGGATAGACTTGAGCATTGAAAACACAGTGGCATTGTGTTGCTCTGTGCATGCCATGGTCAGGGTGCTGATCCTTCTGCACCATAATCCAAAACATTGCCATTTTTTATCATGGCTTTTCTTATCCTCTGTATTACATTGTCAAAATTGCACTTTATGCTTGAATAGTATTGAATAATAGTCTGTTTTGCCAGATATATATTTTTTTCTTATAACCTACCTGGAAAAAGGAGTGCTGAATAAGATTGTGTATTGTAGCATACAATGTTGGCATATCAGGCTTTTCTGGACAAAGGGAACAGTTTTTATTTTGTCTGAAAGCATTGAAAAACTCTGCATTTGGAATTACCTGTTATGTTGTGGAACTAATCTATTCAACCAGTGGAATGCCATTTCCTCCAGCCTTTTAATACCTAACTTGTTTCTTTTATACACTTTTTTTCAAAATTCATGCTAACCTTTATATTGCTCTTTTGTACATTGACAGAGTTCTGCTATTCATTCACAACAGCTGTAATTCTTGTTAGTTCGAAAACAGATGACAGCTTCTGTAGACTGTTAGTAATCATTTCACTCCAATCAAACTCAGATGTTTTGGAACTACTCAATTCGATACTGGCTTTAAAACAGGAGTTCTGACCAGATAGACTTGGTAGTCATTGTCCAAATGTCATTATTCCTGAATGATATTTAGTCACTCACATGATCTTGAACTTGGATACAGTTATTAACAGGAATAAAATAGATTTCGCATATCTCCCAAATCCTGTGTTTTACGGGAAGTGCATGTCTTATAAATATACACCCCTGTCACAACACATTTGGTACACATTTAACATTGGCATAAAATTACTGTGCAAATTAAACTTTTTCGCTTTCTATCGAACACACTATTTTTATTCTTGATTTACTGTAGGAATACATAGCTTAAATGATTTTTTGGGGAACATTGTATTTTTCCCCCTTTTGAATATTATACATCCATGGCCATAAATTGAACATTTAAAGGAGGAATAAGAAAAATCCTGGGGGTAGATTATGCCTCAGACAAAAAGAAATGTCCCATGAGACAATCTACATTGACGCGATTTTCCAGTCTAGTGAGAGTCATAATCTGAGTGGCTCGAAATGGAATGAATAAACTCATGTAAGTGCCCATCTTTTAATAATGTAGGAGATGCATGCTGCAATACAGCTGGATAAAGGACACATTACTACATGGTTCAATTGATGGTTAAGCAGGATCTTAACATTTTGTGGAACATACATGCAGTTGAATGCAATTTCCGACTAAATATAGTTTATCTTGGATGTGTTGAAACTGTTTCTTTTACATGGTTTGCAGTAACTTTCAATATGGAGGTTTTAGCTGACTTGCAACTAACCGTGAACTAATTTTTGTTCAGAATCTTGTATTGGGATGCACCTGAATAAGGTTATAGAGGGTCCGTTCAAAACATGTTAAATTTAAAGTGCACCAGCTATCATTCACTCATGTTTCCAGCAGGCACTCACAAGGTCACATTCATAGTTACTTGTTTATATCATGGCTGAATAAATCTGAAATAATTTGATTTGCATGCCAACTGGTTGGAGTGTGTGACTCATGGGCACTACCCAGCCCACACACATTGCTGTCTGGTCTTTGGGAAGCCACAACATTCATTCCTGAATCACAGCAGATTCAGATTTATTCTCAGATAAGGTCAAGGTTTCATCTTCCACTGAGAAATGAGCTGAGTAAGCATGAGTCATGCTCTCAATTATATATTAGCCTGCACACTGGTGGACAACCAGGGTTAACTTCCAGATAGCTGTCAAAAACAGATTTATGGAAGACCTTGTAATCCGTTCACATGCTATCACTAAAACTCCAACTTTTTTTTGTATTTTTTTTTTATTTTGTATTTTTTTACTACCCAAAACAAAACCAGCCTTCTCTTACAATTTTGTGGTATGGAATCTAGCAACAGTTGACATACTTAGGTCAGGAAATAATATGTAAAGGTTGAATCAAGACAAATGATTGTATACCTTGTTGGAGACATTTTACGTTTAGTATGAGGAAATCTTTTTAGTTCTAAATGCTAGTGTGAACTATACTTATTTCATTCATGCCTCTGGTGTTTTGATTGTGTACCTGGGGGACAGTCAAAATAAGTTTCTTGCTGTTGCTAGGCTTGGCTGGTTAACAATTGTCCTGCATTCCAACCTTACATTTACCGTATGATTTTAAAACAAAATATAAGTACACCTGCCAAGGCATCATGGGTGTTTAGAGAGGAAGCTCTCTGGAATGTAAAAATTGATGCACACTGCACCTGAGAGATGTCTCTGTGTACATTTCAGGAGGCACTGAATTTTGCTGCAGTCATCAGTTCTTTTGTATTATGTATGTATTTTTGTGAAAATATGGCCAGTGTAGTTTTCTATCCTTTATTCTTTGACAATAGGTACTTGACTTTGTATCTGTTACAGGACTGGAATGAGCATGTAATTTTCACTTTCAATCAGGATATTACTGTTCTCTGGCATTATGCAGGAGTTAATCGACTTGTGTTTTACTGAAGGCTCTTGCATACCTGTCAACCTCTGCCGATAACTGCCCTTATAAATGATTATGATTCCCCTTACAAACCCCCAAAAAACCTTACAAACACCGTACGACTCGTACGGTGTTTGTAAGGTTTTTTGGGGGTTTGTAAGGGGAATCATAATCATTTATAAGGGCAGTTATCGGCAGAGGTTGACAGGTATGCTCTTGTTATTCTTGTAATTGCAAGCATTTTTGACTGTTTCACTAGATTGCCGAGATTGCGATAAAATTGTGATCAATGAATTTTCATGCGTTTAATGTACATCTCGTTTGTCTGACAGCTGTGGTTCGTCTTCTCAATAGTTCTGTTGCATATCTGGACATTGACAATGGTGTTGCTGATAGATGCTTGGTAAGACCCCTAATAAATGAAATTAATATTATGTATGTGCTAACGAAAGCTTCCGAACCATAAACAAACCAAGTACCCAGTGATCTCTTTATGCGCCACACTAAACAGAATTCATACTTTATTTATTTTTCCACATGATTTATTCCCACTTGGATAGCTCACATTTACAGTTCTTTGTCACTTTCTCAGACTTTGTATCTTACTCTCTTTTTCTCAATGACAAGCACATAGCATGTAGTTAGGAAATAGACAAGGAGATAAGTGGGCCCACCTGAATAGTTCACCGACGGTTCACTTTGATAGACATGTCAGACACAAATGCAAATTTGAAAGTGACAGTGAATGTTACCAGACAAGAATATTAAATATGATTTGTAAAAAAAACACGACTTCAAGTACTAATTTGCATCCTTCAGAAAGGGTAACTTTTGCCTTTTTGACAGAGGTCTGTACAATTCTTGCCTCAGATGATCTGTTGGAAAGAATAGGAGTCCCTTTGTGCTGAGTCTCTCAGGAGCTGTGAAAGATTCTAAAAATATTTTACAAGGCCTTAAAAACAAGATAAATAATTCAAGAAACTTTGTGGCATCATTAGTTTACGCGTGGGTCAAACTGAATCTTGACACATTTCAGAGTTTTTCCATTACGCCATTAAAGTTGACGGTTTAATGCAGCTATATTTTTCATTGTGGATGACAGTTTATTGTGTTGGCAGGCAGGCATTTTTTTTCCACGACTAAGAACCAGTGGAATGTATGTTGTCCTGGTATTGTGAGTGAAGTTTTCTATTGGATGTCATGTTTGCTTTGTTCTACACCCATTTATATCATTCTCTACAAATCTTGGTTGAACATTGTACAAGAATAATAATGATGTGATTTGCCCTGCCATATTTATGTTCATAGTGGATACAAAAAGTTTGCAGACATTGATTACAGCTGCAATTTTCCTGCCCAATGTGCAAAAATCTGATACTGGATCCTGGTTCTGCCCATGTTCAAAAGACATTTATTGAGTTAATTGAAGGGTTGTGTGCATCTTTGCCTTTTGATGACTAACCAACTCAGAAAAGCAAACAAGACATTGCTGTAGTATTGCATGTAATAATTATCATTGCACCTTACATTTAGGTTGACGGTGTGCCGAAAGTCATGAAAAGTCATATCTAA
The DNA here is from genome assembly GCF_051989625.1 of Stigmatopora argus. NCBI lineage: Eukaryota > Metazoa > Chordata > Actinopteri > Syngnathiformes > Syngnathidae > Stigmatopora > Stigmatopora argus. The sequence goes on from NC_135390.1 coordinate 13,830,908, forward strand.
TCGGATCCTTGTGAGAATTTGCCTTTTGAAAGGTTTCCAGTCTTCATGTTACATACCAACTATGCTAGAAGATGAGTCAATTTTCTTCTTCAGATTTGCATTACTTTCTCATCTCAGATTACCAAATGCACTTTACATGAACCAGCCTTTTTGAAGTCGACTGTGAAATCTTGTATAATTGAAGAAGAGTCCTTTCGCATTCCTCGCACTAGATATATTTCACTATATTTGCATTTTTTTAGTTGATACTCTGAAGTAGATAAAAGTACTTTTAACAATTATCCTCCAGTGAGGACATGGATGAATAGAGAAGAGATTTTGTTCATTTTGCCTATGTAAACACTAACTTGTTTGTGTTCCATGCATTCATAAGCCCATGTCCATGTACGCATTGTATCACCTATTGCATCTGTGTTTGTTTATCCACATGCCTGGGTCTGTTCTCCCTGCCTAGACATTTACATTCACATAACCACTGTATATTTGTGTCTGTGGCATTATATAGACATTTTGGATCTTTGGTGCAGCTTTCATCACATTCAATTTCTTGGCCCACCCATCCAAGACAAAAGCCATTGTCTCTAACTTGAAAGTCATTAAACACACTTTCTCAAGAGGTGGAGCTGGGTGAGGGATGTATATTTTGAAATCCAAGTGTTCTTATCTCATGCACTATTAAGCAAGGCATTAGGTTATGTGGGTAACGTGGTTTAGAGTCCGTCTGTCACAGCCTGAGGGTTTGTTGCTTCTAGAGCTGACATCCGCAGAAATGCAAACACAATTGCTCATAGGACCAACCCACACACATTCACACACACACTCAAAACCTAATCTCACATGTGTGAAACTATACATATGCACTAACACACACACAAACAGACTTTAACACACATGCTTGCACACCTATTTCTTCCATTTGCTCATTAACCCACACTAACATTTGCACTGCCTTGGGGCGGTATTGCTGCTCGCATTCACTCTAGTTTTGGCACAGGTGAAAGGGGTCAACCGAAACATTCACCTAGCAGCTTTGTATGATTTATACATTTTTCCCCACAACTTGCTTTGTATTCCACTTTAACTTGAGGGCAAAATATGAAATGCAAATATTAAAAATCTACAGTAACCAGTAACGCAATGAAGCAATATGCTTAAAAGTAAGTACAGTGGTATCTCTAGTCACGAATACATCTACATACGAAATATTTAGGTTTACCAAAAGCTTTGATGGGAAACCTCTTGTTCCGAGATACAACAAACCATCCAAGATGGGAAACATCACTGGTGAGGGCTGCTTGTGTGTATACTCTGTGACTGAAAGGAAATGTAGTTGGGTGTCTCCTTGTGGTTGACACTGTAGAAAATATTTCTTCCACTTGGCAAACTAAACCGCCTGGACTAAGATGGGCATCGGAAAAGGCCCACCACTGGTTCTTCTCCAGCATCTCATCTTCTGAACCACTTTATCCTCACCAGGGTCATGGGGGTGCTGGAGCCTATCCCAGCTGACTTCGGGCCAGAGGCAGGGGAAAATGTGAATCAAGGGCATAAGGAAACAAACAATCATTCCTGTTCACACTCACCTAGGGGCAATTTAGAGCGTTCAATCAGCCTACCATGCATGTCTTTGTATTGTGGGAGGAAACCGGAGTACTCGGAGAAAACCCACACAGGCCCAGGGAGAACATGCAGACTCCACACAGGTGGACTGACCTGGATTTGAACCTGGGTCCCCCACTGTGAGGCCGACGTGCTAACTGCTCAGCCGCCGCCCTTCCCCTTTTTCTAGGCTTTTTCCTCATGTAGCTTGTATTTCACTGTCACAAGAACATTATTGAGCACCGTCTGTGCATACTTCATGACTATGCTAAGCGAGTATCACAGAATGACAAAATCAATGCTTTGCGAACTGTGTGGCATAATCTACTATTAGGGAGCCTCAACACAATTGCCAGCAAAATCATCCAGTGCACAAAGAACAGTGTTTCTGAATAAACATGTTTCTAAGCATTGAAGACCTAACTCTGAATTTAAGAAATGAGAGTTTTGAAAATTTACTATTAATTCAGCTGTATACATGTATTTCATGAGTGGTCTATTTTTCCTCACAAATACAGCAATTTCATTTTGACATTAGTTTTTGTATTGGAATCTGATAGCAGCATTTCAATTGAACTCATCTGACATGTGAACATCTTTAAACTACACACACATCCTCAAACAGCGTGAGAAGGTGAGTAAAATCTCCTCACTCCAAAGTGGTTTTATCAACAAAGCACTTTGAGCACTGAAGTGGGATGGAGAGTTGAAAGTACCAATAGGGGGGATTTTTGTGGTTAAAAGTTTACCAGAATGAGAATTTGGGATCAAGGCCGAGCTTTCTGACTCTCAGATGACCCAAGTGCAGCTTGTAAGAAAAGAAAAAAGATATCAGAGACGCCAGTTTCAAACTTGGGAAGTTCAAATCAGGCAAAATAGAGTGGGCAGAAAGGGAGGACTACAGAGGCGATGAGTCAGACCAAATATTATCACTGACTCTGTTTGTATCATCTCCTTTTCCAGGTTCTTTGGCTAGGTCATTCTGCATACTTATTAGAAATTGCTGCCAGAAAGTCGAGATAATTGGTCAAAACAACCAATTCCAGATCTCTCACCATAATTAATCACCTTTCTGCCTCAGAATTCCGTAGAAACTATTTTAATATGACCTGACAGGCCTGTCTATTGAATTATTCAGTCAACATTTGCATTCACGGCCAAAACTTCAAGTTTAGGGATGCCCTCGGGCTCCTTTTTTACATTGACATTTTCCCCAGCCTGCTAAATTTGGGATGAGAAGACCTAATTAGTGGTTGACTTTGGTTATTTTGCATTGGCTAAAGTGAGCTCACATTCAACCCTAAAGCACATGAACAGGCTGTTTTGGTTTCTGAGGAAAGATAGGTTTACACGGTCACAAGTGTTGCAAAACAAAACAGCTCAGCATGTTTTTCCAGTCACACCTCTTCTGAGGCAATTAGCACTGAGAAAATGTTTCGTAATAGTGACTTTCTCTGCTTTGCGTTTACATTTATGGCTTTCCTACGTCGTGTTTGCGTATTCTTCCTGTGCTTGAGTGGGTTTTCTCTGGACAAATGTGTAGATAAGTGGAGGAATAGATTAACATTTGTGCTTTTTAATCTGTGTAAATATTGTGTTATGGTCAGTCATCTTTTCTAAACAACAGCTTTACAAATGCAATGTTTTGGCTTTGGTTTATTAGAACAGTAACAGTCTTCAAGCTTCATGGTTTTATTAGTTATTTGCCTACAAATATTTTAAAAGTCAAAATTATCATAATCTAGCAGAACTGAATTTTAATCAGATGGCAATGATATTCAAATCCAAATCATACTGGTGAGAGCACAGATGTTCATGCAGTTGGTAATAGTGTCTTTCCGTAATAATATATCTTAAAAGTTGTCACTGTTTGTGCCGTGAAAGAACAATAACGAAAAAAAAATCCAGACATGGTAAAAGTCAAGGCTTTGAGAGCATTAATATGTAAAAAAAAAAAAATTACTTCGTGAGAATTGGTTAAATTACATCTTTGCTTCAGATAGCACGTTGAAAGGATATCTTCTCCCGGATTTATGTTTGATCATCCAAGTGATTCATGACACGTAGTTTCCATTTAATATAAATCTTCATTGCCAAAAGCTAAGGGCCTGAAGTTTAGCTCATTGCTTGATATAAGTTATCCTTGAGTCCTGCTTCAGACCAGTAGGTTTTTATGAAGGCATTTTTCTCTGACTCACTGGCACAGCTGAGCGGGGAAATCCGTCTCTTTTCACGGTCTAGTTAAGATGACTGATGCAAATATGTCGCTGCTGAGTCCAGACACTGACACCGTCATAAAACTGACCCACATATTGTGTGTCCGTCTGTATGCATGTGCCTGTAGTGTTTGTGTGAAAGCGATAGCGTGACAAACAGTGATTAAAGTTCATGCCCACAAGTATTCTACTACATTTTATTTATTTATTTTACCAGTTTTAGGCAGTTAAAATTTGAGATGCATAGAAATTTAAACAATATGCTAAACACTAATGCATGATACATTTCCTTTAGGAGATTTTGGAAAATGTTAACTGAATGACTCAACAATCATGTCAAAAAAGAAGACCAAGTATGCAATTAGATAATGTTTATTACACCCTCTAATGTAATTTTCAAGAAGGGGCGTGCTGAGGTTGCAGTTAATTAGACACACAAACCTAACTCTGAGCCGCCAGACTGGTGACTTGGTTAAATGATTATTTGGATTGGTTACTTTTATAAATGGCATATTGACTGATGATACATAACAGTTCTTAGTTCAAGGGTTAGATTCTGGCTTTGGCCTTTCTGTGTGGAGATGGCATGTTTTCACCTAGGCTTTGTGGTGCTACTGTTTCCACCCACTACCTGGCCTATTGTTTATAGCAAGCCCTGTGGTACTGAATATGAATGAATGAAAATGTATTAAGACCAACTTTCTTCCAAATATTTAGTTGACAGATCAACACTTAGTGTTGAGTATATGATGTGACCTCAAACTAGGTTATATTTGTTAGGTTTTGACTAAAATAAGTAATAGGAACATGAACTAAATATATATAATGTAACCTTTTTATCGCTCTTATTTGCAATTCTATTTCTGACACTACTGCTTGTTAACCTTTTCTAATGCAACCTGCATTTATTAATAACTCTTGGTGGGAAAGGTCAATCAATGATGTGAGCACGACTGTTTTCAAAGGGGAGGCTTTTGATGTCTCCATACATTAAGGTAGAGATGTGCTTGTCACTGAACTTGTGTTGCTACTGTAAAATTTGATCTAAAAAAAAAACAACCAGGGCAGATTTTTTTTGTGTTTGCATCGTTGTGGCATAAACTGTTTTCAAGATTTTTTATTTTTTTAAACTTAGAATCCAGAGTTGCTTCCACCTACCCTCTTTATTAATTTATTTTAAAATTTGCAATAAATATTTGCGTCATGCTCATGTTCACAATTAACATTTGGAGCCAATGGCTATTCATTATATCCATTACGACCTGAAATCCAATCAAGGAATTGTACAGATTACAACATGCTCATTTGCACACTCTCTCTCACCTTAGTCATGGGTGTAATCTTAATAGATTGTTTAATTAACCTCAAATTGACCACATGGCGTATAATCTGACGCTTTTATACTTGACCTGACCGGTAATGTTTTTAATGTGTGTTAATGATGCACTCATTTGAACCATGGTCATCAAGCTAACAGGGTATTCCAAAAAGTCCCCATATTCTTTGACTTGCAATACAAATTTTCACAGCCTGCACGTAGTGCACCAGTAGGATTAAACACACATGCGTGAAAAATTCAGCATTCATTTAATTGCACCGCACCAGTGAGGAGGCTCAGACCCAATTTTCAGTCCCAACTGATGTTTTGGGTAACAACCCGCCAAAACTCATTGCAGATGAACATTTCATGTTGTCTCGGTATACGATTTCCAATCTGAATGAGGCCTGATAACAGCAACATTGCTGTTATTCATTCCCTCAGATCTCCTGCCTCCATCTCCCATCTCCCCTAATCAGATTCCTCCGGTTGGGTTATTTATCATCGCCGACTCTGACTGTGAGTGATGCTTGGCTAATGGGTTTAGCATTCAAATTTACTGGCTTGATGCGACAGAATCCCAACAAGGGTTGTCATTCCTGTGGCAGCAGCAGCCTCAGAGTGGCGTAAATAAGAAGGAAATAACAATCTTGAAATATTCATTCATGGCAAGCTTGTTATTTTCAGATATTGCACCTGTATGAATGACATTTTTTTGCATTAGATATTTGTATTAATTTTAAAGATATTCCAATGAACAGGAAACCAACAAGACGAATCAAAGAAACAATAAGGTAACATTGCTACGTGTGAATGTGATAAAAAAATAAGTCAATTCAAATTACAGTGCATCCGTGTAAATTTTATTTTATTGTATTAGCACCTGCTCAATCAATAAATTAGATATTTTGTTATTTAATTTTGGTTAATCTTAGTTCTATGAAATGGTTATATCTGAAGTTATAGTACCACAAAATGTGCTGAGGTTCTGAAAGGACCTTTTGTATTGTATGCTAGCGTCATTATGCACCTTTCTTTAATCTTTTTTTATTATTTGTAATGACAGAATTGAAATTAACAAAGCAGCTGCGGTTCTCTCTTCCTCCATTTTTGATAAACAACATAAGGTTATATGTCATATTCAATATGGTACTTGATTTATAGCCACGAATGGAACGAGCAAAGATAAGAACACTGTGGGTGCCTGTGTTGGTATTACACTTGTCAATGTTGACTTGCAAATCATGTATTCTATGTAAATAGCTCAGTGTGTGGACCAGTGATTTTGTGTGAATTATAAGAAATACTGTGACCCATAATGCTCATAAGGGATAAAATGTTCAATTACTTGGGCATGCTTTGGACATAAATGTTATCCTTTAAGAATGTTTATAGATGCTTTAAGTATTTAAAAAAAAAAGATCAAGTCCCAAAAGATTCTGCATCATTTCAGTCAAGTTAGGACATGTGCAGCTGTTCAGTTGGCCTCTCCTCGTTTGATCTGAAGACGCCTGCAGACACGCGTGATGCACCAGTTGACCTGGTTTCTCCTTTCTGTCCCAAAACTGTCTGTTTGCACATCTGGATGACCTGATACGACGTTGACGTTGAACAACTTGTTCAACAAGTACCTTTTGACAAGGTGTGAAAGCCTAAGGGAGCAACAGTTGTAGTGTGTGTGAATGTGGTGGTGGTTGGAGTGTGGGTGTATTCATGGTCGTGACAAATATCAGTTGATGTTATAGTGACCTAGCACAATATTTTTTTGGGTGATAAAGCGTTGGTGTCCCAATACTTGTACTTTAGACCGGATCGTTATACAGGTACAGAAACAAAATAAAAATGAATAAATCATCACCGCTTATAGCTGTGATGCTACTACAGTCTATTGTATACAAAAAGATAATTAAAAAAACTTAATCCTGAACAGGCTGAGAATATATATATATATATATATATATATATATATATATATATATATATATATATATATATATATATATATATATATAAAATGTATTATTCATTTGGATTGTACAAAATAATTACTATCATTTCTTAGCTATTCTGATTAATCATAATGGATCTTGTATCACTACTGACTCATTTTGTGACTATTTCTCTATGAGGATAATCCAAACCATGAATAAATTACGTGTAATTGTCAGTCCCTGAAATTCATCAAAACTATATGTTGATATGAATTACTCTCTACTTTCACTCTACTTACTCTGTAATCACCTTTATCCAGCTATTATTACTTGGTTAGTTAGTTGAAGTCCTATTCATTCATTTTCTGAACCGCTTATCCCGAACTATGGGCACTAGGTGGGGGACACCCTGAATTGGTGGCCAGCCAATCAGTTGAAGTACTAATACTAGTAAATTACTCCAGAAACTACACGCACGCACACAACACACATGTGCAAGTTGTGGCAGAACCTCTGTTCCTATTAAGACTATCACATCTTTATGGAAGCTTAGCTGAATTACAGGTTATGCTACCTCAAATGTACATGGTGTCAACAAACTTTGTGGACAGAGCACTTGATAGTTTTCTAGATATGTTGTCATGAACAGAAATATTGCTGTTGTTACTGAACATTGTGTTGAGATCAGTGGTCAGTAAATTAGCTGGTGTTCTGTGGAATATGTTAATTTGGGCCTAATTCTGTACCTTATTCATCTATCCTTAAGTTTTGAGTTGACACTGTATATATACAGAATGTGTCTAGGGAAAAGGAACAAATAGTAAGATGTGTGATTGTGGCAATGGTTGAAGCTTTTTCCCCATCTCTGCTTGTGTGCAATTTTTTTTGACAAGAAAACCACAGGTTATTGCACATGAAATGTTATTCATACAAAACAGCTCTAGCGTGACTATCCTCTTGCTGCAGCACTCAGCAGCCTGTTGGAGAAACATCACACAGCAAATCCCAGTGAAAATAACAGTTTTCAAATCGCACCAGAGACATTCTAGTTTACTTTCTGTTCTTTCGTGTTTTCAGTCTCTGTGTTTATATGAACAGAGCAATGCATTGGTCTTTTAACAAAAGGAAAGTGGTTTTTGTTGTTGTTTTTTTTAAATGCATGTAGGTAAAATGTACAAGCTTTTCAGTACATGTCCACATTCGTCAAATGAATTGGACGGTGTGAGAACTGGAGATGAGATTTTTTTTTTTCATGTGACAAGCCACCAAATTGTAAATAGGTTCATTTTCATGGTCATATTATATATTTCAAATAGCTTACAATTATCATTATATGCCCATGAAGGTAAATAACATTATTACCACATTAATAAAGATGAAAAGTCTACACTTCAATTGATATTAGAATCAAGGAAATGTTTGTCAACCAGAACACTAGAAGGAATCAGTTTTATTCAATGGATTTTTTCTTTTTTTTTTTCTAGAAGAATGACATCATTGCAGACAAAAATGGAGTGTGGAAAAATGGACCTGTGTACTGCTGCTCCCTCTTGCTGCCACAGTAAGCAAAACATTCCATTTAGATTGTTGGTTAAGCTATGTGGTACAGCTGTGACACTCTCAATTCACACTATTACATATGGTTATTTCCAAAGATGATGATGATGATGATGATGATGATGATTTTAAATTGGTAAATAACTAAAAACGTTGTTATTGTCTGACAAATGAAAACTGATTTGTTAAAAAAATGTATATAATATTCATTGATTAATTCATCTTCCATGCCGCACACCCTCATAAGAGTTGCGAGGGTTGCCGGAGTCTAACCCAGCTGAATTTGGGGGAAAGGGAGACAACACCCTAGACTGGTTGCCAGTCAGCCGCAGGGCACACAGAGAGAAAGATGACCACGCTTTCTCACAATTGCACTATTACCGAGTGGGAATCAAACCCAGACTGCCTGCACATAAATCAGGTGGAAGAACCACTGTATCATTGGATGGCATATGTATACATGTATGTAAACACACATCAAATATGCAGCAATCTTCGTCATTCACAAATGAACAGTCTCAGCCTGAATTAAACACGTTTGTGGTCTTAGTCGAGTCAACCAAAGTCTTCCCAAACAGAGCTATTCAAGTCATCTGGTATTCTCAATATATTGCAAATCCCCAAAAAGTTTTTTTCCCAATACCATTCAGCCCAAATATGAGTATATTTTATATACATGACAAGTTATGTAACTTGTCATTGAAAACTTTGGCTACTAATTAATGTGACTCGGAATTCTAACCTATGCAGGTTAGAAGTCCAAGTCACATTAATAGTAGCAAAAGTTTTTAAGTTGGTTTTTGTGAAGTTTAGTCTTGTCAAAGGGTGGACAAAAACTAGCATTTGAGCAAGGGAATTTACACTTATTTTCGTTACAGTCCACTTAAACTGGAGTTTAATTGCTGTTGTTCAAAGTAGATATTTAAAACATCTGCCTTCCTGGAAAAGTGGTATTACCCAACTTTTACTTGTCATAACCAACAATTTGCAGCTAACCGTTTACTGGGTGCAACATGAGGAAATGCATTACAGTTAGTGGATACTGCTCTTGTGTCAAGGCCATTTGACCTGAGCTAATTTCTTTGCTGTAACAATTTCAAGCTGTTAATGCAATTGAACAGCAACATGTTGTCTTCTATAATACACGAATACAAGTCAGGAAATGTCTTACTGACAAATGATCTATTTTTAGGAAGATCCTTGAACAGTTATTAAACAAGTGGTGGTTGCTGAGCAGTCTGTAAGCAATGCTTCTTGGGTTGGCACACTTATTTAAAAATCATGGAAAATGTGGTTCAAAGATCTCTATATTTAAAATCTATGACAGTCAGAACTGGAGTTAAGAAAGCTTTCTATAATAATAATGTAGGAGCTCTGTCTAGTGCAAAGCACAAAATAATCATCCATATCTCAGCCTCCCTATAATTGTGTGCAAGATTAATGCAATGACTGAATTGGTATCTCTCAACACCGTCCACCTCTACTAAAACTGCCTTTTTCTCCAAATTCATTTTCTTTCTCTGCCTATGGTCATTTTCAGCTCCTTGCTCAACTGACTTATGTTCAAAAACACAAAAAGGCAAGATTGGGGGGAAAAAAGGATTTCAATGATGAGTTATGGTGCAGCTGCGTACGTATCTATTTGATGTTAATTTGTTAATTGTAGTCTAATAACATTCAGTTGACCTGTTCTTCCTTTGCTATCTACTAAACATTTTGTCTCCCTTAAATGGTAACACCGGAAAACGTGATGTTAGATGATCAGAAATGTGGTAAAGTTGATAAAGTTAACCATCACTAAGTTTCTAGAGCAGGATGTCTCGAAAGTGAAAGCTGAATCAGCCGTGTACATTTTATAACCTAACCGTGTGATGGAATCTACCTTGTTTATTTATTGAAAAAGATATAGCTGATATAAAAACAAACAAAAAGCAGTAATCGAGGATATACAGGAGAGAGAAGGACAAAAATGTCCGATTTTGGTACATGGTCACATGACACTTGTTCTTGGGGCCAAATTATATATTGCACTCTAAAACATCGAAAAAGTTCTTCACCATTGTTGGATCAGGCACTTGGTGTTTGTGTGTTTGCACGCTTGTGGTTGTGCGTGTTTGCATTTGGTAAAATGCATGCGTGACATGAGCTGAACTTTTAACTTCCAGCAGTGCAAAGACTTGGCTGAGACAGAACATTGCTATTGGCAGTGTATTCAGGAAACGGCAAGGATGCTCGTGTGTTTGTTATTTTCTGTGTTGCTAAGTGCCAAGATTATTTTGGGTTGCCTGAGCTGGATGGAAAAATAGAACCTCACCAAATTGACAATTAAATATAACAAAATTTGCTTTTGCAGCCGGTATTCTACTTAATGAAAATGTGCTTTGATGATTACATTATCCATGCAATTGTTGAATCAATAACAAAAGTGAGCAGTGGTCCTTTCACACTGATTTTGGTACAGGATCTGTGGGTTCTATGGCACACTGGCGACCAGTTTGGGGTGTCGTATGCCTTTTGCCATAAGTCAGCTGGGATAGGCTCCAACGCCCTGCAACCCTGACAAGGATAAGTGCTGTTGAAAATGGATGGATGACTAAAGTGCCATGAGCTTCCCCATTCTTGCCCTGGAAAAACATTCAAATGCATCACTAGTTTGCTATACTTTCTGGTAGGATATTCGATGTTCTGCCGTTGAAATATTGTCATTTGACATTGTCTGAAATGGATGATGAAAATCCTAAAGAAAATTAAGCAAGCGCAAACAAAGTTCAGACTGTGTTTAATCACACACAATCAATACCTTAAATTTGAACAAGATACAATAGGCACACTGTGCTTCTTTAAATTGATTTTAAATTAGTGGCTGATATGCTTTATACCAGGAATGGGGTTATGATAAGGGTATTTGAGACTTCTGTGTATATGGGTTAGAATCCATGTGTGTTAGTGGGAGGCAGGAAGTGTGAGGCAAAGTAGAGGAGGGTTGTGTTTTAATTATTTACAGCTGAGCAACTGAAACGCCTCACTCTCCCTCTTGTCAGTCTACCCTATAATCCAGAGTTGGGTTATAAACACAATTAAAGTTTCCATCTCTCTTATTCTCAATCTGGGTGGCCAAGGTTTGCAACTTTGTGTATCTTTTTGCATCTGTCGTTGCCTGTATATTTAGGTCCATTTACCTCTTCTTTATGAGGAAAAACTGTCAAAGGATGAGTAGCACTAAGAAAAGAATGTGACCTCTAACCCAACACGTTTATTTTACTTTTTAGGCCTTAATCAAAATTCATTACCCGCAAACCTTCCTCTTGCTCTGGTGGGCTTTTTCTTAATTGATTGACGTTCATTTGTATTTGTTAACATGAATGCAGTTTCGTTCTTTTCATTGTTTTTAAGTTTTTTTTAAACAATCACGTTAATAACTTCATGAAGGTGAGACAGCTATTTATTTATTATGATTATTATTGTTTTTTTCCCTATTTATATGCTTAAATTGTCAGTCTAATATGGTGTGTTGGCATTGGGATGAAAGAATTCAAAAGGTGACGGTTTAAACTGAAGTTGCCAACTTTGCTGACACAACTTTTTAGAATAAAGTCTCTCACTCTGTAATACTGGGTGGGCCCAAACACCTCACTGTGAGAGTGAGATGTGGGTTGTCTGGGAAGAAAAAGAAATTCATCCATTCTCTCAAGTCCCTAAATCAACATGAAACTTTTATTTATGTACACTTTCAGGTGAAAGCGTTTAGTCCCCATAGGCCTTCTTTTTAGTATCTCACATTTACTGTCTGCTTTTAACATTCCGCTCCAGCTTATGTGATGAAATAAGATGTCTTGGTTAACTTTCCCTGAAGTTAATGATTTATAAAAGGTGTTGGCGGATTAAATTATCCCCTACTGAAAGGAGCTATTGACATCCCATATGTTAGTCCTACATGTCTGCAGGAAAGCTGAATGCAGTTACGCTCGAACCATTGAAATGTAAGTTGGACATGATTATGGGTTTAATATTCAAAAACATACTGTAGACTAGGATTGGTGTCTTTGAAAAAAAATATAATATATGACTGCTGCAACAACCCAACTGAGAGGTTCTATTTGATAAATGGCTTTCACTTAAGCTGTAACTTCCCGACTTTTACAGGTGCAGCTTTAACATGTAGCCCGTAAATTACTGATGGTTATAGTTCTGAGGCTTTCTGTTCATGCATCTCTTTTGTCCGCTCTTCCCAAGAACGTCGTGAAATGAAATATCCCCAAGATAAAAGAACAACATTTGAGCCAATATAATTTGACAGCTAAATGGACAGCATCGGACCCCCTGAGTTGACTTTTCAGAAAACCAAATGAAATATTTCTTTCAAAGGTCAGTGTTGGGTCAATGTATATGTGCACCCTCATCCTGATTCCTTTTCAAAAAGTCTGAGTTGAAAGCCCTAGTGCTCATGATTATTGGAACTGTAACTCTTGTCTTGTCTGTCAGCCAACCTCTGCACACGCTTACAGTAAGTAAGAGGTCTGAATACTTACATAAAACAACCAATCGACAAATTAATCTGATCAAATTATGAGTGACAAGTGACTTAAGATAAACTGAAAAAAATCGTAGGGTACAGAGACAAACAACCAATCGTATTAACAGTCACACCACCAACGAGGTGCACTTGATCCCACGCTGCCTGCACTGATTCCAGGCGAGTGAACCACTGCACCATTGGGTTATTACTATAGTAATAAAGCAAAACACTATTGTAGATTTTCAAACAAAATATGCAAGTACTCTTTTGCAATGATATTTTTGCTAATACACAACATTCGTTGGACTGCAGCTCATGACAAAAATTGCAATTTTCATGCCGTTGTCATGGCACTTCTAGCATGCTGAAACTTAAGTGGGTTGATATTAATTAAACAATCTACATTATGGTGTTTTTAAAAAAATCCACACACAAAATGAGCACACTCATGTAGGCGTGTATGCACACACCCACACGGCTATTATCTTGTCAACATGAGGTCACTGTCCCATCCAACAGAATGATGTCATTTCCTTAACAAACAACCCCAGTTTCCTCTCCAGAGTCCTTATCAGTTGAGCTTATCCTGCCGAGTGCCCTTGAAGGGCTTATTTTTATGTTGCCTCATCTCACACACATATCCAAACACAGTATTGGCTTTTAATCACTTTCTGCAGCTGCATTGGGTTGTTATTGACTTTTCAATAGTCTGTTTCATTTCTGTAAGCTATGCCAAAGAATATTAATCTGTATCGCTTCAGTGAAGACCAGACTGAGTCAGATGTGATTAATCACTGTATATGTGTGGACTCTACATTATCCACCTCTACTGACTCACTGCTCAGTCCAACTAAATGAAAGCAGCTGACATTGCAGCAGCTCGTTGGAGCAAAGTTTGCTTTGCACGGCAGTGTGCATTAAATGTGCAACAACGGCATACGGTGATGTCAAAAAGAGAATCACTCAAGAGAATATTGAATTCTGCCTTTGACCATTTAAAAGCCCTGCTAAGCATCCGGCAGATTTATTCAATTTGAGCTTTTAATTCTTTGAATAAGTACAGTTGAAGCAAACCAATTGAGATTCCTTAGAAGAGATAAAATGTACCAAAGCACAGCTGTAGCCAGAGGGGACTAACATGGGTTGGGTTGTTGCGTTTGGCCAATTTAATCACAGCCATTAAAACTGTTGTTAGCTGAAAATTAGTGAAACGTTTTTCACTACCATCACCCCCTCTGGTTTTGGTTCTCACTGAAGGTTGATATGGAGTGTGAAACTGCTACACACCCAAGCTTGTTTTTACAATTCCATACCACATGTGTTATCAGCTGAGACATGAATGTGGGAAAGCCCCACAGCCAGAATTATGTCATGACCTGTGTCTCAGTTGGTTATAATTCACCACATTGGGGTGTAATCCGGAAATTAGAGTGCCAGCTAAAAACAGGGAAAGCCAATTAAAATCAACGTAGATGCCAATGAAATAATAATTATTGTTTCTGCTCTGTGTTTCTATACTTTTAATGGATTTCTCACTTGAGAGAGATATTTGTTGATAGATCCTCTGACTGAGAAGGGCATAAGTTTAATAGCTGTCAGGGCACTTTGATTAAAAATCCAGAGGTCCAGAAGTCATGTTGAGCAAATGAAAATGCATAATTCATTTTTTTGTAGTAGTAGTCGTGGTAGGATCAGTAGCCATAGGAATAAGATCAAAGAGAAGATGGGCTGATCGGAATGAAGACAAGAGGGCAGGTGGTGTCAGGGAGTAGGATACACAAGATGGACTTGCATTGAAAAGGGGTGACTGATTTGGGTGGAAATTTGGATTACGTTTCCCGCATAGGAATGGAACTTGTTCGTAACCCGAGGACTATCTCTCTATGGGAAGTTGCTTCTAATACAATAAATCAGGCATGCTGACATTCTCACTAATATGGATGGGCTCCTCCATGTATCCAAAGTAATTGATTTTAAAATTCAGATTGATTTTCTTCCATACTCCATTTCACACTCTGGCATAGTCAGCTGTTTAGTGTTGAAACAGCTTGAACAGCTTAATATCAATTCCAGTAAAAGTCAAGGGTTTAACCTTGTTAAACTTGCATGTGTTGTATAATACAATGGAGGCAAAATAAACAGATGCTGTAGTCAAGCAAGATAACATTGTCAAAATAATCACTTTTCCCCATTCATCAAAAGAGAAACCTTCAAAATAAAAAATATTCCAAAATGTTCAAAAAACACTGATTGACTAGAATCTATATACTAGAACAAGATATACCAGAGTTCTGAAATTTTCAGTTTTCTTCCTCAAAGCAACACATTTTGGGGCGTTGTGTTGATCTTCCTATTTGTCATATGCCACAAAGTGTGTAAATCCCACAATATCACAGCCTAACTGCAATGCTGCTGGCTGACTGGATGGGTTGGTTGGTTTGGATTGGATAGCTATCTATATGAAATATGAAAGCAACAAAAAGCAAAGGTAGGGAACATCGTTTCCGTTTTTAATTTAAACATATTGTTAAAATTGACTCTTGATAGTTACTTAGATTGCATCAAATAGAACAGAGTTACAGTCAATTAAATGTTTTATAGAGGAACTAGACTAGAATATAAACTGGAAACTAAGTGAGATTATATGGTCTTAACAACAGGGATGCCTATTTTGTGGAAGTGCAGGTTTTACAAGACCATAACAGACTCAGTCAGAATTTAAATTTCTTTGATGCAATGAGAAAGAGCTCAGTGTCTCATGACTGTAAAAAAACAGCATGATCTGCTTTGTGTAGAAAAAGCAACTGCAATTTTAAAATTGGAATAATTTGCAAGATCTGTTTCAGGGCTGAATAGTGGTTAGAACGTCCTCCTTACCGTTCTGAAATTGATGCTTCAATCCTTGGTAGGTTGTTGAACACTCTACATTGTCCCTAAGTATGAGTGTGAGCATAAATGGTTGTCCTTGTATCCTTGCTGGGATTGGATCCATTATCGGCCGCGATTCTGGTAAGAACAATTGGTTTGGAAAATGAATGTGTACTTCTTGCATTCACCAACCAAGTTTGTCATGCAAGAACTGAATGTTCCAGCAAAGCCTGAGGTGAGCAACTGCTCTTGAGTAAACAGGGTTAAGTTAGAAGAGGGGCTACATTATTGCTGTCACAACAAGACTACAATGACTGTAGTAATCATCACACCTCAAAGGACCTAACAAATCAGCATTAAAAACTCTCGGGACAAAATGAAAGGATAACATTTTTCTAACTGGCTTGTAAATGTCATTTGTGCAATTCTGTGAAGTAACAAAGTGACACTGCCATATTTGCATAGCCTTTCAGCTGTCTTACTGTGAATTTCATCGCCCTCTTTCTTGTGCAAGTAAAGCAATGACAAACACTGCTAATCATGACAAGGAATAGACATATGTCTTGATAATTGGAATAGATGAGAGCAGTAGAAATATTTGGCACTTTCATAGGAGCAGTGAGCTGTCTAGCTTTCTCAAAATAAACTTGAGAGGATAAAAGTTATTCCGTGCATCAGCGAAGCAGCGACATGGGTCATGAACTAGGAGTGTAAATGGCTAGACCAGGGGTCGGGAACCTTTTTGACAGAGCGAGCCATAAACAATTAATATTTTCTAATGTTATTTATTGAGAGCCATTCTCGGAACTGAAAAGTAAAAATGTATGAAAGTGTAATTTTTATTTTTTTGTCACGTCATCACTTTTAACGTACAAAAAGTCTGATTTCTTTTGACAACATTATGTGGTGGCTTACAAAATCAGTATCAACGATATCATGCATGCAGAAGAGTAATACAAAACAAAATGATTAAAATAGGGGTACAGGTAGTGTCGACGCCGCAGTGACGCTCTTGTTAGTGCGTTCGGGACTCAGCTCTCTCAATGATTTCCATATTTTACCTCACAGGTTAGTGGAGAGCCATATGTACCCATGGAAAGAGCCACATATGGCTCCCGAGCCATAGGTTCCCTACCCCTGGGCTAGACCTTCCTTATGCCTTTATGACCTTCCACTGTCCTACATTTCTGTGCAATGTTCCATGTGAATCAACACTAAAACACAGTCACTTAACAACCCTCGAGGGTTTGATTTCAGACTGGCCTCAGGCTTGCAGACAAAATTCCTAGACACTGGCAGCGAGTTTAAACTAATGATCAGCATTTGAAGAAAAAAAAATCTTAATGCTCAACATTAAAATCCCTAAAGTAACAATGGGGTGTGAAAAGCCTTGGCAAACCTCAACAAAAATGTACTCGCAAGTGCAAATTTAATGAAACAAGATAAGCGTAGAGCTGCCACCTTTTCTCAAAGGAAATCTTAAAACTGCATTAAATTAAAAGCAAAGAGCCATTAGTCACTGAAGCTGCTCTAGCAAAGTGATTAACATATTATAGCTGTTTTTTGTTTTTTAAAATTCCAGGCGTGTACCCTAAAGGAAAAGGCAGGGTAGGAAATGATGTCCACAGTGCTGGAAAAACCTGTTTGTATGCCATCAGCAATTTCCATGGATAGTTTGTGTCTCCTTGTGTAGATATTAAAGTTGGATGACGTGCCCCGTTTAACTTTAGGAGATAAAAATGAAGACATTGCCCCAAAAATGTGTTGGGTACCTGAGACCTAACTCCCCTCAAAATCTGGAAAGTAGGATTCTATAAAAGTCATGACTCATTATGCTTTATTGTTTGGCTGCATCATCTGAGGCCCTCACATGGTCATGCTCTGGTTACTGAACTGAGACCTCCAAATACCCTGATCCGTAAACGAGGGCCTGTGGGCAACACCAATCTGGATTCCGGTCATAAAATAAATGATTTTGACACGGAGTCAAAGACCCCTCGTGTGCGGAAACATCCTGCTGTGATACGTGAGTCAGTTCTGTGAGGGGTAATGATGTCACTGTGTCAGATTTTTTTTTCAAGTGTTTTACCTAAAACTGCCTTTGGGGCAGAATGCACTTTAGGCTCTGGTTTCGGCAAATAATGATGAATAAGGGAGACACAATTTGAAGCAGTTGGGGAAGCTGAATTTTTTTTCAGGGGATTCAACCACTTGCTCAGTACGGTCCATTAACCAATTTCAGTCATTCAGATTTTGAATGGTGCTTTAGTGTTTGAATTGTAGAGCCAATTATTCAATTGGAACTATTTTTTTTGGTATTGATTTAACAAGTAGATCCAGTATGTATGGTGGCCTGGCGGCTGAGTGGCTATCAAGGTTGTTTCCATGTGCCCTGCGATTGGCTGGCCACCAATTCAGGGTGTCCCCCGCCTCTGGCCTGAAGTCAACTGGTATAGCACCCTAGTGAGGATAAAGTTGTTCAGAAAATGAGATGAGAGATGAGAAAAAAGATCCAGTATGTGATGGCATTGGACTCTGTTGCTATAATGAAATTCTTCAAGTGGTTTTTGTTTTGTTTTGGTTCTCTCATTGCCATCTTTATTAAATCATATTATCATTTTGTCTCCTTAATTAACCTTTGGTCTCCTGGTAGGGACTGTCAGAGTGGTGAGGTTTGGGGGTTCACAACTGGAATTTCTCCAAAACAGACACTGAATTGAACTAGAAGAATTCTGACTAGCATCAGACCAACAATTGGAATGTTCATGAGAATTAAGGTTAACTAATGTCTTTTAAAATGTTTAATCTTTAACTACCTACAGCAATTACTTCACTTCTGGGTAAAAGCTCAATAAACCTCAGGAGATACCCTAACCCCTAAACTCATACAACAATGTACTTAAAGTTGTTGATGCAGGTCCATCTATAGATCCATCCCAACGCACACACGTGCAGGAGATACACGGACACACACATGCACACACTGACAGTACCTTTGAAATCAATTTCATTCACCCACGGCTTCTTCATCATCATCATCATCATCAGCTTAAAGGTCATCAGTCAAATACAGTTGTGGGTAATCAACATGCATCATTCTCTTAGAAACACTTTGATCATCATAGATTTAGCTCATCTACTGATTGTAATTCTAATATTTCAAAGAAGTCCTTAACAATTCCCATTACATTTTTGCATGTTGATTTTGGAAGTCACACTCATTCTTTCACGGAAGTGTTCATTTTTTGCAACATTCAAATATATTATAACTGGTGCAAGAAACTAATAAACACTTTATCAAAAGCTGTCTAACACAAAGACAAGGACCTCGTTAGCCAAACAAATATGGGGGTGTTTAGCACTCAAAACAGTTATTTTCGATGTGGCACAGTATAATCAGCAAGCACCTGATTACAAAATCTGTCAAATTTAATGTTAAAATATCAGTCTAGTTCTTGCCCCGTTCTCCAAAAACTTGACAGTTCCTTATCATTCCCTGACAACATTATTTATTTGATGATAACAAATTGTATTCTATGTTTATAACCCCCACCGCCTCAATACGCCCAAGGTACCTACATTTTGAGCAGCTCTTATTCTAGGTCTAAACTCTTATTTATTCCTCCAGAGCACTCAATTCTGCCAGAGCTAAAATATTTTGTGCTGTTCTGCCTCATGGTGTAGTGGGTCAGTCACCTGCCTGCCATGTGGGAGGCGAGGGTTCACGTCCCGGTGTCGCCAGTCAGCCGAAGGCTGAACGGAAATAAATAGTTTTGCTGAAAAAAATGACTAAGTCTTTATTTTAATGAAAAAATAGGATTACCCATTTACTGAACTACATAGTGTAGTTATCAGTCAAACAAGAGTGGGATTTGAACCCCAGCCTCCCACAAGGCAGTCAGGTGAACAAACCTCTACACCACAAATTGGCCACACTTCAGGTTGTCATTATTGGAAGGTCTTGACTACAAATATATAGAAACAACTAACGGAAAACGTTTCCCGACCAGGATTCGAACCCCAGCTGCCCACATAGCAGTCAGGTGAACAAACCTCCACACCACAAATTGGCCACACTTTATTTTGTCATTATTGGAAGGTCTTGACTACAAATATATAGAAACAACTAACGGAAAAGGTTTCCCAACTGGGATTCGAACCCAGGCCTCCCACATGGTAGTCAGGTGAACAAACCTCTACACCACAAATTGGTGACACTTTATTTTGTCATTATTGGAAATTAAATGTCTAGAAGTAAAAAACAAACACTAAAGCGCATGTCATCACAATGTTCATAATGTGCAATACTGTATTTTAAAGGATTAAAGCCCAACCCAAAAATATTTACAGCTCCCCCCACTAACTAATGCATGTTATGATGAAAACAATGTGTTTTTTTAAGTATGAATGCCCAATCAACACATATTTACAGCCCCGCCCCCGCCCCACCCACTGACTAATGCATGTTATTATGAAAACAATGTATTTTTTAAGTATTAAAGTCCAACCAAAAAGCATTTACAGCCCCCCCCCCCCCCCCCCCCCCCCCACACACACACACACACACACACACACACACACACATTGACTAACGCACGTTATTATGAAAACAATTTAATTTTTTTGTGTGTGTATTTTTAATAGGCGTGGCCGAGGTTAGAGTTCAAATAGCCGACGTCAAACCCAAAATGGTTGATGAGCCAGGAGGCAGCACGGGCGTGCACTGCAGAGCAGCTCAAAAGTGACGATTTGCCGAAGAAAGCCTGACAAACTTCTCACAGGACGATGAAGCACATTCGGTACGTTGTCATTTGGGGATTTCGAAGCCCCAGTTCTCGTCTTAAGAGTGATAAGAGCATGATTCGTTGATGTGATGTAGCCCCTTGTGTGTGCAGACAGCAAAATGTTTGCAAACAAATTGGCTACATTGCATTACCGATCGCTCTTTGTTTAAAAAGAAATCATTCCATTGTGTGTTTAAGACCCTCAACGAGCACAGACTGCTGGGAAACATCAAGAATGTGGCCAAAACGACCAGAAAGGGGCATCTTGTCGACGCCATAACAAAGTGAGTCATTTTTAAATAGTTCCGATTTTCTCTATCCGTGTAATATTTAAACGTCAGCGTTCAGTATTCAAGGCTTTGCGCAATTGGCTCGTTTTTCATTATGATACATTCAACTTTTGAATGAAAACATTAACTAGCTTGGTGTTTTTTAATAGCAAAAACCTGTGGATAAGTCACCCACACAAATGCCATTAGTGGACGTGTAAGGAATAAACAGTAATCCTTCGATCCGTGTAGTATTTAAACGTCAGCGTTCAGTATTCAAGGCTTTGCGCAATTGGCTCGTTTTTTATCATGCATTCAACTTTTGAATGAAAACAGTAACTAGTTCGGTGTTTTTTTTTTAATAGCAAAAACCTGTGGATAAGTCACCCACACAAATGCCATTAGTGGATGTGTAAGGAATAAACAGTAATCACTCGATTATCGTGGTTAATGTAGACCAGACATGGCTGTGATAAATGGAAAAACTGTAAAGTAGGGTCATCCCTATTGAATTTAATTTAAAAAAAAATACTATAGTGGCAAGTGTAGGAGTAGCTTCCGCTTGTGAGTTTCACATCTTTCTGAACTTAGTAATAATAAGCGAACATAGGCTTTGTCATCATCATACCCAGATAACTGTGTATGATGAAATTGGTAATTGGTCCAAAAAAATCTGCCAAGTAGTGGAACTGTGCACTCAAATAGATTATATACTTTTACCCGGTTAACTTTCTTAAAGACCTCAGGGCTTGGACAAAACCTAAGAGACATTTATTCAACAATAGCACAGGTGTCATTTTTGACTCAGCATAAGAGAAAAACAAGCTTTTTGGATATTTATAATTGACTGAAAAACTCCAGGCAGAAGTAGGCTTTATTTTATTAGTTTTGTGTAATTTGTACCTTGTGGGCCCCTGTCCAGTGTTTTCTATATTTCCCACCACATCAAGATCCTGATTATTTGTTTGTGGGGGAAAACTAGACTGGCTTGGGGCGTTTAAAGACTCAGATCATTTTTTAGTCTTTCTGCAGCAGACAAAAAGAAAACCAGACCATCCGGAATATGTCTAATATTGCCTTTTGATGTTTTATAGAAAAAAAGCTAAATGTAGGTTTTTTTTAGTTAAATTTGACTTCATTAGGCCCTAGTCTGTATTTCTTTTTATGCAATTTAATCTATTGTGCCTTGACCCCTTTTTTTGTTTTCCAGAATTCCACAAGGGGGACAAGGTTTCCTGCCTATGTACAGATAGGCTCAGGCACCCCCCTTTTCTCGGTGCTGGTGGTTACGCGCGAACCTATCAGTGAAGTTTTTCAAAATAAAAGGTGAGACCTTGCGAATGGTTTTTTACTTCACCTTGTGTATTGACCCCTTTTTTTTTGTTTTCCAGAATTCCACAAGGGGGACAAGGTTTCCTGCCTATGTACAGATAGGCTCAGGCACCCCCCTTTTCTCGGTGCTGGTGGTTACGCGCGAACCTATCAGTGAAGTTTTTCAAAATAAAAGGTGAGACCTTGCGAATGGTTTTTTACTTCACCTTGTGTATTGACCCCTTTTTTTTTGTTTTCCAGAATTCCACAAGGGGGACAAGGTTTCCTGCCTATGTACAGATAGGCTCAGGCACCCCCCTTTTCTCGGTGCTGGTGGTTACGCGCGAACCTATCAGTGAAGTTTTTCAAAATAAAAGGTGAGACCTTGCGAATGGTTTTTTACTTCACCTTGTGTATTGACCCCTTTTTTTTGTTTTCCAGAATTCCACAAGGGGGACAAGGTTTCCTGCCTATGTACAGATAGGCTCAGGCACCCCCCTTTTCTCGGTGCTGGTGGTTACGCGCGAACCTATCAGTGAAGTTTTTCAAAATAAAAGGTGAGACCTTGTGAATGGTGTTTTACTTTGTATTGACCCCCTTTTTTCCCAGAATTCTACCTGGTGCCAAGGGGAGTTTCTTCGTCCATTTGAAAATTTCTAAAGTTTTTCAAAATAAAAGTTTTTAAATGTATACACGTGTTTGTTTTTATCTAACCAAAAATGCAGGTAACAATGCAAGTTTAATTTTTTTTATTTACAGGTAAACATTTCAACTTTAGCATACTTAGTTGGCATTACATTGAAGTGTTGATTGGTGGTCTTTGCTCTGGTTTGTCCACCTGTAGAGTAGACATTTTAGTTAAAGTTTCTCAAAACAATTTTACACTTAAAATTAATTTTTGTAAAATACACTTGGAAATTAAAAAATGGGTAATAAACACGAAGAAAGAAAATTAAAACACTTAGTAAAAAAACTGGGGGTATATACACTTAGAAAATAAAATTGGGGGAATGAACACGAAGAAAGAAAATTAAAAAACGGGGTATATACGTATAATTTTTTTTAAAAAGCTGGGGGAATAAACACTTAGAAAATAAAATTGGGAAAAAATGCTGGGGGAATAAACACGAAGAAAGAAAATTAAAAAACGGGGTATATACGTATAATTTTTTTTAAAAAGCTGGGGGAATAAACACTTAGAAAATAAAATTGGGAATAAACACGAAGAAAGAAAATTAAAAAACTAGCGGAATAAAAACTGGGGGTATATACATTTTTTTAAAACTGGGGGAATGAACACAAAGAAAGAAAATTAAAAAACTGGGGGTATATACATATATATTTTTTTTAAAAAGCTGGTGGAATAAATACTTAGGAAAAAAACTGGGGGAACAAACACTTAGAAAATAAAATTGGGAATTAATGTGAAATATGATGGACAGAATACTTAGAATTCCTGCTCTAACATTAACTGAGATCCTTCTTACCTTAAAGATTTAGTCAAAGAGCTGTGGAAATGAATGGCCAGTGAAACATCACCATGCTGATTTAGGCTTTTATTTGGATTTTCAGAAGTAGAGACACCATATGATTCAAGTGGGCAACTTGTGAGGAACATCTCTCAGGCCTGTTGCATGCAAAAAAAAAAGCAAAAGTTAGAATATATAGAATGGAGATTCAACTTTTTTGGGGGTGAGGGGGGGTTAGTTATACCTGGCCCAGTCTCCTTTTCTATAACCTCAATAGGGCTCTAGGCATGCTAGTAGAGCTGCATCTTGGTGCTAAACAGGGAAAATTTGCACACAAAAAAGCACAAGTTAGCATATATAGAGCCTGGAGATTCAACAGATTGGCGTAGTTTTATCTTGATGCTAAACAGGGAAAACTTGATTTAACCAAGGTATTTGGGGGTTGCCAAACAATTACGGGATAGAGAAATTTTACAAGAAATTGAATAAACGATCAAGATAAAGAATGAAAATTAGTTAGCGAGTGCCAAGTGCTATTTTTCCTTTTCCAGACAAGGTGATTAAATATACAGACTGACGTTAACAGCTAGGACAAGGGTGTCAAACTCGGGTTGGTTCACGGGTCGCAATAACGTCAACTCGATTTCACGTGGGCCGGACCATTTTTGAAATAATATTTTGATATTTTTTTCTATTTAAATTGGATTTAAAAAAATATCAAAAGCCCTAAATATTCTGTTTTTATAGATCTAAAAAAATGTTTGCGCTTTTTTTTCTTCATGAGGGAAAATTTCTTATTTGTTTTTCATTTCAAAAGGAAACAAAATATTTTTGGGAATATGTTCAATATGAGTGGAAAACAGAATGTTTTAATTTTATTTATTTTTAGATTTTACTAAATGCTTTTTGAACTAAAAACACAAAAAGGAAAATATGGATTAAAAATTACAATTATTAATTTAAAAAGGGGAAAATGAGGAAATATAATAAACATGTATAATCTTCATTTGAATTTGATCCTAACAGAAAGTTGGCACTCATGATTTACTTTCTCGGGCCGCACAAAATGACGCGGCGGGCCAGATTTGGCCCCCGGGCCGCCGCTTTGACACCAGTGAGCTAGGAGAAAGTTGGCTTAATAGTTTTGCATACGGCGATTAAATATACAGACTGACGTTAACAGCTAGGATAAAGTTGACAGCAAACTGTCGGTTGATGACTCGGCGTTGTTTGATTAAATTTAAAGTCTTGCCACACGACTCAATAATGGAGAGAAAATGGACAACATACTTTCATACCTGTCAACCTGGGCCAATTCCTCCCCGTATTAATGATTGGAATTCCCCGTATTAAGCAATAGAAAACCGTACAAATGCAACGCGGCACATATTTACTCACATAGGGTGCACGTAAAAGTGTTATGGTCCCGCCGCGTTGTCGTGACGCGAAGGTGAATGTATTCGGACCCAAGCGCTATGACTCATAGCTGCTTAAATAACGAAACAGGATATGATTTAATCATTTCCTGTTTCGTGTGAAAGGGGAATGCGTGTGCGCATATCATGCTTAAAGCATGACAATATTAGCAGTTGACGATGACGTTT
The DNA here is from genome assembly GCF_051989625.1 of Stigmatopora argus. Taxonomy (NCBI): domain Eukaryota; kingdom Metazoa; phylum Chordata; class Actinopteri; order Syngnathiformes; family Syngnathidae; genus Stigmatopora; species Stigmatopora argus. The sequence goes on from NC_135390.1 coordinate 13,856,350, forward strand.
TCGTCTGCTACCAGTGACCGAGACGATCCGGATTAGAGCCGAAATGCGTAAAACGAGATCCGTTTTACAAAAAACGTACTTAAAAAAATCCCGTACAAAAGTTGTTATACGGCGTACACAATTTGAAATGATCAAAAAACGTATAAAATACGGGAAAAACGTATAAGTTGACAGGTATGTACTTTTTAAGTCAAATGATGACACTAACGCTAATGTTAACTAGTAACATACGGCACACAGCCGGTGAGGAAAAGAAACGCTAACTTAAATTGTCGACGGTGTGCTAAACCTGGCATTAAACTAAGATATTTGTTGGCGTTTTGGGCTCAATTGATTGCTGAAAAATCTCCCGGTAGCGTGACAAAAACGCATTTAGGAGAGTGAATTGCTCTATTTCTTACCGTTGGCGTGCTCCTCGCCCGTCAGCGTGTGAATGGTTTTCCAAAAGGAATGATTTCTGCGCATGCGCTTAATTAACTCGGCTGCGAATACAATAGGCGTCACCACGCCCATATTGTCCCGTCACATTAAAAGTGGAAAAGATTGTGCCTTGATTACCGCGCTCCAAGAGGTGGTTTCTCCTCCCAACTCATTTTCTGTTTTGAAGATGATGTAGAATAGTCGTGAGTTTTGTGGTCTTGATGCTATAAAACAGTACGTATTAGTAAACCAATTTCACCAAATATTGAGTAACATTTGACTTAGTATTTTACATCAACTCACCATTATTCCAAGCCATCTGACTCCATTAAAAGTTTAAAATTTGACACGCAAAGAATGCTTCATTGTATTGTATACAATAACTCAGTGGTGGACCATCAGGGCCTGCGAGGCCTTCTCTGTTGGTCTAAAATAGTATCTGAAACACAGACTGATGTTTATTATATTTTGTCCATGAATATTTATGATGACCATGTATAGTGAGGCTTTTTTCTTGCAAAAATGACCATGTATAGTAAGGCTTTTTTGTTGTTGCAAAAATGACCATGTATAGTAAGGCCTTTTTCTTGCAAAAATGACCATGTAGAGTAAGGCTTTTTTTCTTGCAAAAATGACCATGTATAGTAAGGCTTTTTTCTTGCAAAAATGACCATGTATAGTAAGGCTTTTTTCTTGCAAAAATTACCATGTATAGTAAGGCTTTTTTTGCAAAAATGACCATGTATAGTAAGGCCTTTTTCTTGCAAAAATGACCATGTAGAGTAAGGCTTTTTTTGTTTCAAAAATGAACATGTAGAGTCTACATGGTCATTTTTGCAAGAAAAAAGCCTTACTATACATGGTCATTTTTGCAAGAAAAAGGCCTTAATATACATGGTCATTTTTGCAACAACAAAAAAGCCTTACTATACATGGTCATTTTTGAAACAAAAAAGCCTTACTATACATTGTATAGTAAGGCTTTTTTGTTTCAACGTACTTAAAAAAAATCCCGTACAAAAGTTGTTATACGGCGTACACAATTTGAAATGATCAAAAAAGTATAAAAAAGCCTTACTATACATGGTCATTTTTGAAACAAAAATGACCATGTATAGTAAGGCTTTTTTTGGGGAAAAAAATGACCATGTATAGTAAGGCTTTTTTCTTGCAAAAATGACCATGTATAGTAAGGCCTTTTTCTTGCAAAAATGTGTGAATGGTTTGTAAGAAAAAAGCCTTACTATACATGGTAATTTTTGCAAGAAAAAAGCCTTACTATTCATGGTCATTTTTGCAAGAAAAAAACCTTACTATACATGCCAATCATAGGTGAAAAGCAATGATGTATCCCTATGCCTGCGACAAGGCAATGACGTATCCCTAACCCTGCGACAAGGCAATGACGTATCCCTACCCCTGCGACAAGGCAATGACGTATGCCTACGCCTGCAAGAAGGCCTTGGTGTCACCAAATCAAATTCTGATTGGTTAAAGCAACAGTCTTATTGATGCTTGTTTAATGCAGCAGAGCCTGCAGAACTGATTGTGAAGATCTTGAGGCAGATTTCTGACCCTGGCAACAAATAATGGCTGAAATGTGATTGGTTAAATGATTCAATATGAAAACACACATCTGGAAGCAGTACAACCAGGGGGAAAAGCAATGAAAGGAAGCTAACAGACAATTTGGAATTATTTAATAAGTATTCATGGACAAAATATAATTAACATCAGCCTGTGTGATTCAGATATTTCTTAGGCCAGCAGAGAAGGCATTGAAGGCCCTGACGGCACACGGCTCGTTTTGAAGTACATGCATATGTGCTTTTTTAAGCTCACTTAGTTTTCCCCAAGAAGTTTGATCTCAGTAAACAAGGACTGGGCCAAGAGGGAGAGGGAGAGATAGAGTGAGAGTGCGAGAGAGCAAGAGAGAGTGGGAGGGAGAGAGAGAACAAAACAGGGTCAGAAAGTGATTCCAGGAGGCAGACAGGCAATAAGGCGCATAGTAAGTCAGGAAGCTGATATTTTCCCAGACCTTTTTTTCAAGGCTAGTCTAATCCAACAAATGTAGTTTCCTCTACGACGGCTAATAATACAACAGGCCCATTGTGTGTCGTTTCCCCCCTCATCTGATTTACCAAAAGAGACACAGTTTGCGTGCAATCTTTCTACTGCTATTTGGGTTGGGTGGAGTTTCTCCTGCAATCAGATTGGATTGTCACACCACATGGTAATAATGCACTATTATAGTCTGGCTCAGATGAACATGAATAGGCAGATAACAGTGGTCCTGTCAAAAAATTAGATCTGTGTGCTGGACCTCTCAAGCACTATAATTTGAGGTGAAGCGACACCACATTACCAGATGTAAAATCTGTGAAATGTTATTGAAATGCCTCAGTCTTTGTGTATAAATAAATACAAATTCTTACCCTTTTGATTGTTACATGTAGACTTCCATTCTTTTCTGTTTAGGGCATCTAATGTCAGGAATGTCAGACACCAAAAGTTTTCAGATCTACTAAAAATTTCAGTTGCGATAAAATTGCTCTTTTCATTGTGATTTTCCTACCAGGGGTCAGCAACCCACGGCTCAGGAGCTGCATGTGGCTGTTGCTTCTCTCTCAATTTGCTTCCTGGTAGCAATTGATGCCATTGAAGAGGATGGAGCTGCACAGCATCCTCAATAATCCTGGTGGGACAAATTATGCGTTTACAATGGCAAAACGAGAAGTGTGAGCACAAATATCAATGTATATAACAAATGAATGATACTTGATTTTGTTACATGGCAAGTGTAATGTCATTTTGTTCTGCTCATTTGTTTAAAAAAATGAACACTAAATGTGTGTTTCAACTTAAGCATGAATGCAATTTTATTTGATTTGACTAATTTATTTTCTGTTCTGTAGGAAATTCTTCCACATACCTCTGTGCGGTCAAAGTGTCCAATCTTTTCCAACCTGTTATAGTGATCCATTTTTTTTGGTCAAAATATGTATTAATCATCATAATAAAATGTTTTGGAAAAAACTGAGTTACACACAGTACTGTGTTATTAAGCTGCCTAAATAACATGAAAGGGGGTAACCAAAATCCCTTGCAAGCAAATTACGTCTCTCTTTTTATTTCTTGACCCACAACTCTAAATGGGACTGTACTTAGAAAGTGCAGTTTTGCATGTCCAATTCCAGAAATGTGTGCATTTGCATTTGTTTACAATAACACATCTACAAAAGGAATATGTTCAATATGTGTCCTGAAGGGTTTTATTGCAATCTGTGTTGGGGGCTGCTGTTGTATTGACAGAGAAATATAATGTAATTACACAAGGAATGTGTCTTGTTCCTTTGAATAAACTAGACATAGCAACAAGGAACATAAGGAGTATCCAAATTTAGAAAATGCCGCAACCATGAAAGGCTCAGCCAAAGCGGCCAGTTTGTCAGTTTTGACACACAGACAGTCTTAAAGAAGATGCTACTCAATGCTGAGTTTGCCTTTTAAATGCAACCCTGGTGTGGGAATTCAGCGAGCAGAGTGGATTTCAGGCATGGCATTTAAGCATGAACAAAGAAGGTGGAGGCTTCGGGGTTCACAGACACTTCTCCACAGTTGAGGAGCAAATACATTTTATGCAACTGCGACCTCTTTCAAGAACAGATGTCTTCCATGGACCAACATTGTTTCAACCAGCCATAAGGATGTACCAGAATGTAACTCACTAGAGCGTGCATGACTGCCAAGGCCCCACTGGATTCCAGGCATGTGTGCTTTTCACAAAGTTCAGAAAAGTTGCGAGCTTGGTGCTAAACCAAACAGCACGTTGTGCAGTGGAAGATTGAAATGAATCCTTAAACAGGGCTATGCCATTTGACTGTAATTCTGTACTGCAGTGCTTGGCCTAGGTAATGTGCTCATGTGACGCCTAACCACGTGCCTTTTTATCATTTGATCTTCCAGTTGGTATGCACGCATGTGCCTTTGTGTGCTCGTGGTTGAAATGTCCACTAATGTGTCGATAACCCGTTCCACTTTCCAAGCCCACCTGGCCCCTATGGCCAGAGCTCATCTTGACCACCCATGTTGTTCTATTTAACCTTTATTTAAGACTGAATAGTCATAGTACTCGCATCCTGCAGATGTGCATGGAAGGTCATCGTGTTGATAAAAAGGACTACTGTTCTGGCTAAGAGTTTTTTTTACCTATTTTTTTTTCAAGCAAGCAACAATGATCATGCCGAAACAGCACTTTAAAACAAGTGACTTATAATCTGTTGATAGTTAAATATCCTGGCAGTACAAACAACATCAAAATTAGGAAATATATATTGCTATAAACACTTTACCTGAGGTCACAACATTAATAATGAAAATGTATTCGTCAAATTCTAGGTATTCTATCAAATCTATATACAAAGAGCACTTAGGCTCAACATATAGTGAAGCCCTGGTGTGGATGTAAATATAGTTTGATTTGAATTTTTAAAAATACAAAATTTATGGAAATCATTTTGTTAATTGTTACATTTGGTTGCAGATGATTCTGGTGATTTATTCAACGCATAATACTTTTATGTGCTTACATGCTTCTGCTGTAAAAATTAACCGGTGTCCTCTTAATTTTCCTCAGTTCTTAATTTAAAGGGCAGAAACTAGTAAAACTAGGCAGCTGTCTGCCCACCCCTTGCCCCGTAAACCTATTGCCAGCTGCCTGCCCTCCACTCTTGACCTTGTTTTGGTGAACACTGCAGCATGTGTGTGTCTGTGTGTACTTGTGCTGCGTGAGTGCATATGTGTCAGTAGGCTTTTAGTGTGACCTATGACCCATTGTGACTGACAGGCTAAATATAGCCACCTTGCCTGCTCATACTTGGGCCCCTCTTGCTTTTCTACCTTCAGTTTCCTGACTGTGAGTCCGTGTATAGGACAAGCTCTTAGGCTGAGACGTTATGTGTTTTTACATGAGGACTCAATGTGTGGATGTCCCAGAGACAGAAAGGAAGGGGAACATGTTCAAGTGTGTGTTTGTATATCACTAAGGGGGTGAGAGCGGAAGACACTGTCCAGACGCCTCAAAGATAATGACCTCTATAGTCATAGAGCTTTGTTTTTGTGTGACTGACACTGGAAACACTATCTTGTAATTATTTAGTCAGGCTTTAACCTCTAACCTCTCTTATTTGACCTCTGGCATCCTGTTCAACTGGGGAGAAGTTGGACATATGCATACATCTGCCCACACAGACACCCACACACTCTGGAGCACATTGCCATGACTTATGTCCATTACCTGGATCCTGATTCAAACCATGCAATGATTAAACTTAACTTCTGCTTCAACCAGTTTCAGCCTACAATGTTCATGTCACGAAGGTGCAGGAGCTTATCGCAGCTACTGGGTAAGTGGGGTACACCCTGAAAATTGCCTTATGGCAGTTTATTATCTGATCTTGGTAATTACGTATATCATAAGACAAGTTTCTGGATTTTATAGTTTGCCCAGAAGGAAAACTTTACTGCTAGAGTTTGGTGGATATATTGTTGATTGACTTAACATTCCGTTGAACTCCTTGTGACTCTGTGTACAAATGTGTGAGTACGTAGATGTCAGCAAATATGTGTTTACATCAAACAGCCCCTACCCTTAAATCCAGGATGAACTTGGATGACCCTATTTTGCAAGTGTTTCCACACAGACTGACAGAAGTTATTTTTAACTGAGTCATCTCAAAAGCACTCAGCTCTCACACTGATGTTTATCACGCATCTCTCTGCTGCCTGAAACTGCAGCACATGAGCCCTTATGACAAGTGGCTTTAACTGTGTTGAAAACAATGTGACTTGTTGGTCAAACCGCAGTCTCTTTCAAAACACAACTCTCAGTTAGCCAACACTTTTAAGGAAGGAAAACCATTTTTCAATACTATCATCAGATGGATAGTCATAATCTTCCCATATGGCATAAAAATTGATATATCCTTTACAAATCATGTGTAATTTGTTACAATACCATCACTCAGCGTGGTTTGTGTGACTTTTTGGTTCGAACCAAAATGGAAATCACACACCTATTTGCTCCCATTGACACAGGCATTATGCGATGTGTTGTTTGGTTAGAAATATGTCAGCTAACATGAGCCGGAGTTCAACAATGCCCTCTGATTTGCCAAATATCCCGTAAACACTTGTATTTAGATGAAAAACATCAATATGAGCATAAGTGCTGCAAGCTGGAGCTCTGTGATTATTTACTTCCGTACTTTACTGTGCTACCTGAACTAGACCTTTTTGTCCAATGATTAAACGATATGGATAGGTCTTTTGGACAAATTTTAGGTTACTTGCAAAAATTTCAATGTGAAAAGGAACCATTCCAAATATTCCAGACTAAAATATTTTGGTCTGGACCAAAGAAAACGAACTAAGGACTTTACTGGTGTGAACACATTTTTGCAGCTGCAATGCTTGTCCAGTATCATTTCACACCACAGGTCACCTTTTTGACTTTTCACCTTTGGAAGGATGACCTCTGACTTTTGTTGCAATGGCCCTTGACCCTAACAGGTACTAATGGTACAAAAAGGACTGCTGGTGACAGGAGACAGAAGGAAATTCACATACATGTGAAGGTAGACACACATGTGCCGGCTCAAATGTGTGAGCATGGCAAGCCTTGCTCTGCAAACCAAACGAGTGACGGGGAGAACCAGAGGGACATGCAGCAGATCTCAGCTTACAACAGGAAACTGCCCAGACACACAGCTCATGCCTCTTCTCAACAGACAGACACAAAAGCACAAACACTGTGTTTCATTCCTTTTGAGGCCTAATGGAGAAGATTTAGGTTTTCTGTTTGACATTGCGGCTGCAATTATCACAAGAAAAAAAGTTTTATGAGCATAAAGTAGGTATTTATGCATAGTGGCTAATAATAAGAAATAGAGAAGCAATATCCACACCGAATTTATACCCCATGCTAAAGATAACAAACCATTTTTTTATCATAACAGTTTAGCTTTAGTTTGGAATGCGTGGTTCACATCTATGGATTTGCTCTACTTCCAAAATAACATATGCATATTAATAGCACACCTGCAGTAATTAAGTTTTTGCGAAGGTTAAACTGGACACAAACTCATTTGTTTTGCCAGTGAGAGCATACACCCCCTAAAAATAATGAGCTCATAGTTTACCCCAGAAGGCCACAGATGGCCTTTCAATTACTAAGCTAATACATGCAAAAATGCATTGCACGGTACTATAAAAGAATGTAGGAGCATTCTTAGCTGCTTATTAGATAAGCACACAAAAGCAGGATCATAGGTACAGAAATATACACACAAACATGTGAGTTATTTGGCTATGCCTTTGTGGAAGTCACCACTTATCACAGCTACACTACAAAATATTCTGTCTATATTTTCCACAATTATTAGTGCGCAACTAATGATTTGGTCAAAAATGAAAGTAAAGGCCAATGATCTTGGGAGATACATTTTAAGCTATACCAAATTGCTTTAAGAAAGTCATTATCACGTTGGTTTTAGAAACTTTCTTTTCCCACATAGCAGGGGTTGTCGTAAATCCAGGTTAAGGTGTAATATCATTTTAACATTCCACTGTTTGACTTATGATGACTGTCTGAAAGACACCTGGCCAATAATGGTCACCAACTGTCCAGTGGCTGTAATGTATTCGTAACACATTATGCCAAATTTTAATGGTGAAACATTATATTGTATTAAACTGTTTATATACTGTTACAACAGTACAGTGCAGTATACTTTTTTTTAGAATAGCGCATCAGTGCAATAGATCAGTTGTTTTTATTTTATATCCTTTTCTGTTGGTCACCAAATATGTTGAAGTGTATATCCCAGTCATTACACATCTTAACTCAACTAAACAACAGTTAAATATTTTTTTTAAAATCCTGGTAATTAATTGATTAATATTATTATATTATGTTATTATTAATAAAAAAAGTTTACCTTAATGGAGGAGAATTTACAAGAGAAAATATACATATTTAAAACTCTGGGTATACCCTACTCATTATCATTTTAAAAACAAAATATATGCATATGCTAGTAAAATATTTATAGACTATGTGCTATTTCACAGAAAAAAAACTAATCACGGTGGGGATTCGCCGCAAAATGTTCTTGACAGCTAAATGTTCCTTCCTGATGCTTTATGTGTGGAAAGTTTGTCTAGTCTGATATGGCTTACTACTTTGACACATTATGATGAAAAAGTTGCAGAAAAATCTATGTATGTAAATCCTACTGTGTCCAAATATATAATTCTCTATTGATATGCTAAAAAGACATTTGGGATCAGGATTTTAAAGGAAGATATCCTCAAGGGAGTTGTGGGCTTGTAGAGGGTAGCTGCATAATCAGCTCCGCCATCAGTTAACTGATGTTCTGCATAATAGAGATGTGATTTTTGTGTCAGTGTGTGTGTGGTGATGGTGGAGTATATGTGGTGTGTGTGGCAAGGGTGGTTGGCAATGTTGGCTAGTCCTTTTTATCACTCTGAATATGTGCATGTCTTCATGTGCATGCATGTTTTCCAACGTGTGTTGGGGTGCGCATGTGTGTGCATATGTGCATGTGTATGCTTTTGTCAGGGGTGTTGACCTCTTTCCCTACAGGGAAAGACAGTCACTGTCTCATTAGGAAAAGGAGATTGAGCATGAGATGGAGAGACAGAAAAGAGAAAAGAAATAATATGGTAAAAATAAAAAAGACAGGGAGCCTAGAGGCAGGCATGGAATGTATGCGAAGGTCAAATGTCACCCGTCCATAACTGGGATGAGCAGGAAAAGCTCTGGCAAAGGACATCTTGAATTTGTCCTAAACACACACATCTGTACACCTCTAGCAGATATACTTGAAATCAGGGTCTAAATTTGATGATTTTGATTGACTAAGAGGTACATTGTTGGAGTTACTAGATGTGGAAAAACAGGTAAGGGATACTACTGTAGATGTGGACTGGACATCTTTAGAAAGGCAAATTAATGCAACAGTATATTTGTCTGGTTGAGTCACTGGAAGCTTTCACATATGATTCAGACTCAACTGCTTTGCCGAATAAGGAGCCCGCTGTGGTGGCCCAAACTGAAACAAGAAAATAAACAAAAATGTATTCTTTTGTTAAATTGAAAGATTACTCTCAATAAAAGTTTTTAAAAAAGGGAAGCACCAGCAATGCAAAATCTTCGTTATGTCTGCAATCCTTCAATCTCTGTGTTTGTTTCCGGATAAAGTCACTATTCTTGTCGGACAAATAATTATTTCAACAATTAATTGGCTAAAAGTATTCTTTTGTTAGTTTGTTTTTAAATCTCATTCTCACACCAGTTTAAGTTTAAATATAAACCTCTACTTTCTTTCTTGTTTTCAAAATTCCTGTACTACTTTTAAAATTTCTGGGCATAATTTACTACTCATACACTAAGTATAATTAAAGAGCTGTCTAGGTTTAGTAATTAAATGGGTAAGGGTATAGATGAGACAAATGTTGATGGATAAAGGGGGAAACAAATTCAGACATCCAGTGGGGGATGCAACAGATCATTGGACCAAGAAAGTGAGATAAAGGAGAAGCAGAAGCTAAAAAAGAGCACTAGCGACTTCAAGAAACCACAACAGAAGCCCACAGCTTATTAAGTTCTCATTTCTTAACGGTGGTGGGGGTTGTGGTTTTGGGGCCACAACGTCCCTTAGCACAGCCCCTTTCTTGCACACATGTGCACTTAGCGACCGATAAGCACATGGTACTATTTGAGTGCACACTTCATGTCTGTGAACTAAAGACTTGCTAAATGTGAATACTTAAGTAAAATTGCATGATGAAGTTGTAAGTGTTCAGGTTCCAACTGGCCTTAGGTCCAGATGAGAGCCAGAGCTAGGGTCAAGCTCTTTGTTTTGTAGGGGTTCAGGAATGAATTATGTGGATGGCGCCAGCCTCCTTTCTGTCCTTCACTCCCGCACACGTCTTCACTCAGTTTGAATGTAACATTGGTTACTCTGCCGCCGTGACATTTTGTTTATTCATACCAATAAAAATGATCTTTTGGGGCGGCCCCATTTGCTATAGATGAGTTTTTGATAGAAACAAAATAACCATATGGATCATTCAGGTACCATACTTGTGGGTTGAGTGTGAAACAATGGATTGCTAATGAATATTTCCTTCTGGTTTAAACTTTTCCTACTCATTTTCATATATGTTTAAAAACTATTTATTTAGTTGTGTCAAACGCAGCATTTTAATTTGAGGTGGCCAGAATTAATGGCCACATAGGAACATATACTGCAATCGGTAAATTTCATCTGACATGCTACAGGGAATGAACATATTAATCTATATAGGGACTGCTAGGGTTATCATCAAATGATGCCTAGAGGGTTCCTTTGCTCTTTTTGCTTGGCAAATCAAAGTGCATTGCCCACCCAAACATCCGCCAAATTCTGTTGAGACATGTTTATGTAGTTACCACCCATGTTTTTAATTCTTTTTTATAAGCGAATTGAATGACTGTTCTTTATGCAGCAGCGTGGACCTCAGAGCAGGTGTTTGGATCATTTTTCTTCAGTTTTACCTCAAGGCATCCTGTGACAGAGTGGGTGTTTGTCCTATGAAACTCAGGAAGCTACAGTAGCTACAAAAAGCTTTATATATGGTCTCAAAGTCATATAGGCGAGAATAACATAAAAACTGTGTTAATATATTTTTAGTTATTTTGGATATTTACATATAAATTATGTACAATGCATCCTTTTTAGACTGGCAACGTTAACTATTTTGAATGATATGAGGAGTAAAAATTTTAATCTTATCTTCATTTTACTTATTTGTAAATTGCATCTTTATTTAAGGTTATATGTCATTTTGTTTGATACGGTTTAACCTTACATAGGAATCCATTTATTTGACTGTCTCTATAATTCCAGACGAATCACTCTCTGTAAATCACAAGGACTATTCAGCACTCAGCCAATCTGTCAAAGTCATTTAGAATTTTGCCAGAGCTCAGCTCAGAAAAATTCTATTCAGGCAAAGAGAGAAATGAATGGGAGTGAGAATGTCTACCTTTGAAAAGCTTCATACTTTGACCAAATCATATGCTGTCACTGGTAAGCTTTAGAAGGCCTGCACTTTTCATCAAAGCTCTTGATGGCTCCCTTTCACAGTACTGACGAATACACCCTCAAAAGCACCCTTCCCTCCTTTCCTCCCTTCTACTCCCAAATCCTTTATTCTTCCCCTCCATGTTGACTAGCCCCTCTTCCCTGCCTCCCGAAATCCTTCCATACCCCTTGTCCTTAATCCCCCCCACCACTACCACCCCATCCGTTTCCCTCCCCAATCAGAACCTCAAATCCACCCGAGCTCCTCCTCACCACACACACTCTCGGTCTGTGTGACTTCAGTACTGTCACGGCAGATACTGAAACATGATGATTCAAATTCATCACAGTCATAGCCTGCAACTGTAAATATCCATTTTTTTCCTCATGTGGCAGTGGTGGATGTTACTGCTCTTCTTTTTTTAATGTTAATTGGCATATACTTTCATTATTGTTTCTTTTGATAAAATATTTTCAGCAGATTGTAATGACAACGCAATTACTCATGATTGAATGCTGTTGCAGTTCAATGGGAACGTTTCTCCACTCTGTAAATACTCTTTCTTTCTGATTTTCAATCAGTCCCCCACACCCTATGCCCTCTCATGTTCACTTCAAACAGCAGTCAAGAAGCAGATGAAAACATTTTAGCATCAGAGGTGGATGGAACCTTTTCACTCTTTGTGGGACTGTAGCTTCCTTTGTTTTTGTAATGAGGGCAAAGTAGGAAAAAGACAGGAAGGGAGGTAAGGAAAGAGTAGAAGCAAATGGAAAAACTGCCAATGACAGCAATTTGTCACCAATCAATTTCTCATTCCTTTACAATACATGTAACACTATCACCTTGCATAGAGACACCTCTAGGTAGAAAAAGACAAAGCGATCTGTGCATTACCGTAGCATTTTCTCTTCTCGTAGCAGATACAGTAGGAGGATATCATCCTGAAATCCGGAATGACCCAGTGGTAGCCGTAGGCATTCAACATCCTTTCATTCGTCAGGAGAGCTCAGAATTTGTCTGCCTGTGCATTGATCAAATTCATTAAAGTTGTATTTGGCACCAGCACAAATACAGGATAACCTGAAAAAAGAACCAGTTATTTATTTAGGTGCAATTGGCAGACATGTGCAAGTTCACACCCCACAATTTTAGTAATCAATGATGTTGCAGTGGTCAAGGAGAAATCTCAACAGCAGATTTAAAGAGTTCCGTCTTACAAAAGGACGCTGTAGGACGTAGTTTTAAACAAACAAAACGTCCATCTTTGTTTCTTAAATGACATGTTTTAAAGGTTTCATTAGCTCTAAACAAAATATGTTTCTTTCATCACTTTTGATATTACTGGATTTTAAAAAAAGTCCTTTTTCCTAACTTGTATTTACAGGAGGTTGAATAGACTTATCCTTTATGTCAAAATTCTGTCACAAGAAACTTAGGTCAAAAAATGCCAGAAGTTTCTGCCTGCACCATCTTGGAAAACAGAACCATCATCTTAGGAATCGTGTACATTTTGCTACACACACATGTATGCATATTGAGATATACTGTCCCTGAATTGCCCTATCCAGGAATAACAATGTATTATTCATGTCCTGAAGTCTCGTCTACAGACAAAAGTCAGCTTTACATCAATTATTTATTGAAAACCGCTCACATGATGAATCCTTAAACAAACACAGCATATATTGAAAGGTGTACCTATTTTTTCTAACCTTGGCATGGATTATAGGTGGGCTCATTAGTAAAAATGAGGGGAAGATGTAGAAAACCAATTGGCAATGTGTATGCGTGTGTGTGCATTTAGGTAGGCCAAATGAATAAAACAATGATTTTGTGTATCTCAGTGTTAATGAAAGAACTAGTACTAGATAAATAAATGATGCAGAATACAAACTCATTGGTTTAACTATGGTATTACTAACTGTGTAAATAAAAGACCCAGAACTACTTTAACTAGCCATCTCTACCTTATCAGTTAGGATTGTCATGTAAAGAGAAGTATTTTTATGATTTGAATTACGATGAATTAAATTAATTTAATTACTAGCCGGCCCCGCGACTAAGTGGTATCAGCCTCACAGTTGTGGGGTTGTGGGTTTGATCCCAGGTCGGTCCTCCCTGTGTGGAGATTGCATGTTCACTGTGTGGGTTTTCTAAGGGTACTCCGGTTTCCTCCCACATCCCAAAAATATGTTTTGTTAGCAGGTCTACCTAAGTGGTGGTCTGTAATGCACAGAATATTATTCTGTTCTTTGTATCACTGTTAACCTGGAAAAATGTAATGAGGAAGCTTTCTTGCAACGTGCTTGGCAAGTCGTAACAGGAAGTCGAGATCAGAAGTAACGATTCAGCTGCAACCAAATCATTGACTAAAACATTTCAATGGCTGTCATTTGCAGCTCGTAAGACACACCTGACTTTTAAGTTGCACCCACAAATTTGACAAATCTTGTACTGGACTTTAAACCACAGTATTATGGAATATTTAATCATGCCATTAACCTGTAAACTGTGACTAAATGAAATGGTTAAAAGTGGGTAGAGGGGTGAGGGGGACCTGTCGGTTTATCGTCTAAAAAATAAAATACACTCAGAGATTTTGGCTCAACACAGTCATGCTTTAATTGTACCTTTCTTTATTTTGCTCTGGGCACTAAGGAACAGCCCGTCTGATGTAATATGTGCTTGCAGCTGCTCAGCCTTAGTCATGAAGGACCTGGCGCACAGCTTTCATGGTGATGTTAATGCCAGACGAGGTTTGGAACACTATTTGTCTTGAGTCAGCAAAGTGTTGGCGACTTTTATACACCATGTGTTCCGAATTCAGGGACCCGGCTCTGTGACGATGTGGTCTACCGCTTTATAGATGAGTTACTGATTTTCCTAAAGAAGACAACTTGCAGCTGACCATAGAAAATCTAGCAGAACAAAATGTAATGTGCTAACTTTAACTCATGCTTCTTTATACCAAACTCTTCAGAAAAACCTAATAACAACATAAACTGTACTTGAATAGCTAGATTTTATTCACATCTGGCAATTAGAATAAATGAGACAACGGGATTTTTTTATTTAGTGGTGTGTTTCAATCTTTTGACCGAAAATGACCCTGTATTTTCTATAGAACACGATCAGTACTGATTTATGAGCGAAACTGAAGAATGTAAAAGCGTAAAATCTGCTTTTAGTATAATAATAATATGAAGAAAACACTAAGAACACTCATACACCCTTTGCTACAGCTTCTACCTCAGCCCTATGATCGTATCTGACAAAAACTAAGTAATACATTATTTTTTAAGCATGCCCAATGTTATGTTATCTATAAGTGAAGAAAAATAAGGAAATGTAGTGTATAACATGATAGGTACGTTATCAGCGTCTGTGTTCTAACACGCAACATAACCTACTGCATTCAGGCATAATGCTACCTATGAAAGTTCCGCTAGAGCACAACATGGTAAATTTCCAGGTAATGTCCGACTTCAGGTAACTGCAGTCAGACGCGAGTGCGACCCGGGAAAATACTGGACAATTACCAGACTTAAGCATATCTTTGAAAAGGCCTTATAAGGTGTCACCTTTAAAGTAACAAGGTTCACCCGACTGTCCACTTGTAAACCCTTAACTCTCAATAGTGATTCACACAGGGGCCTCATTTTTTAATTCACTGTTTCCTCTCTTACAGGCAGGCTTCTCTGCAGTCCACAATGTCAGAAGACCACCTCACAAGGATTTTCCCCTTCACCAGGTAACCACAAAGGAATAAAAGAAGCACATTATCCACATGGACAACCCCACCCTCCCACAAAGCATACACACAAACTCCTGCACTTTTTTGTGTTGTACAATACTGGCCACCAACACAGCAGGAAACTGGCACACTCATACAAACACACACCCATGAACACACACACCCACATACACAGAGCATTATCTTTATGAGGTGTTATACACCAGTGACCACCAACACGGGGTCTCAGTGATCTCTAATCCACACTGACGCTGAATAGGCTGCTCCATGAAATAGAGGGATTACATTTATGGAATAATGGGTGTTTTAATTTGAGTCATTGCTTCGATTATAATGAAGGTGCATGGAGGAATAACATAGCGGCTAACCAATTGCATTAGGTACTGATTGTTACAAATTCTCATTCTATCCGTTAGTGTTACTGAAACATCACACTATCGCCACACACTACACAAATAGACAAACTTTTCTGACGTCACCATATTGAAATAAAGGGAACATAGTTTTTTTTCTATGAAATATCTGCATTCATCTCGATATGAACCCACTGAAAACTAACACTACACGGAAAGCAATCTGCCGAGTCTTAAATGACATTTTTTGCACCATGCGTTTGATAATAACCCCCTGTTGCAACATGCCCAGCTAAATTTTCTACCTTCTTTTTCACAGTGTAAACATCTTTATCTAACTGTATGTCTCCTAACCACAAGTTCCTCCTTTGCACTTCCTGCTTAACTGTCTGCCTCTCCCATGGTTGTATGAAACTTGGATTCTCTTCAAATTAGACAAATTGGGGCACCCTTATTTAAATGGGACTTTCTATGCAAATAAACTGACAACCTTCATATTGAATTAGCAGACACACATTCACACAGAATAACACATTTATGTAGCAAGCAAGAATTTAGAGGTAAATTGGTCCATCCTGACAGATGCCCATTACTTATGCAGGTTGACAAGTATAGCTGATGGTTAACTCCTATTTAAATCAGATGACTGAGTTTATCTGGTGTGAGTGGCGTGTTGTTCTGTATTTGTCTGTAATCCACTCTGACCTTGTCTTTCTTGTTTCCAGGGACTCTCAGCTTTCCACTGCCAAGATGGTTGACTGATTATGAATTCTCTTTGTAATGACACTGTGGTACAACTGCATTTTTTGTGAAATTAGTTTGAGCTTCTGGCTGAACTCAACGTTATCTAAATTCAATCATTCATTTTTCAGGTGGTAAAGTTGTTGCATTAATTGAAGCCTTTAGTTTAGTGAATGATATAAAAAAAAGTTTTGGGGAGAAAGGATAAGCAGTTCAGAAAATGAATGAATGAATCAATGTATTAGGTTACACCAGCTATGGCGAAACCAACTTGTCAATATTATGTTTTCACACTACAGTTTGCACCTATTCACATACTTCACAAATGAAATTCAACTCTCCAGGTTCCTGGCGAATCTATTAGAGCGAGCCCCTTCAATTTCTGGTATAAATTTCACTCCCCCTCCCTTAAATGAACAAAATTGGGGTCCATCTCTTGACGCTCCTTATGTTCACATCCTGAAATGCGCATTTCCAACTTTCCCATTAAGTGCAAAAGAGAAAAGTTTTAAGTACATTACTAGTACCTTAAAATGTAGCATATCAAGTGGGTTTAATTGAGATTATTTGCTGAAGCTAGCCAGGATGCCACACCAGTTAAAACAGCTCTAAAATATGTAACAGTATTTGCTTTTCATGTGTGAATTAAATCTTGAGCATGGGAGTCTGAAATATATGAATGACATGAATTCATGACATATCTAAACACTTCTTACTGCTCAGTCGACCGAGCTAAACAAGGCTGCCCTGTGTTCATGGCTCACCTGAGCAAATGTGTGCAAGTAAACATATGGGATCACGTTAGTTTCATGTGGTTACCCGCTTCCTTGGTTCAAGCAGATCTGCTCTGGAGAAATAAGCCATTTCCTGTATGCTGAAGAAACCATATGCCTAACTGTAAGATATTGTAATGCTTTCCAGATGCTGATTTAGTTTCATCTTTGTCTTTTGTTTTAACGATACTTTGACATCCATTGTGTTTTATGACTTGTCCCAATTTTAATTTCTTCCATTTATCTGCAAGCATCTTAAGTATGGTAAATGCCCCTGAGGTAATACTATTTGGATCCAAACAAAATGTTTAATATAATATGCAATTGCAGATTGTTCAAATTGGCATCGTAAAGAGTTTAAGTGTAGTCCACTTTCAGTGTTGCCATGACCCTTGTGAGGATACCACAGTAGGTTTTACAACATGTTATTCTTTTAAACCGTAGCATGAAATTGTGCTCAGTTGTACTAAACTATAGTTCAGAAATCCACCCCAATTAGTTTTCCTATTGCTTTCCTTCCCCTTCACCTGTACCCTATATGCCAGTGCTTTGTGTCTCTAACTTAAAAAATGTTATTATTCACCATTTAGTTGATTGTAAATGAACAGAAGCAATAGAGAATTGTTCTGTCTGTAATACCACAAGAGTGCTGCCATGCGTCAATTAGCATGCATTTAAATCGTTCCCTATACAATTATAGTCAAATGAAGTGACAGCTATCCAATTAATTTGCACTAATGGCTCAGCGGGATCTGTCACTCAGTTCTAATGTTGCTTTTTCCTCCCATCACTCTGCTTTCTTTGAAGGTTTTGGGGTCAGTTTTCCCATTCATTGGTCTGACTTGCTACTTGTCAAATAACTAAATACTACTATTTTTTGGTCTTCTGAGCGATGGAAGTACATCAAGGTCATACCAACACATTTAAAGTGGGAAAAAAACAATTGATTAATATAATTAATCATCTCCAGGAATAAAAAAAATATAAATGTGGCTCTGAAGATACATCCCCGAATCTCCTTACCAAATCTCATTCTAATCTGACCAAGAATACTGGAAGATTTGCCATTTTAATTTCACAATTATTGTAAGCAATCATCACAAACATCACAATCAACGCATTAACATCACAAGTTAAGTGGGATTTTGAAACCTCCCTCTTGATGGTTCAAAAAAGAAAGAAGAATCTATGTTCAGTAGATGATATGATATTACTGTAACATAGTATTCATGATATTTTTGGAATATGCCATTCATCCAATTTCTGTACTGTTTTTAGCGCTGACTGTAAACCTTAACAATAGGGTTTCGCCCTTGTTCCCAGCAAATTTTAGCTCTAAAACCGTTTAGCTTTTAAACCATCAGCGTCATGATCCATATTCTACTATAGTGCGCCTGAACATTTGGACTGGAAGAGATCAGTTTCCCTGCGACACACATTATACTATTTTTCCAATAAACAAACAAACCTGGCCCAAACAACAAATTGAAAATACAAACTAAGTTTTTACTGCTCAAGAACACAAAGCAATTATCAAACACGTCACACTACGCGAATTGGACATTCCCACTAAAACCACATGGTGAAGATAAAATTAGGACAGTGTTTTTCTGAGAGCCAAAAGCTGAAAGCCTTGCCCTTTCCTCATTGGATTGTCACAAGAACTTCTTTGTTCCATCTGGTGGTTGTTTTCTCATTTCCTTTACTCTTGTTTTCTTCCTTATCTTTCATCATCCTACTTTTTCACAAATACTCTCCACAGTGGGACAACATGAACTCTTGGGATTTTTGTTGTGTTGCCAGTGTTACTGTGAACGCCCTCACAAATTTATTGCTGGGGTTTCTTTGATGCAGTTTTAGGTTTTGCAGTCCAAGACAGGCACACAAATGTAGGTTCCCCATTTGCTGCCTTACCATATGTAAGCCATGTGTTTTGGAGTGTCTGCTACTCAATCTTTAAACTGCCACTGGTGTGTAGAACCATAAGATATGTTTGAAGATCTTAATTATAGCTTTGCCTCAAAGTTCTGCACATGCAATTCAATCAAACATTTCATGCTATTACTACCCAATTATGAAGACTGTCATCATTTTTAACCACAAATGATTCATATATCATATGGTAAACACTGGCTAAACAGGCATAATAAAGTCATCAGTTGACCCCAAAAATATATGGCAAATATTTAAATTTTCCCACAATGTTTACAGCTCCGATTTAGTCATAAAATTTGAGTGTTTTCGTCATTCAACATTTACCGTGCAATCTAAAATAACCGCCTGAAACTGCTTCATTATTATGTATTTATTTGCAGACTATAAAGGGGTTAATGTGGAAAAGGTCATACTGCAACAACAAAACCATTTTTAGCTTTCTACAGATATTTGAGCCGATCAGTATTTATACACGTTTCTAACTGTCTTTGTATTTCTGACATTTTTTCCTCTTATCTCGTCTCTACCGTTATATGTCTTTGTCCATTTTATGATTGCATGAATAATTTACAGCATGTAAATCTTAAGCAGCCACTCAGGCTTTTGTGTTTTTTTCCCATTTTAATGCACTCCGTACACTCAGGTGAGCCCGAGAGGATTTTCCTTAACCTTGTCACCCCAACCTGCCTCTCTGATATCTTTTTATGCTTTAAGTGGTGCTATGGTGCTATCTCAACACATCTAGGTAAGTGATTCTTTGTCCGAGCTAAATAATTTTCTTATGATGATGAAGTTGAAGGAGATAAAAAACAAATTTAATGTAGCCAGATTTTGCATTCATTGTGATCATCGTTCTTTTAAGGCCAGCTAGCTAACAATCTATAATAGCCAATATTCGGGTATATGAGCCCAGTACCAGTACCTGTCATGTATCTCAAAAGGTTTGCAGAAATGCCGAAACATTTTTTTAAAACGTGAAAACCAATGCGATTTCATGGTAAATGTTGACTCTTGTTCGCGTTAAAATGGGAATCAGGTCAAAATTTATAATTTTGTTCAGACAATGGAGAACTGTTCAAGTGTTTTACTAAAGTTTTTCACCTTCGACAATGAGAATGGGATTGTTACGTTTGTAGAATAAACTGTTAGGACAGACGGGGAACAAAAATTGCTTGACCTAAGTTTGTTCTCTATCATCTCAACTGAATGCAGTTTGCCTTCTACTATGACTGAATTGTTTTGGGTCTTGGCTGGCATGGATATGTTCAATATCTATGTCTATCAATGCACATTTCTAATAAAAAAATCTCTGTAAAGTATGACTATGTGTCCTTATTTTGCTTGTTTGAACAGATCTTTCTGTTTTAGGAATATTACAAAGGTGTTTATTCCCAACGACAGGAAGTCCGTGTAAGTGACGTGTATCTCCAGGCAAACACTGCCCGAGGGAGCGAGAAACAGGAAGGGGAAATAGACATAGGGAGGTGAAACTCGAGATGAAGATAGATGCCTACCTCATGTTTTTCGGTTTCTGTGTCACACACACACCTTAGCTGGCGTGAGTAAGTAGGGTCATTGGGTTCCTCCACTCCTGAAGGAATTGAGGGACTCAGGCAGAAGAGCAGGGAGGGAGGAGACATACAAGTTGTTGACAGGAATTTATGAGCTGACGGGTGTCAGAATGCAAGCACAACAACTTCTCCCTTTCTCTGCCTGTCTCTTCACACAGAGGTAGACAGATAGCCTGTTGAAAATAAATAAATAAGTAAGGAACTGCTGCTGGTGGTGGAGTGAGAAAAAAATTTCATACATAAATTTTCAGCCAGTATTATATGATGTCTATTTTATATTATCAATTATAATGCTGATACACATAACCAGTCATATAATATGATAATGGAGAGAGCTTGGAGAGAGAGCCCAAACACTGACACCAAAGCACTTGATATTGAGGCATTAAAATCATAGAATCCAATATATTACCAATAGAATATATCAGATGTTCAAAATTGGTACAAAAATGAACTGAGTAGAGTTTGTACTACAGTGTATTTAGAAAGTGGCGATTCAAAACGTTTTAAAAATAGAATTAATCCAAACATATTCAGCATGAAAATAACCAAAAATAGCATCTAAGTTGGGCCTAATTCATTGTGTATGTGAATCTGTCACAATCTCCTGCGCACAGTCACATCCAGCTGATGAAAGACTAATTGTTCACAAAAGCAGGTCTGACAGCAGCAAGTGCATGGACATCTTATGCATGCGTGTCTCAAAATAAACACAAGCAAGTGAATTCAAAGACTCAAAAATAAAACATTTTCCAGTTTGTAATAATAGCTAGAAGAAATGTGTTTTGATGCAACATTTACATTAGCCGAAATTTGTTGACACAGTATGACTCATACCCTATAGTGATTACCAATATTAGACTAGCCATGTGCCAAATTAGATCAGCTTAACTTGCTGTACGTTGTCCAAAAATATTTAATCAGCCAAAAAACACATTGTCCAAATTATCTTTGGACATTTTTAGCAACTGAAAAAGGACATAAATACAAGGGAAGAGAAAGAGTGGTATTGCGGAGTATACAGTTTACTCTTCTGTTCCATACACAAAGAAATAAATGTGATAAGGAAGCAATCTGTAGTATTTAGTAATGGGTACTCGGACGTTTCGTCAAAAGACGTTTGGTCCCCAGACGTTTGGTCCCCGGACGTTTGGTCGACCGCACGTTTGGTCGAACGGACGTTTGGTAGAACGGACGTTTGGTCGCCGGGTTGTTACTGTTGAAACCAGCTCTCAAAATTATAATCATGAGAGATAGTGTTTAATATCTAAATATCTAATATCAAAATATCAACAGTAAACTCTGTCATAATTTGACAGCGAGCGAACCCGGCGACCAAACGTCTGTTCTACCAAACGTCCGGTCGACCAAATGTCTTTCGATGAAACGTCCGGTCATGGTAGTAATGTACTAACTATTTTTAAGGTTTTTATTTATTGCCAAAATTTTAAAAAATACATCATTTACACATTTCCATTACATTTCCAACTTGTTGTTCATGCTTTGCTAAAAAAAATAAGTACCAAGTCTTTCCTGCAGAATGATGTAACATTGTGATATTTGAGGCTCAATGAAACACAATAAAACATCTCTATCACACCACCTATGGTACTGTGTTCAAGTGCAGAAAGACAATGACAGTATTTTTTACTACTGTATACATTGCAAGGGTTGCATGAGTGTAGCCTCTACTGATCTTTTAAAATTGAGGCTTTTCATGTTGTTCACGCCTCCAGCTAGGCTTGAAGGCAAAATTTCATCACTACCTTTGTATTGTTGCCTCTATCTGGACAGTTCCTTCTCCTCAATGCTATACTGTTGGTGCAAAAACTTTATATGTGAATCACTCAAGTGAGTGTGTCAAAAAAACTAACTGGGAAAAAAAGCAATCTTTGTTGTCTGATGTTGCTGGGATTGTTTTATTTTCAGTATCAGCGCAGTTTATATCCCTGGTTAATAATAGCACTGAATCATGAGTGCATAAATTAAATGATAATAGGGCTTGTTTTTATTTGTTTTGAATCATTCTGTCACTTTTGCTGCATTTTTGTCCTGATCCCTTTGTGCTTTCACACTGTTGACAGTTCATACGCAAATTTGAATACACACGTTACATTTGGTTTCCATGAATGCACACTTCACAGAAGAAAATAACCAAATCGAACAGATATTGTATTTATTTTTCTCTTTCTCTTCAAAGCCATAGCCTACACACAGCACAGAAGGTGGTCCTCTGTTCTCGTGGAACTCAAAATCACATTATTAAAGGCTGCACTCAAAATGTTGCCTTCTTATTCCTGCCCCCTGCAGTTGTCCTTGTATTAGAAATGCTTTCAGTTGCCAATAAAAGCATAATGTTGAGTTATACGTGCATAATTTGCAAGTGAACAACAGTTCTCCATATTCCATCTGATAGTAATCAGAAAAGCACAGTGCCATGTGAGAAAGAAAGCAGCAGTCCAATATCATGTGTGATTGTCTGGAATGTTATCTGATAGAGATGGTGAAAATGGACACAATACTGTATGGAAACTGAATGCCAAGGCGCATGACCATATGGGTAGCAATGGGATGAAGACATGAAACAGCAGGAACAAATTATAGTTAAATTATAGCCAAAGCAGTGCTTGCATATGAGAGCATAAGCAAACAGGACAAGCATATGGTATGGAATATGTTAAGAGTGTATTTCATGTAGTTAAATGGTTTATAAGGGAACACATGCGTGTGTGTATTCATTGAACTGAATTTCACTGAATGTCATATACATTTTCTTCCTCACAGTGTCATTGTCATCTCATGCCTCCCAATCAAGCCTCCATTTCACATTTCATTTTCACTTTACATCTACGTTTCCTCAGCCAAATATTTTTTCTACTATTTGGTTTTCTTTTACATCTAATTGATATGACAATAAACATGCAGTCAAGTTCAATTCTGTTGAAGATGTATGTAAAACTGTTGTTTTGATTTAGTAAAACTATTGGTTGTGTTAGAATATATCAAGCTGTAGTTAATGTATTCATTCATTTACCGGACTGCATATCCTCACAAGGGTTGCGGGTGGTGCTAGAGCCTATCCCAGAGACAGACAGACTGGAATACCAGGAGAAAACCCACGCAAGCCCCCAGAGAACATGCAAACTCCGCACAGTGAGGACCGACCTGGGATCGAACCCTCAGCCCCAGAACTGTGAGGCCGAACTGCCAACCACTCGGCTGTCTAGTTAATGAATTGTCTTTCATAATTGCTTATTATAGTGTAGCCCAGAAATAAAAACTGGGATAACACTGAATTTGAAAACAATGCATTTGTTAAAATAGACAAAATAAACAAAACAGCAAACAAAAAATAACGTGAAATTTAAGATGGAAAAATGTCAACAAATGGTAATATTTTAAATTTCACAGTAAGTAATTCACATTTGATACAGCAAGCAATCAGACGAGAGGGAGTTTAGTTCGTAAAATGACGAGTTGGCCTGTCACCAGATGCAACATCAGCTTTAACTACGAATGTAAACCCACAAATGGCTTCTGTGGGTTTTCTGTTGTGTCAACACTTCTACATTTAACAGATTTCATCTCTGTGACTGTTGTTTTGTCTTCAAATACACTGCTCATCATCAATGTTCCCTCTAATTTTTCGTTGGTCTGAGCAGAAAGTCAACCTCCCTGAGCGCACTGAGTACCAGTGTGAGCGACATCATCGGTACTCGGATGATTCGCCTAAAGACGTTTCGCCGACGGACGTTTGACAGACGGGCAGGTCGCCGAATGAACGTTCGGCAGAACGTCCATTCGGCGCCCTGTCCATTTTTCATGTAAAACATGCTGTAAAACACGAAAAACATAAGTGGACAGAGCTACTGCCACTGGCTGCCGCTTAAACGGCGCCATCATGGGTAAAAAAAAAAAAAAAAAAAAAAAAAAAAAAAAAAAAAAAAAAAAAAAAAAAAAAATCCGATTTTTTTTTTTACTGCGCGCCATATGATTGCTGCTGCGCAGAGAAGACGAAAGTAGTGCGCAATTGCGCACGCGCGCAGCTTAGAGGGAACACTGCTCATCATGTACGTGTGCACTTTACCTCAACACCCATTTTTTTGCCTTTACATATACTTAATCTTTCTGCTAACTTTATTGCCTTGCAGGTTTTCAGAGCAAATGATAGCCATTCCTTGTGATCATTTCAATGGGTTTGTTTTCTAGTAGAGATGATATCTCACTTCATTTTCCTCTACTTTTCAGCACTTAAAATGTTGGTGCGGCACAACTGATCTGAATCTTGTAAATGGGGCTTGGAGTACAAGCAGTTTGTGAGAAAAGTGCATGCACACAAAGTTCTACTTTCATAGCCCATGGGAGAGTAAAATCATTTAAATTCCATTATTAAAATACTGTACTCATCTAACACAATTCTTGTATTGTTTTTTCTCATCTATTAAGATTCTTATGCTGTTATATATATTTTTCCCATGGGGAATTTAGGTGGGAAAAACATTGAAATTGTGCACCACGGCCCATTGCAAGATGTATTTATTATTAACATTTGTTATTCGTTAATCCTCTCTCGAAGCAATGGTACAATATTTTGATTTTGACCTCACTTTGTCACATTTGATGACATCACATTTCATACCCTTTGCTTTCTTTTCCGTCATGTCTCTGTCAAAAAAACCTTTTGCTTTTGCAATGAATAGTTCAGAAGCAGAAGTCCAAAGTGAAGGCCATGTTGACACACATGGGGAGCACTGCTGTGTGTTGTGGTTTGAGAGATTGTGGGGGGTTCTAGGGGCAAAAATAATGAGCTCATCAGTTCAAACTAGAGGAGGCAAAAGCAACACACACATACACGGGCAAACTCACATTTTTCTTCCACACACAGACAATCACAACGATGGTAGTTACTATATTCCATTTTTTCTAGTAGTTATGAGACTTCAAGGTGCTGAAGAAAATGCATCTCTTCTTCCTGTTTTGCCTTTTCGCATATGATGCAAGTTTCAAAAGTGGCAAAGCACCATGTTAGCATCACCAGCTTGTGAGTGTGTGTGTGTGTGTGTGTGCGCGTGTGTGTTTGTGTACGTGTGTGTGCGTGTGTGTTCGTGTGCGTGTGTGTGTGTGCGTGCGTGTGAGTGTGCACATGATTATTTATTCAGTCAGGTTTTCTGTAGGCTCAAAACCCTGGCTGTGTTAACCTTTGAATGACTTTATACATCTTTGAATTCAGTAAACATCTTAAAACAAGCCATGTCAGTTAAGTGTAGAGTTCATGGACTCTTAGAAAGAATAATTGGCTTGATTGCTGATTGATGGCATTCAGTTCCAACTGTGTAGTATAAATCATCTTCTGCCACTCAAGCTGAAAGAGTTACAAATTATACAATGTTTATATCAATAAGTGTTTGCTATAGAATTATACCTGACTATAAACTGCACCCACCAACTTGACAAGAAAACAGTATTTGTTCCCATATAAGACAAACTACACTATAACCATACAAGGGTTGCTGGAGCCTATCCGAGCTGACTACACCCTAGACTGGTCGCCAGTCAACTGTGGGGCACATAGAGAGACAAACGTCCATTCGCACTCACAATCAAACTGCCATCAGAGGGTATTGAGCCCGCCCCCACCGAATTCAGGTGAGTGAACCACTACACCATCAGGTCACTCCATCTAAAATTCTTCTAGGTATTTCCTGAGTATAATGACAGTCCTCTGGCTTAGCTTTCTTTCCTGTAATTTATGTTGGGTGTCATTCTTTTCCAACTATTTTATTTTTATAAAAAAATAATAGGTCCTTGGTTATCGACTAAACCTAGAACTAATTTGAAAAGTGCATGATGAATAGCAATTATTCATTCGTGTATGCTTGCTATATAGCTTTCTTCAGCTTCAAACTAATCTACAGTTGCCATGTACTTTTATTGTATGTCTCAGTGCTCTGGCTGTCTTATTAGCTAGAATATTACTTTTGAAGCAATACATGGAAAGCAGTGCACTTGTGTGTACTTTATTCTTTGACTTTATTTTCTAGGTTT
Organism: Stigmatopora argus; assembly: GCF_051989625.1. NCBI lineage: Eukaryota > Metazoa > Chordata > Actinopteri > Syngnathiformes > Syngnathidae > Stigmatopora > Stigmatopora argus. The sequence continues at coordinate 13,883,093 of NC_135390.1, forward strand.
TTTTTTCCATTACACTCAGGAAGTATTAACAAGGCTCTATTTTTTTATCCTCAAAGGCTGAAGTTTAATTACATTTGGAGAAACATTACCATCAGACATGGAGAATATATAATGGCAGCTTTTTTATTAAAACAAAAGTTTCTGTTTTGACACAAGGTTTTTTTTGTATTAGTTAATATATGATTTCTGACTGGAAGATGCAATGCATATTTCATTAATCTCATATTGATATAGAAGGTTAAGTTTCCAAATCTAGGATGGTGAATATTTAGCTTGCTAAATGTCACATGAGAGTATGTCATAAACCTTTTGATATTGAAGCAGCCATAATACAAGTTATGAACATTAATAATTCTCTAAAATTAGCATCTCTGTATGGATGAGCATGTGATGACATATGTTTTTTGGATCCATTCTACTACTATGGCAAGATGATACAAAGTAAAGCGATTTTGAGAACTTTAAGCATAGCACATTATCTACGGTAGTATCAAAATGTTTGGTCACCTCTCATAATTGGTTGTATGGACCTGTACTTTCAGTTGAATATTTGAAAACAGTAAAATTTGAGAAGTGAAAAAAACTTTCTGTTCAGCAGCCCAAATTATTTAATTATTCATTTAATTATTTAGGGCTTCTTATGATTAAATAATTATCACAATTTTTGTAACTCATCTTTTTTAAACTAAAATTGCATGGACCGGCGGAAGAGTGATTAGCGCATCTACCTCACAGTTCTGGGGTCGTGGATTTATATGCAGGTCGGTCCACTTGTGTGGAGTTTGCACGTGACTGATAACTTCAAACTCCCCAGACGTATGATATTGGGTGGGAAATTGTTGTATGTCTAGGTGTCCCTATCTGTGTCTCTGTAATTGAATGGCAACCATATAAGGGTACATCCCATCTGCCCATATTTTATTGGGATAGGCTCCAGCCCCCCGTGAGGAAAAATACTACAGGAGATGAATGACATAATGCATTAATACAGTGGGGCAAATACGTATTTAGTCAACCACCAATTGTGCAAGTTATCCTACTTGAAAGGATTACAGAGGCCTGTAATTGTCAACATGGGTAAACCTCACCCATGAGACAAAATATGGGGATTTTTTTTTTGAAAATCACAGTTTGATTTATTTGCGAATCATGGTGGAAAATAAGTATTTGGTCAATACCAAACGTTCATCTCAATACTCTGCTGTGCACCCTTTGTTGGCAACAACGGAGGCCAAACGTTTTCTGTAACTCTTCACAAGCTTTTCACACAATGTTGCTGGTATTTTGGCCCATTCCTCCATGCAGATCTCCTCTAGAGCAGTGATGTTTTGGGGCTGTCGTTGGGCAACACGGACTTTCAACTCCCTCCACAGATTTTCTATTGGGTTGAGATCTGGAGACTGGCTAGGCCACTCCAGGACCTTGAAATGCTTTTTACGAAGCCACTCCTTTGTTGCACTGGCTGTGTGGCCAGAAATCTTGTTTGTTTGTAGGTGACCAAATACTTATTTTCCACCCTAATTTGGAAATAAATTATTTAAAAATCAAACAATGTGATTTTGAGGGTTGTTTTTCCACATTCTGTCTCTCATGGTTGAGGTTTACCTATGTTGACAATTACAGGCTTCTCTAATCTTTTCAAGTAGGAGAACTTGCACAATTGGTGGTTAACTAAATACCTTCAGTTCATACCTTCAACACACAAATTCTGAAAATGGCTTTACAGGATCTTGACAACAGATCCAAAACTCCTTTGTAGTGTATGTATATGGCTTTTACAATACGGGCTACTTTATGATGTAAGACATACCAGAAATTATCTGACCTTTTAGATTTTTTTTCTTTGGACTCTGATGGCCCTATTCAATGTGAAAATGAGACACAAAGTGTGATACATTTACCTGCAATAAGCCCTGTTGTAACGCAACACAAGCCACTTCTTTTCATTTCACGAATACTAATGTGAACGACAATCTATTTGCAGAAGCACGTTCCCTCCCTCTACAATTTATGACTCAAGCTGTAACTACCTCATTTGATCCCATCCTTGTTATGATAATTTCATCTCACAATAGTAGAAAATCAGGTTGATTTAACTATACAAATCTAGTGGATAAAGCACTCTTTGTGTACCAATAGTGAATGCAATATGTGGATGGCTCAGTAGTTGTGAATGAACATCCAAATTGTCAGAGAGCAGAGATGCAAAGCCTTCCATGTTTCTTTAAAGCTGACTCGACTTTTAAATGCATCTGTTGGATTTAGGTTTAGGGTTTCAAACAAGGGTTACAAATGATGGTTCCATACTAGGGTTTCAAAGCAGATTAACTTTAAGAATATATAATGTTTCATGTCATCTGCCCTGCAAGGGACATTCAACAAACTGCTCTAAAACCTCACAAGGGCACATGCTTTGTTGATCATTTTATGTTCATCTTGTGTGTTTCAGCTCCACCTGTTGGCTGAATCATGTAATAGGGTATGGTTTGTTTCCTCAGCTTTGTCCATTAGTTTTATTCACTAGTTTTTGGGTGCAGAATACAAAACGGATCTTAGTTCTTTTCAGATCTTTTTAAAGTATAGGATCCCCATTTTCTTAAAAAAATGAGGGCGAAAATGTCATACATAGCACACAAGCTTTTATGAACAGGCAAGACTATTGTTTGTTGTTTTGGATTGTTTGTTGTTGTTTTTGTCTAAGTGTGCATGTGCAAACAAAGTAGTAAGTAGGTAAACTCTGGAAAAATCATGATGACGCTCTCGGAGAATAAAAAATTGGATTTCATCATGGTAGTTTTGTTTTTGTTTAGATCTGAGAATACAAATTTAACCCACCCAATTATTTCCCAAGTTTTTAGGCTAAATGTAGTCCTGGAATTGAGGGTACTGTTTGGTGTGTGTTTAAATTTTGCTTGAATACCACAGACTATACTGTTGTTATTCTGAAAGACGAGCAGGCCTGAACTATTCCAACGTGACCACGATGCCACCTACAGGTACATTTTCAGACATTGTGAATGGGGCACATGTATATTCAATCTGATTTTATACCTGAAGCACTTACACATCACATGGACACCTTGTTCAATGCAGAGGTAGGATGACACTTCTGCTGTGCAACTGTGTGTGTTCGCACTAACAGCGCCTCTGGGGTAGCAAGTCGAGAGGTTGTTGCTGTGTGTGATATATGAGGGAATACATTTGTGTCTTTGTTAGTGTGTGGGTGTGTGTGTTTGCGCATGTGTTTTCATGCATCTCTTGGGGTAGCGCCGCTGAAGCCAGCTGTTTATCACAGCTGTATCCCATGTGTAACTTCAAAGTGACAACATGCATGGTTCGGGCTATTTATGACATAGGAACAGGAAGGACATGTGTGTTTACACTGGCCTTTATATCACATGGACATGATTGAGGGTGCGGATGGTCTTTTGTCTCTCTGCGTGCCCTACGGCTGACTGGCGACCAGTCTAGGGTTTAGTCTGCCCTTCGCCCGAAGACAGCTGGGTTAGGCTCCAGCAACCCCCGCAACCCTTTCAAGGATGGGCGGTATGGAAGAGGAATGAATGAATGTACCTTGAGATACTGCTCACCTCCCTTTACACTTTCCCTGTTTTTTTTCCATTATAGTACCATATTACTTACGTTTTGGGTAAAGAGTCATATATTGTACAAACTTAAATGTAAACTTTACAACTAAATCCAAGACAAATTAATACTTAAAGGGTATTATGGAGTCCTTGTTACATTCTCCTACATTTCAGTACTATCTTTTTATCATCTTCACAGTCACTCAGGAGATGATAGAAAAAGAAAGCACACATGACACATATAAAGAGAGGCTGTGCAAATAAACACTAGGCCACTTCAGAACATAAAAAGTATTGACTGCTCAGAAAAAAACATCTCTTTAGCTTTTGTAAAATATGTCAACATGTTAAAAAATGTGCATATTTACCTCTTGCGGAAAAGACAGCAGTGCTAAATTTCATTCCTATCTACCTTACTATAACTTATTGCTGACTACTTTTGAGTAGTGGGATTTTTTAAAGAAAAAAGGTCACAAAAGTAACCAATGGCAAACTTGGATTCAAGTTTGCATCAAGTCATATTCGCACAGAATTTCCCGATAACGAAAGATGGGGGGAGTTATGAATTATTTTCTTTGTTTTCAAGTTTTGTGCATCTCACACACTTCAATCAAGCGTTAACTTCTTTTTCCCTCCTCCACTAAAGTGTCTCTCCTATGTGACAGTACCTCCACAGCAGGAAGTTAAATAGTGCTGGAGGCAAGTAGAGTGGCTGATGGTGGGAGAGATTGTAAAAGTGCAGCATTAAATTGCACAAAATCAGGGATGTTACAGAGATATATGACACTGCAAAAGGACACACGAAGACACCTGGGAGTCAAATCGGTCTTTTTGATGGTTTAAAACTAGATGCTCTTTCTCTGCATTTGTATGTATAAAGCTCCGTGTCTCTAAAAAAAATCTCAACAAGTGTCAAACTATGTTTAAGAATGTCAGCTGGATAGGAATGTAAGCCAATGTGTTGTCTTCTTAAAATGGTGGAAACATTGTGTTTGTGTGTGTTGTGCTTTTGTACCGTGAGGGGTGTCAAGCAGTAGCAGGTGGAAAGACGTTCCTCACATCAATAAATCATCAGAGGCCTTGAGGAGAATGGACTATCAGACACCAGGACCTGGCAACCCATCTGCAGATACAAACAAAAATAGCAACTTTGTGGAGCAGGTGTAGACATGGCTCATTGGTTAATCCAAAATAACATTAGTATGGAAATTAATTGACAAAATAAAGAAAATATGAGCCACGTATAACATTTATGCCCTAACTAAGGAGATGATTGGTTTTATTGCACTGTATTACTTTATTATCACTATTTAAACCTTAGGCACATGTAATGAAATTTATGTGATTATTATGATATATATATATATATATATATATGTGTGTGTGTGTGTGTGTATATGTATATGTATATATATATGTGTATATATATATATACATATACATATATATATACATATACATATACACACACACACACACATATATATATATATATATATATATATATATATATATATATGTGTGTGTGTGTGTATATGTATATGTATATATATATGTGTATATATATATACATATATATATATATATATATATATATATATATATATATATATACACACACATATACACATATACACACACAAATGTGCACTAATCTAATTTTGAAGAATCTATTGTTTGCCTTCTAGATTAATCTTAATATAGTGACAGAATAATAAGTCTCATTCATTATATCCATCTTGCTATGGTAATGTTTATGTATTATTAAAAAAGGAACCCGTCTGGTTAAAGTCAAAGGATTTTCTGTATTTCTCCTTTTCACACGTTTGAACACATGTCTGAGGATGAGGAAGCGAAGATTGGGCAAGACAAAGACAGCTATCTATCCGCTGGGGAAGTGCTGCATATAATTGAATCCTCTGTGGATACTTAACCTGTCATTGCTGGTGTGCACAATGTGGGACATGGTCACATACGAGATCCAGTCACAGAGAGTGAGGCTCGTAAAATGTCTGGTCAAACGGTTCAATCAGAGGAAAATTGAGGGATGAGGTCTTTGAATGAATGTTCAGCACATTTAAATTCGCTCAATGAAATTGGGAAAAAAAATAATACTATGGTACCTCTACATACAAATGTCTATACATGCGAAATATTCAGGTTACAAAACTCCACAATGGGAAAATGTTGTCTCAGGATATGCACCTGCCATTGCACCACTACACATCTCTTGACAAAAGTGTTCAATCCCCCTTGGAAAAACAAATTTAAAAAATGGTATAAGGTTAGTTTGTCAGGGAAAGAAATGATAAAAAAAATATAGAAAATGTTATATTTGTGAGTTTGGGTGAAATGTTTGGGCAATGTGATTTCTGTTCAAGGTTCATAACTGGATGATTTCTTTTCGCTTAGCCTGACCTCTTGGAATGAAACAAGAACATACATTGTAAGCAACTAGGCCATCCCTGAACTCCAGAACTAGAATTAAAATAGGAAAAAACAACAACTGAAAAACAATCCCGTAGACATACTCTGCACATAACCTATCCACTATTTTCACTCTTGATTATCTTCCAACAATTGAGTTTTGAACTTATTGTTGTTATAAGTATACAGTTTGTTGTAGGACTACCTGAACTGTGTATCAGCAAACCTCTACCTTCAACTGCTGAGTGATGGGTGAGGCATACACTAGCGCCTGTACCTGTTGATGAAAAATAATGATGGGTCTATCCTTTTCCATATGATGTGATGTGTGTGTGTATTTTCTGTTTCTTTCACAGAGTTAGGAGAGAATGACCCTTTACAGGACAACTCCTCCATCGTTCTTTTCCAGAGGGCATGAGGTCTTAGCTTGGGAAAGATAATTGGGATGTACACCACTGACAGATCAAAAGGGGAAACAAGGCAATCATTGATCATCACTTTGTAAGAGAGACAAATCACGCTATAAACCGATCACTAGAAAAATTCACAAGTAATTGAAACGATAAATGTATTACATGTTGTGCCCCGGATGCAATAATGAAAATATAAAGGGGTAGTGATTTTATTATTGAGACCTTTGTCTCTTGTGCACAATGTTATTATATGTGAGTATACACAACTAGGGAGTAAAGCATGTCTTGCATCAACAAAATCAAACATATACAAAAAACAAATAATTGATGATGTCCTGATCTTATTACTAGTAATAATTTTCAGACTACATTTATGAGAAGAGGCAAAAACCAACACCAAGTATGGCAGAAGCAGAGGTGACCGCACAAAACTTAAGTGGCTTCACTACAGCACATATGGGATTTTGGCAACTGCCCTAGGAGAAGTGAGGGCAAAGGTCACTTGGCAGGTAAAATAATTGCTCCAGTGACAGACAGCAAAACCACGTACCATGTATCTAGACAGGCAGACATAAAACAGGCAGTTAGTAAAGTCCAGAGAGGCCAGAGCTGCACTGACCAGGCCAGATGGGACGTTGACAATGTATTGCTCACTAGTGGATACAATAAGTGAATGTAAGTTATGTGGGATGTTTGATTTTGTTTGACATTTTGCAATGTGGATTTTTTTGTATTTTGTAGCAAAAAGTTTCCTATCGAGGCTTTTCGTAACCCTATATATGCATAAATATATTCTGCAAAAGTGGTTTTCTGGTGAATAGCGCCAATAACATTTCCTAATATGTCAGGGAAGATGAGTGTTACATCAGTATGGAAAATGTGTGCTAGACCCAAAGGACATTGCTGTGACCAAATTACCTGTCACACACACAGAAACGACAAACAATCCCTGGGCTAAGGGTACAGTGAACCATCTATACTATATTGAGCACAGTATTAAAAGAAAAGATACTGCAATATCTCCCTCTGGTGCTAGTTACTATGGATTCCTGCTCATCCAAGCACACGCACCGTGTTTTTATTCGGCAGAAGGTCTTAAGGCCTCTAGCTGTCTCCCATCATTGCCATTGTCACCAATGGAGAATCAGTACACTTTTTAAATTGCCCCCTAAAACAAGATCCCCTATCCCAGTCATTGACACATACACACACACTTTAGGTCACCCATGTGCCACATATTCAGAGAATGATGCACTGTAACCAAAGTGAGTGGACTGAGGTCTGGTTAAGCAGGATATGTCGAAACAACAGTGGTTGTAATTGGACACTAGAAGGAATTTTCTTTCATGGTTCACAAAGTTACTTCTCTCTAGAGTGAGGATACAACTGACAACTGACTCTAAACACAACAGGCCATGTATTTAATGCATTTTCTCTGTTGGGCAAGTCAGTCAAAATTGATGGTGCATGTCTGTCACAAGGGGCATTGGGCAAAATTCTGCACCCCCCTGTGCATAAACCTCCCAAATGGTCCACCATGCTAGAACAGACATTTTCCCTAGATATTTGTTCAAATTTTATGATGGACCTAAGGAGTCTAGTAATTGATTTTTTTAACCATTTGACACACAACATGCAGGCAGCTTCTTCTTCTTAGGTAAAAATGACCCACATTCATTTCCCATTTTATTTGATCCTAGATGAGTTTTTCTTGAGGAGTCTATCATTAATTTATTATAAAAATCAATACATTTTACTTCATTTTATTATAATTTTACTTTGAGTATTTCATATTATCACACATGATATTGCCCATATTGCAAATGCACTATCTAATGCCAGATGTGTGAGCTATGCATCTTTCCTTCAGAGGCCGAGCCATAGACGGAAGCCTTTTTCGAGACTTAATTTTTTTTACCAGAGGCTGCAAGCAATACCATAATATTTATTGTTCTTAAGGAAATAGGGCTTATTTTAGATAAACAGTGAAATTGTCTTAGACCTCAAGTTCTGAGCTGGAATGCTTGCTTATGGATACTCAACTGGCTCTCCATCTTACTGTAAATATGCTTATCCTCTTTGGGATGACCCCCACCCTAAAACCATCACTACCACCGCCATCCCTTCCGGCTCTATTTACCCCTTCTTTACTAATCTTTATAGATGCCAGTTGTCATGGAAACATGGCGTACGGCAAGCACACGACACCCACCCCCCCTTTCCATTTGAATACAATTAATTCATGCCTCTTTCTATGTGTGGGGGTGACTATGTGTGTGTGTGTGTGTGTGTGTTTTCTTATTGGCAGGGGTAGCTAGTAATTGGGTTAGGAAGAAATGAACAGCTGGATTATGCGAAATTTGAAGTTTTATTAATGTCTTGCAATACTAAGGTGTGAGTGCAAGGATAAGCAACGGTTGGATGGTTTGAGGAATAAGGAATAAAATGAACAATATTATTTTAAATCAGACTTTCTGTCCATTTCCCCCTTTTCCTTTTGCAATCAGCAGGTGCATTGAAGTATATGAGAGCGTGTAAAAATAATGCAAAGGAATTAATGATATAATAAAAACCATGGTGTGCTATCATCCTTCTGTAACAAATATACAGTTGTTTTGAACCAAGCTGCACCAAATGTTCCATATCTAAATTCCCTCTGTGTATGTGTCTGTAGATCAAATGAGAAAACGGGACAAAATAATGACTACAGGGAGTGTCCTCCAGTGGCGATCGCTTACAAATGACAAGAACGAACCTTATTATGAATAAAGAGGCCTACAGACCACTGTACTTGCACCTACCTATCTTCTAAAGCTTCACAGGACCAAGGTCTGCCCTGTCAGGCCTTTTGTTGTGCTGCCCCCAATCTCTGGAATGCCCCCAAGACTAGCTGAGGGTTCCACAGATAGTGGATGTTTTTTAAACACCACCCTAAAACACACTACTGTTTCCAGAAGGCTTTAAAATGAACTTTAAAAAAAAATATTTTCACCTTTGCTGTTGTTTTCATGTTTTACTTTGATATTTATATTAATTTGAAGTACTTTGCAAATAAAATGTATTTTTATAATTGTTAATTAAAAAACTTTAGTGGCTTGCAGTGAATATGATCCTCATGTTTAGTTAATGACTTTTTGTACTTTAAAGCGCACTTTTGTCAACAGGTTTTTTGTTTGTTTTACCTCTCACTTATCCAGCAGATACAACAGCATAGTTAACATTATCCTTTCTAATCAGAGATAGAGGAAAGAGCTCGTCAGTTGCAATAGAGGGCCAAGTGTTACAAAGGGCTGCCAATAGAAAATGGGTATGTAGGTTAAAACAAATGTAAAAAAGGCACTGAAGAATAAGTAGGAATGAAAAGAAAAAAATGAGAGAGCCAGGTGACAGCAATACAGAAAGAATTGGTGGAGTAGAGCCAAATGCTTGAGCCAATTAATTCCTTTCACATGTTTTCAGACAAAGGGCTCCACACTTGACCTGCTGGCAAAAAGAATGGAGAGTGATGGGCGAAAGTATCATGAGGGAAAGCAGGTGACAAATGTACTACAAGGAATTAAAAGCTTTAAATGTATGAAACAAATAGACATTGGTCCACATGTCTGCTTCGCCACCTCCCTTCATTACTGAGCAGAGAGAACAGAACAAAATCAACACTATTTATTAGACCAGGATGTACTCTTATAAAAACAGGTCACTTATCCTTTGTTTGAGAAGATACAAAACGATATACATTAAGCATTGGTGAACATGTTCACCACAAGCTTTCAAGATGCCAAGGATCATCAGGTAGGTCCAAAGAGTAGCTGTACTTTATTTGATTCATTGAACATTGCAACTTCAAAAAATTAAATCCACATTGAACATCAAGCAATAAATTGTGATAAATGTTAATAGCAACGTTTGGTTATTAGTTTTTTTTTAAACAAATTGCTTAGCGGTATATTTGACTAAATCTAGGGGCTTGCTTAAGTAATAATAATGTACTTAACGTTTATAGTATATCCATACATACTGGTACAGACTTTAACTGGTTGACCTGTTTCCTTAGGATGGTAATTTTCGGCATGATGCTCACCTTCTTTGCTATGACAAAAGGCACAAGCAGTTTGAAGGGTAAATTTTCAAATATACTTTTTAGTGCATGACTTTCTTTTTCACATTTCCACTCACTGCTTCAAATGAATGGTCAATTATTTTACACATTTTGAGTGCAACTGACTGAATTATGTGATTTTATCAAATTGTTTTGTCAAACATGTTGAATTTTATTCTATAACACTTTAGGCTCTAGATCTTCAAATAAATACTCTTTGCCTAAGATTATTTTAATTGTTATCACAATTAAATATATTGTCTTTGTCAGATATGAGTAACATTGCCAGGGGTGCCAAAGTTCAGCAGTCCTCTATTTATGGGAACGGCGTACCCCAGAAGGCCATTGATGGAAATCGTGCGAGCAACTGGGCACAGAAATCCTGTACCCACACACATAATGATATGAAACCATGGTGGAGACTGGACCTTCAAAAAACATACAAAATAAACACTGTCTCTATTACAAACAGAAGAGATTGTTGTCATAACAGGATTAATGGAGCTGAGCTACGCATTGGAGACTCCCCAAATGACAACGGCAATGCTAATCCCATGTAAGTATAAGTATACCACTGTTATGCTCTAATAGCAGTGGCTACTGATAACATGTCATACTTTTTTTAGATGTACTGTGATCTTATCAATCTCACCTGGCACCACCAAAACATTTGAGTGCAATGGAATGGAAGGCCGCTATATTAACATTGTGGTCCCTGGAAGACGAGAATACCTAACACTGTGTGAAGTGGAGGTAGATGGGGAAGAGACCAGTGTGGATACCAATGATGATGCTTGTGACTGAGTCTGGCGTTTTCCACAAATCATTTTTTTCTTCGGTTAAATTTCAAATTATGATTGCATTAATCCTCTCCTTCCTGTTAAGATTCGCTCTCATGTTGATTAGAAAAGTTATCAATGGATCTACTTCAACATTAGCTACTACTGCGAAAATATTACACTTTTAGTTCCTGTACCTTCAGCACATGGTTATATTAGAGAACTCAATAAAGCATTCTTAAAGTCTCATGTGGACTATAAGTGAAATATAAAAATGCAATGAAATCATTGCAAAAGTTGCTAAACAAAGGTTGCCAACAATACTTTTTTCATTCCCAATGTATCCCCTATTGTGGAATCATACATTGGATTAGTATATTACAAGAATCGTGGAAACTTCAAGGTGACAGCAACCAAGATATATATAAATGCCAAAATATATTAATTTTACTCTATGTTGAAAATAGATTTTGTTAAATATGGCCTTCTCTTATGATTTTCTGATACATAACATGAGGGGATAATATACCGAGGGAAATCTTTCCTCTTGCCATTAGGGCTTTATACTTCACCTTAACTGGAAACATGACAGAAAGAAGGCTTAAATGTCATAAAAGGAAAATGCTTCAAACTTTGTCAGGATCACTAAGATATTTCATGTTTAACCTTTTGAATAATGATCAAACCTGAGATCAATTAATTAAGAGCAGTGGATAGGCGAAATGGTGTTGGTTAAAACATCTGCATACAAAGACATTTGCTGTAGTCACACAATAGAAGGACAGGCCCAACGGACACTTACTAAACCATCAGCGCAAGGTCAATCGTGACAGCAGGCAGATGAAGTGCCACTTAGGGCATCTGTCTCTTGTTAACATCCTGGACTATTTTATGAGACTTCTTAATTCAAAGAACATTTCTATCGGGAATAAACAAAAAAGTTATTGTATGGCCTCTCTCAATGTCGAGTCGAAAATGATTACTGTTTTACAATGTGAGAACATTTTAGTGTATCAAATCAACTGTATAAGCAACTGGTTGAACTGGATGATCATAACCAGCAGCATCTTTTACATACATATAACATATAGTGGTATATTTTTTAACACATTGAAAACATTTTTTCGCAGTGTCTCATTCAATCCTATGTCTAAATTAAACATCCCATGGCTAAAATGACACAATTTTCCTCCTCTCAAAAGGTGCAGTATCTTGCAACTAATAGTCTCCATTATTCATGGCCCTACAGCAGAGGTCACTGCCATGGGGTTTACTTTTTTTTACCTCTCTAAATTGAAAGTCAAGAGAAAATGAATCGAGGCACCCACACATGGAATGAACTATAGGTTTGACTTTGACTTGTCCTCAAACCACAAAGTGAAATTATAGTTTCATATATGTCATTTGGACTTTTAAAGATTGGGATGTAGGTAGTCTGTTTGTTTTACTTCAATGATATTGGTACACAATATTTGTATTTCAGGGGTTTCCTGCCTCTTGTTATAACTGCTACCTAATGAATTAAGGAATATAAATAAACAGAACAGCTTTGATTTTAATTAACTTGGTGTTTTACACACAAATTATTAATTCATTTATTCATTAATTTAGTGTCAATGCTGCTTATCTTCACATGGGTCACATGGATGGTGGAGCCTAAACATAAAAATGAATCCCCAACACCATTTATATGCGAAGAAAGAATGGCAGACATCAATAAAGTACACTGGTAAAATAGTAGTTAGACCAGATCAGACTAATGTTCCAGGGTTTAATACCAGCATAGATTCTAATATATATTTATGAACGTTACCACTGCACACTGATACCTTAGTTACAACAGCAGATGTCCAAGAAGTATACAGCTATGGAGTCCTACACACGCATAAACACGTGACATAACTGGAATACGCTTAGACATCAAGCTCACATTTCCTATTGGTAGAAAAGCTCCACTTTCTGGCATTTGCAAGGTCGAAAAAAATTGGATGTCTTAGTGCAATCAACAAGTGATTTAAAATTCATATCCAATGGATGGAATCACATGTATGCGTGTTGTAATGTAGAGCATGAGAACATGTGTGTGTTGCTGTGTACTGGAATGGAAAATAAGCACTGCAAGTATGGATAAAGGGCTCTCAACCGCTCATACGGAGATAGATAGGGTCTTAACAAGCCTGAGTGCAGAAGGTTGGACAGGTTTGCCAAAGCTTGAACATGTGAATGTTGGTCTTCTGCAACAGTTTTCAGATTCTTATTGCATTAAAGATAATACTTATTGATTTTGTTAATTCTATCATTATGATTCATTGTCATTACTATCATTATTTTGGGGTCTATTGAGCAACAGCGTTTGCATTCTCAAAATGTAACTTTCTGTTAGCTTTAGAGGTGCACTATCACCTCAGTAGATGCTTTACTGTATTTCATATATTTATTTATTTCCATTTATTTACAGCAATACTAGTACATTTGCACTTAAAAAAAAATATATATATATATATATATATTTTTTACAAATCTGAAAAGAATATGGGCCGGAAATGAATACACTGCAATGTAAGCATTTGAGAAAAAAACCCTGACAAAATCCCCCCTAACACAATTTGAACCACAGATGAATGTAATTATTCTTTTAACACATGTCAGGCAGAGAGGTGACCATAACTGGGGTGTTGATGGCACCACATGGACTAGAAATATCACCATCAGGAAAAAAAAATCCCTTTACAAAGAAAAGGTGAGGGCCGTGAGAACGTCATTAAAGTTATTCTTGTTAGTAAAAACTCTGCAGCAAAATTGTTGCAGAAGTTTAAAAGACATGGAATTACTAACAATTTTGTGGGTCATCCTAGCTGGCCAAGGAAGCTAACATCTCAACAGGAGTTTCACCCGATAAGAAAACGTAGGGGGAAAAAAGTGCCATACAAGAATTAGCCAACTAATGTGGGGTGACTGTTCCCCTTCACACAATATTGCGAAATGGCAGATGGTTGACATTGGAAGCATCTCCTTGCAACACAAAAAGTCAGACTGGAATTAACAAGGACCAATGTGGACAAAGAACTATAGGACTGGGAGTCTATTCTCCATGGCAATTTGATCAAGAGCAATCTTTTTGGAATCAATGGCTTCAATAATGTCTGGCGTTGCAAAAGTGAAGAATATATAGAAAAGTGCACGATGATGTTTAGTTAAAGTTGTATTCACTTTTGCATCAAGCATTTTTTTTAAATTTGTTGAGGTCCAATTAATAACCTAATTTTCAGGGTACCTGTTAAGCATTTTATAAAATTCAGTTATGTAGAAATTGTAAAAACAGTTTTTTTTATTAATTCAAATTTTTATCAGAATGACTTTCTATGATGTACAGTGTAGTAGAATGTTTTGAAAAACAGCCACTCCCCATTTTATTCAATGTACATGTTCATAGATTGTTTTAATGTATTATTTCCCATCTCTACTTTCAAATATTCTTGCTAAGGGCAGTATATTTTTAATGATGAGCTGATTCTCTCTGTCCTGCATTCTGCTTTGCCAGCCTGACTAGCAATGACTTTTGCACGTCAGGGTCGAGGCCCAGATGTAATCCGTGGCTCATTACTGATGGTGAGGCTAAGCACAGGAACAGAGCACAACTACCCCCTCCATCAAGTGAATTACTTTGCCATGATGTGGTTTCCCTTTTGCTTTATCAATATTTCGTTCCTTCTCTCAGCTGCTTCACTATTTATCTTTGATCTATCTCTTTCCCAGAATATATTTTGCCTCCGTCTCCTTCAAATTGAATATCTTGTTCTCCCCTATCTGCTTCCTTATTTATTTCTTAATTTTATGTTTACAGATCACTCCTACTTTTCCTCTTGCTTCCCACCTACTTTTCTGTATCAACAGTTCTCTTGAGACTGAAAACGTCACAGTTGGAGTTTTATTGAGTTTGTTTGTGGTACTGGCAAGGCTCCTCTACCAATAATTTGATGATAAGGTCTATCAAGTCTAATAGTAAATCCTCCAATCGATATTTAACCCCTTTTACTGACAACGGGAACTCGGAGATTACATTTGGCAAATGTTGGTACCGTGTTTCCAATGGTCAGGAATGTTCTTGATTGGAAGAATTTATGGAAGGATTTTAAAGACTGTTGCAAATTTCAGCTGGTGACTTGCAGGATTTGTTTGCTTGATAAATGTGACAAGAATTTGTAATATAATATTTGCAACATGAAAATGTACACAATTTTAAAAGTTTCTAGGAAGACTAAGTAAATTTAATGATGTTTCTGCTAACTCACTAACTAGAGTCCAACTCTATTCACTCGTTGATTTTTATGTTCAAATATTTGTAGAAAGTTAGCTGTGTGTGTGAAATACAAATGTGTAGGATTATATTAAAATGGTGAAACTTTTCCTGGTTCCTTAGGCTATGTAGAGATAAATCATCCTTTACAGGGATTTGTGTCTATCAAACACAAGTGACATGTTATGTAAGAATAGAATATGTGGAAGGAATTTATTCAGCTGTAACTGAGCCTACCCTGTTCTCATATTTTTTTCTCATGCTTTTGACAGAGTAATATAAAAGTTCAAGAATTGACTTGTGACTTTCAGTATATAAATGTGTGAAAGTTTAATATTTATGGTCCAGAGACCTAATGGATTTTAAACATAATATGTTGAGGTTATGGTAATTCTAATAATCTAATGTATTTATATAATCATATTTGCTACAATCACAGTGGTAAAAATCATGCTTATACATCTGGGACAAAATTAGTCTTTTAAGATCAAAACTGCGGATAGTTTTCTTGGCTCAATGTACCTGTGAAAGTATTGTGTTGAAATGATGTTAAAAGTCTCTTATTTGGTGTGCATATCAACTTTTTCCTTAACAACTTGAAACGTGAACTATTAAATCTAATCTCTGGAATCCATTTCTATTTATGCTGCATTGGCAGTTTTGGTACTCGGACGTTTCGTCGAAAGACGTTTGGTCCCCGGACGTCTGGTCGACCGGACGTTTGGTCGACCGGACGTTTGGTCGACCAAACGTCCGTTCAACCAAACGTCCGGTCGACCAAACGTCCGGTCGACCAAGCGTCCGGTCGACCAAGCGTCCGTTCGACCAAACGTCCGGTCGACCAAGCGTCCGTTCGACCAAACGTCCGGTCGACCAAGCGTCCGTTCGACCAAACGTCCGGTCGACCAAGCGTCCGTTCGACCAAGCGTCCGTTCGACCAAACGTCCGGTCGACCAAACGTCCGGTCGACCAAACGTCCGGTCGACCAAACGTCCGGTCGACCAAGCGTCCGGTCGACCAAGCGTCCGGTCGAACAAGCGTCCAGTCGACCAAGCGTCCGGTCGACCAAACGTCCGGGGAACAAACGTCTTTTGACGAAACGTCAGGTCACGGGCAGTTTTAACCAATATTTGTCCTAATATGACATCTAAACAGACAACCCTGTGGTTCTAGTGTGGCAAAAGCTGAAAAGAAGAATAAATGGATCGATTTTCAACAAAAAAGAACTTTGAGGTACAATCAACTGTGACCTCCCTACTATGTGAGAGCAGGTGGAACATATTGTGCCGCAATCTGTGTATGCCACAACCTCCCAGGTACTGAGGCAGATATCTGCACCCCTGCAGCCTTAGTCCCCCATAGACCTAAAATGAAAAGCTGTCTCTTCTCTCACCATCATCCTACCATTCTCCCTTCAGAAAAACAACAAACCATAATGTGGTACTGGAGGCTCTCGATCTGTTTTTCTGTCAAAAGAGGAGGTGGCAAAAGAAAGCGAATAAGTGCGGGATGGAGTGAGAGAGAGAGAAACTAAGAGTGAGCTCATCATCCTTGATTAGGCCTGTCACCACCAGGTAGGAGGCAGCAATTAGCCCTGGCCAGGCTTGTTCCAATGAGACATGCACATGCACACATGCCTGTACGTGCTCTTTCGCACACACATGCATAATTATGCCGACACAACTGACACTCGCACTAGCACACACCCATACACTTGGGAGGCAGACTGAATGAGGGCGGCATCTGGTAGAGAGCGATTTGGCTGCTGCATTTAAGAAAAAAAAATGACTGAATGGATGCGTGGTGTGGCACCCTGGCAGAGAGGTATGACGAAGATGAGGGAAAGTCATAGTGAAGGACAGAGGATGAGGACGGCGGGTAAAGTTTAAAAAGATTTACTGTAAGAAAGGGATAACATTTTCCCTAATACTATAAAACTTTCAACCGCGGCTGGGCAGCCGAGTGGTTAGCTCGTCGCCCTCACAGCTCGGGGGTCACGGGTTTGATCCCAGGTTGCTCCTGACCGTGTGGAGCTGGCATGTTCTCGCCGGGCTTGCGTGGCTTTTCACCGGGTACTCCGGTTTCCTCCCACATACTAAAAACATGCTGAGTAGGCTGGTTGAACACCCTAAATTACTCCATCTTGTGGATGCATAACGTAACCCCCCCCAAACTATTTTAACTATATATGAAAAACGTTTTAAAATACGCCATCTGTTGAAGGTGCGCCTTATAGCGTAAAACACGGAAAACTACAAGAATGGATTTGATTAGTTTAAGTTGATCAAAGAATAGCGGATTAAGGAAATAAAGAATATTGCTAGGGTTATATCAATTGAATTGGGACGGAACAGGGAATGATGAAGAATGAGTAATGAGGTGATGGTTGGGAAGAAAAGCAGTGGGGCGACAGTGGGAATTAAATTTGAGAGGACAGATGGAGGAGCGAGAGGGTTTAGGATTTTCTTTCTGACTGTCTGTGTGCATCTTTGCTTCCTTTCTTCTCTCAGCCAGGAGGCAAATGATTATGAGAGTGAAAGGAAAAGAGAGAGAGAGCAATGTGTTAAACGGACAGCAATGAGGATATTGGTTGTTTGGTTTTGATAACATTGGCCAAATCAATTGTAGCTGACTAATCCAGTTTGTTATGGCAGAGGCATGCAGAAGAGGCACTGATGGGGGTGCTATATGCGATGGTTCGCCTCTTTGTGATTGTGTTATGCATTGAATAAGGATGTGTTTGCTTGTGTGTCTGCTTGAAGCCTGGCTAGACTGGCTTGAATCAAATCTGCTGACATGTCTTGTTTTTCTTTCTTATATCTTATTATTTTCTTTTTCCTATGGTTGTCCTACACATCAAAATAAGAAAATAAAGAAAGGAGAAAAAAGAAGAAAAAACTCATTTCTGAGGTACATTTGTATTTGTAAGTGTTCGAGCATCACATGCCGTTGCCTTTATTACTATTGTATGAAGACAAGAAGATATTAGAATAGCAATATTATTCATTATATTAGTATAGAGGGTCTGATTTGCACCTGTATCCCCGAGCATTTGTTCTGCGATTTAAAAATCAGACTTTTAGAAATCTAATTACCAGATTAGTATTTGATGACCATGAAAATTAGTGTGTTTGTCTCTTGTGAATATAGAATAAAGCCAGCAAAAAGGATTGATTACAAAAAATATATAGTTTTAACATTATTAATAGAATCATGAGAAAATGACCCATATACTGTACATTTCGATTAAATTTATTTAAACTAGCAGAAATGCTCTCATAGCAGAACTGTTTCTGTGAGGGACTTATAATGGCCAGGATGTGGCTGCAAGCATGCACTATAAAAAGAGGCACTTTTAATGAAAAGGAATTCTGCCATGTTAAATCACTTCATCTATAATTGCCTGCTTTTACTTCTCCTTAGAGCACAAAACATAAGAAAATCTCCCAGGTCCAATAAATACTGAACATGTTACTGGTTACGGTCTGGGGGCTAGAGAAAAAAAATTGACTCATTTTTCACAAACAATTTTACCATGTTTTTTTTCTCAACAGACGGACAGTTGGCATTAGATTAGGGTAGGCTTAAGAGAGGCATAGCTGCTAGCAAATTGTGCAACTTGAAGGGCAAATGCCCCTCTGAATTTATCAAGTTCTAGCTCCAGTGAGCTGTGGATAGCGATGACCTTAAGATACCGTCCTAAGGACGGTTTTTAGCATCATTCTATGTTGCATCTTGTTACAGGGCAAGCAACACCCTGCCCGGCAGATCATTGAACAACTCTGTACAATATTGTACTGTGCTAAGTTGTTTTATGAATGTTTGCATGGTGTTTTTGTCCCTGTAGATGGCAATTACCCATTAGTAAACATCTCACTTTTCTTGCTACTGATAAAAATGCTGTTAATTTGTCTTTAGCTGAAATTTTTCATATGCTAAATGTGTTAATGCTCTTGGCAGAGACAGTCCTTAGAAATATATTGGCATATTTTTATTGTTGACTTGTTGACATTGTAACATTCCCACAGGTTTTCGAGTGTTAGAATTATTAGGTAATATTCTATATGTGTTGTAAGCATTTTTCAATAAGTAGTAAAGCTATAAATCAAGTCAAGGGATGGACTCTTTCCTGCGCAGTTCTCTTTTCAAGGGCAAGGGAAAAGAGACGGACACTTTTCCCAGCAGGACCAAATGAGACTGTTATGTCGGGGCTTCACCAGCAGATTTGAAAATACGGCTTTGTTGACATTTTAATCCTGCTTGAATGCTTTGTTTTCCTTATAATGAAAATATTATGTACCATTGTTTTGGGGAGATGTCACACCATTTCATTTTGAGACTGTTGTTTTTCCAAACCAGAAGGTGTTATTGTACTGATTACATGAACATGTTTTTCGAATGTCGCGATTAAATACAATGATTCAGTTACTAGAATTTAGAATGCACTGTGGACTAAGACGGTGTCGCATAGCATTTTCCTTGCAAGTTGTAACCAGAAATGTTGAGAGATGTTTTTCCTTTTTTAATTAAATATTACTAATAATGATTTAAAAGGTTTGAATCATTATTCTAACATAGGTTGGCCACTCTGAAGGGGAACTCATGTTGCCTTTTCAGGCTGTGGCTGAGCAGGCCCCATGGGTGCTCGCCAATGAGCCCCTCCTCCAGGCAGGCTCCACAGGGGGCCCGAGATGATCTACGCCTGGGCAAGGGAAATATATGTCCAACTATTTTACTCATCATAAAAGGTCATTTGAGCTGTGTTGGTCCTATATATTTAATATTTTCCTTCAATTTGTTGATTTTCTTTTAACTTGTGTTAGCTAATGACATTACATCCCTTTGTAATGCCTTGCTGGGACAGAAAGCAGTCCCTGAGTAATTAAGTACAAATGCTAGTGAGAGAATATGAGTGAACGAGAGAGGAAAAAAACGAGAACGGAGGCGGCTCAGCTGGTTCTATGAACATGAAAATGGGTCTAATTAACAGCGCTGATTTCACTCATGAGATTGACTCAAAGGGGAGTGAATATCAGGCAATTACTCATGCAGCAGAATATCCTTTAAAGACAAATCATTTGAAGACATCTCCAAATCTGATGCCCTCTAGTCTTAGGCTGATTTAAAAATCAGTCATTTTATATACTTTAAGACATTTTGTCTCACTGTAATTGCAACATCTCCTGACATCTTGTCATAAAATGTTAAAAATGACATGGCTAGAACACTGTGAATGTAAGGTGGCTGTATTTTGCCATATTAACATTTTTAGATTTTTACAGTTAATTATACAATTTAACAAAATGGCTGTTACTATTGTGTGTCGTTCTGCTTTGTCAGCCAGTTGGTCTGACATGGGATAAAACACCCTCTCTTTTTTGTCTGTGAGGCGTGATGAATAGCTAGTCAGTGTCCCGGAAGAGAATATCAATTCAGCTTTTGCTGTCAATGTCTTGCAATTCTATGTTTTATTCCTCCTTACAGCTCTATTTCCTTGCATTTTAACCCTATCTTCCCTGACAGTAGAACATTCACATGTCCCCTCTTTTTCTCTCCCCATAACATCAAAACTGCCTATCACCCCCTCCTTCTACACACCTACACACACATACACACCCACAATTCGACCACCAAACCCAAGCCAACGTTATTCTAGCGGAGGACGCGGTGAGGGTTAAAAGGCGACCGCGGCCTAGTCTTCGAGGAATTAAAAGGAAAGAGCTCAGGGAAGCGGAAGATAAAGACGGGGCCTGTTTAAAATTCTGACACCTCTCTGCTATAAAAGTAGGATTTCTGAGCCACTTGGGGCACAGGGAGGAGGAAAGAGACTTAAGCAGATGCAGAGGGTAAATGTGAGGCTTTGTTATTTCTGACAAGCACACAGAATGGAAATGTCATTAACTGACTGCAAATATTCAAACTCTCTGATGGAGGTTTTTACCATGTTGTTTTGTCTTTAGGCATAAGCATAGATAATCCACATTGTGCACAGGGAATAAAATCTTTGATTCTTCTATCAATAATTCAGGCATATAGGTAGAAAAAATGAAATGCCAACCCACATAGAATTATTCATCCCCATAGTTGTAGTAACTTTGAGCCTTTTGCAGTTACAGAACTTTTAAATGAGAGCAATGTATCACATGGGTTAAAAAACACTATTAGATGTACGCTTGAAACTGCATTATGTTATGATCGAAATGTCAAAAGCAGATTTAATATTTAAAATGCTTCAACGCTGCCTTTAGGGTTTCTGTTAAATAATTTCAGCATACTCTTAAAAATGTGAAGGATTAGCATTGTCAGGTCTCTTTGATTGAACTCCATAACATAGTTCTACTCGTAACATGTCTTCCGAATATAATTTATGGCTAACAAGGAGTATTATTTTTATTGTAACAGTACACCAATTTTTTTCAGTCCTTTTTACTCAAACTTTTAACTCCCCACTCTACCTTGTTTAAAGTCACACCGCAGCAATTGTCATCTGGATTTCAAGTATTTAAAATCACCCAATATGGAAAAGCCATACAGGTTACTACTACTTTATCACAACTTAAGTCAAAGCACTACTCAAGGGGCTTAGCCATACTCATCACCCTCCGGGAGCTCATCTTCAACAAGGTGACAATTTCCATATGCTGTCATTGTGCCATTTCATTTTCGCAGTGAAAACACACTTACTGCAGAACAATTAAAGACAATTTACATCCCATGTCAATCAGAAGATATGGACTACATTTATGAGTGAGACCTTAATTTTATTATTTTGCTTTGAGGTTGATGTTCAAAAGCTGTGTGTTGACAGGTGACTCGGCTACTTTCACAAAAAGCAACAGTTATGTCAAAGTAATTTTCTATTATTCGAAATAGGAACAGGTGTTATGGTTTCTTTTTATTATTTTTCTCAGATTTCCTGTATCACTAAAAATTGACTGAACAGAGATCTGTCTTTTGCTGTGAGTTTTTTATTGTATTTTTTAATTTGGACTTATATCATTACTAAGACTGTCACTTCAGTAATTGTGTTCTTCTAGTGATTTTGAAGATAAAAAAATAATAATATATATATCGCAAGAAATAATACCACAAGACTAATAGAAGTAGACAGAATGAAGATAGGAGGAACAAGAAAAAAATACCTATATGCTGTGTATATAAACTACATACAGTATTGCAATAAAAAAAGACAAGTTAATCGAAAATCATGAGATCCCCGGACACAGAGTAAGGCAATTGGAACCAGGTACTGTACACACAATAAACCAGAAACAAAAGAGGGGACCCGAGCAGATGACAACATTTTCAGCCAACATCTTCAAGGACAAATAGTATAGTGCTGGCAGCCACAGAGCACCTGAGGGCAGCCAGCAGAATCACTCTCCACCATCACCAACATATATTTGTCATTTAGCCTGTAGCAATTCAGTTCCCACGAGACATTTGGAATGCCTCATCAAATGATGCCGATGTTCCCTTTCACTGGCTTTGTGCTGTGTGCCCAAAAGCTGCAAGGCACATTCATCTTTGGAATAACCCAATCCCGTTTTCACTTCCTCCCCTCGTGGCTATGTTGGGAGGCGTAGTGATGTGGGTTATTTGTTCCCTCATGCTGAACACACAGTGTAAGTGTATTTTGGGTGGCTGTTGTTTGAGGAAAATGTTTTGGTGTTTAATATATTCTATATAATACAACTATAACATTGAAGGGGTAAGTAAAATCATGTCAAAGAGCAACCACCATAGCGAGACCAAGTTTTGACAGATAAACGTATTCAATTATATATTTAAAATGATACAAACAGTAATAATGGTATGCTCTCTAGCTGTGTGTGCCACACATGAAGCAGCTTACAAAAATTAAAAAGGGAATGAACATCATTGGCATTCAAGGCTTTTTTTGGAGTGTTGAACAGCTCAAATGTTACATTAGCAGCGGAGGAGAGAAACACAGGAGTTAATTTTAAAGAAAGCAAAATAAGGACTATGGGATGCTAACTAGGCAAATCAAGAATTGAATTGGATGTTTCATATGCCTAAAATAGTAACATATATATTAAGAACAATCACAAGTGGAATACTGTCATTGACCTATTGGCCTTATTGTAACAGTGTAGAGTGACCATCATATTCACTTTTTCATCACTACTATACAGACATTGGGGGTCAGCTCCGACTCATCCATCAGCAAAATTTGTTTTATACTCTAGCATCACTTCTCATGCCTTAAATTTCCAGCACGGATTTGTTGTATTGATCTACAGGCGAGCTGATTGGACCGAACGATTAATGACCTGAGATAAAAGAAGTAATCCTCTGAGGTCCATCCCCTGAAATGCCACGAGATTACATCTTCCTCTCCACTAGAGCTTTATCATCAGTGGAGATGATACAGGGGGAGGTGGATTGAACAAATGATGACCCCCCCACCCCCCCTTTTGTCACGAAAGCACTGTAGGTGTAGTAATTTTTTCCTAAATAGCATCTCCCTCGCTCTTTCTGTCATCCATTCATTCTGTCACTCAGCCTTGATGGTAATCTCTGTGTTCTGCATTGTCAGTGCCTCTCTTTACTCACTCCTTTTTCTACCAGCTCTAGTCCTCAATGATTTTCAGAGTGCCAAGCAAGGCTCTATAGGGGCACAGGGGACCATTTGAACGTAGTACATTAAAGAATTCATGATTTGAAACCAACATAGCCCAACCTCAGGACTTTATGTTATGAGTTTTCAGTGCCTGAAGCTCGATCCTGCCTCCCCAACATTTCCACCGGGCTGGCTTTCATTCCCCCCTTGACGACTGACATTGATCTATCCTTGAGTCTTTTAGCCTTGGGACTTCTAGACCGTAAACTTCTGACTCCTGACCATTAACGAAACAGAGCAGCTGATATTTACGAATGTGTCTGTAATGATTCCCATGTCTGTTTCTTGTGTCACAATCTGTAAATTGGCCTGTTGGCATTAGGCACAAATAGCCACCCACATACACGAGAGCACCCTGTTGGAAAATAAATGGGATTACAAGAGTAGCAAATGAATAAATTAATAGAAAAGGTCAATCACAAAAATGTAGTTGTGTGAAACCTTTGTTGAGACTTAATGTGTGATACATATGTATACACACAAAATATTTATAAATAAAAACAAATCTGCCTAGAAGTGGAGATAATTTGGATGGTTGTGTACCAATGTAACAGACATTTCTCACTTTCAAGCACACTTGACTACAAGATGTACCACCCAAATTAAAAATTAAGATTATTTCAAAAGTTTACCTACTAAGCAGTGCTATAAAACTGGTAAAATCACTGATTCCTAATGACTTATTCAAATTGAGGCACATTTTTTTATTCCAGTGGCACTTGAAAAAAAAAATCATAAAAACCCATAAGTAATCAGAATCAATCTGTAAACCGCAATTAGTCAGCAAGGGCAATTAGTCCAAAAAGGCCCACTGTGAGTGCAGCTTTTTAGTCCAACCAAACAATACGACACCTTTTCACCAATCCAGTCTCTTAACTGTATAATCAGTTGAAGGCATTTAGGTGCTGCCTGTTCCAGCAGAAACCTCATTGGTTAAACTGCTAGAATAAAGACCAGGACCCACTGTGGCCCTTTGTGGAATAATTGGCCTGCTCTGTGGGGGAAAAAGTAGGGCCTACAGAAACTAAATGTACACAAATTTATTATTTGACTATATGATATAATAAAGACTGTGTTTCCACCAACAACAAAAAAACTAGAACATTTTTTTCTGCTTTGGCAGCGATCTAATTGGTGTCAAACGAAAAGTCAGATTACAAATTAAAAAATAGTACCGTCTCCTTAAATCGAAAATATTTTGAAAAAATGTGTTTACTGACATCAACTACTGACTATAGAGCAATTGTGCATGAGTATATGTTTTACTCGTCTATAGGTTTTCCTTTGCACTCTAGGGATACACACATTAACTTTACACTGTACCAAGTTGTTTGTCAGAGAGTTCATGTACTTTGATTTCATTATTTTCAAAATACCATTTGACCTTTTAAACCACAGTAAACAAGAAGGCCAAATGTCTCCTACCTACAAGACCTATGAAAGATAGCATGGTGCCGTAGGGCATCCAGACTGCCGTAAACTACAACAAAGAAGAAAAAGCACCAGTCGACAAAGAAATACAAGGCTTATACAGAGACTGTCAAATTATTTCTGTCATTATTACTGCCATGAACAAGTAGTATTTCTTTTACTACCCTCCACACTAGTAGACCAGATTGGGGTTGAGCATAAACGATTGGGCCTGGGGATACCACAGTGGCAGTGTTCCAGTCATCACAGGGATCGCTACATACTTTACTACACAAAGAAGTCTCTTTGGGAAGATTTGAGTGTGCTACGTTTTAATGGGAGGGCAATGAGAGGCCTCATGTTAATTGGCAGCAAATGGAAGCAGTGAATTTATGTCCAAAAATGCACACACCTCTTTCGTTCAAATGCACCTGCTTCCACCAGTTTATAAAATTACTAACATAATTTTGTGTCCACGTTTGGTCTAAACAAGGGGACTGTTGGATAGGTGTCAGGCTAGTTTTGGGGAATTTCAGGGTTGCATATAAGCAATTGCACTGAAAGGGGGCGTTTTGCACTGCTTGAGCTGGCATTTCTTACGATTTTGTGGTCTTCTTTGTATATTCTAACTGATGATTTAGACCAGTGGTTTATCTAGCTCTGGAAGTTCTAAGGGGTCTTTACTAAAGAGGGAAAAAAGGAACATGTTTAACAAATGTCAGTGACTGATTGAAATCGTTTTTGCTTGTGATTTCATCATTAGAGACTTCTGCTCTGAACTTTGCCAAATTACCACTCATTTTTGGTCCAAAACATTTAGAAATATGGAAAATAATATAAAATAGCAAATATTTTATATCAAAAAAATGTATCAAAATCAATCTTTGCAATACAATGGTTATCTAGTGGCATCTCCTGGCCAAAGTGGGTATTTTCATTTCCATTAAAATGACCCATTTAAATATTGATTGCAAATTTTAAGCATCTAGAATCTAGATACTGATAACGTTGCTTCTGTGAGTCTTTTATGACTTGCCATTATGCAGTTTCTTCTTCACTATGAGTTTTAGGAAAATGCATTGCTCATCAGGAACTGGATAAAATTAGAGCTGCATTTCAATGACGTAGACAAATACTAGTACATGGCCACCATGCCGTAGCGTGTCTCAAATGTGGAAGACATTCATTCATAGCTTGGTTGCAAACAAGCTGTCCTGAATGTGGGAGGTTTGCAACTCTCAGCTTGAGTTCCCTAATGGCCATAATGAAGGACAAGACCATTTATTATTACAGGGGGTGAGGTATATACAGCTACAATTAAGGAGAAAAACATCCTGGTTCTTGTAGAGGGCAGTAATGTGACTCTGGGAGTGATGGATGCTTAGGGAATGAGTCTCCTAGACCAATGGGAGTATCTTATTATCTGAAGAAAGTGGGGGATCAGTCACTAAGGTAAATTAGGAGAGGAAGAGAAGGTGTAAGTATGGGAGGGACGAAAGTGCTGAAAGTCAAGTGTACTGCTGCTGTACTCTGTTTAGACATATAGTAGCATGCACAACAAATATGCACCCAACAAGTGATATACAGTGACACTTCTACTTAAGAATGTCTCTACATACCAAATATTCAGGCTATGAAATGCATCAATAGGAAAATTTTGTCTATGGATACAAAATAAATTCAACTTACAAAACAGGAAACATAAATGCACTTGCACCATCCTGTATCTTATTTGGAAATTTTTGTCATAGTGTTGCTCTCCCATTGGGTATATTGGCAACACTTTGCTGGCCTACCATTGACTTTGAAGGAGACACATTCCGTGGTGCTTTGCATGGGCCTTGGACCATTGATCATCACGGATTTCTAAAATATATTTATACTGGTCTGTTCCCTGCTGCTTTTGAACAGCTCAATGGTGTGTATCACAATTTACTATGTTGTCTAAAACATTCATTTATGATGTATTTTTCTTAAATTCAAAACAATTTAAAAAGTATAATTATTTTTCACAATGGACTGAAAAAAAATCAACATTTTAAATTCAATCTTAAATTTGGTATTGTGTATCACTCTTAGAAAGTTTGCACAAAAAAGGATGCTAGCTTCAATTGTTGTGTGTCCACATCCAGAAGTTATGCAACATCTATTTACAACAAGAGCCTAATTGTGAGCACAACAATAGGCCTTCAACTCAGCCATATTCCAATTTGCCTGCATCACAGTTTGCCTCTAATCATTGGCAAAAAAAGGAAATATCTTTATGGAAGTGAATCTGTGCCACCAGATGTGGAACTTCCACAGAAAAAAACAATCAATGGCACCTTATTTTGAATTTCATAATCTACAGAAAAAAATATCAGTGGTATCAGAAGTTTTGTCAGAAACACACTTAATATTCTCATTAAAATAAGGCGCATAGAATCTCACGTAAAGCTTTTTGGAAGGAAAAGGATGTTTTTACAAGTATGATGAGAAACACCATTGTTCGATCAGCAACTTTAGGAGGTTCCTCCCATGAAAAAAGGTCTCAATTGGATGTTTCCCAGATTGATCTGTGCAATATATCGTACGTAGCGGATATATGAAATCATCAATATGGTAACTATTAGGCATCATCAACTAAACTGTGTTTTTTCTCATTTATTTTCTTCCTTGCCATGTTTACATGACAAAGGCTTAAGCCTGTTGATGGTATAAAAGCTCCCCTTACCCAAAAGCAAATAACATTCTTCGAATCTAATGCTCATGTTACTGTGGCTGGTAAAGTGAATATAATGGCCCCGAAGGCACACACT
Organism: Stigmatopora argus; assembly: GCF_051989625.1. Lineage (NCBI taxonomy): Eukaryota > Metazoa > Chordata > Actinopteri > Syngnathiformes > Syngnathidae > Stigmatopora > Stigmatopora argus. The sequence goes on from NC_135390.1 coordinate 13,911,544, forward strand.
ATTACTCATTATTGTGTTGAAGCAACAGGGAACCACGAGCTGCATGCACAGTATAAGTGCTAGTGTAAATGTTGTGCTTTAAAATAGGATAATTCATTTTGTATATGCATTATATTGAGGGCAGGATTGACAGAAGGTGGTACATTTGGGACATCTTCTGCTTTTCTGTGTTATTCCATGCAAGTTTTTTTGTATGATAGTATTTTGTTTTCAGGTTACATGTTGAATAGCAAAATTTGTCAGACCGCTATGCGCCAGCAGCGAGGGAATGCCACAGCAAGCACGCTATGACAACGACTTCAACCAGGGATTTTTATGTCACTTTAATCCATTATTATCAAGGTATTCTTGAGAAGCGGCAAACATATCTTATTGACTAGGAATCCAGGCGGCACTTAAACAACACAGTCAACTCATCTGGCTTCTCAAGATGTGGGGGAGGAGCAGCTCTATGCTGAGCCCCTCCTGGATGACTCACCCTGCATCTAATAGTGTGTAGAAAACATTTCAGACAGTGTCCCTCAATCTATTATCTTGATCTTATGAAGCCATAAACAGTTTGACAATAGGTAATGTGAAAACATACTATAGTTCAAATGCTAAATCAAGCCACCAAGAAACTTGAACTATTTATTATTAACTATTAATTATGAACTATTATTTCTTATGAACTATAATTTATTATTAACTATTATTTCACTTAAACAAAAGGATCTTAAAAATTAACAGAATTTTCGCAATTTTATGAATCTGTGTTTTCAATCTCAGCAGATCACCATTAAAAAAAAACTTTCTCCTTGATACGAGTTTAAGAGACTTGAAACCCTCCATAATATTTTCTCCGTTATCATAGTTGTAGAAGAGCATGATTTGCATATTTAGATCCTTTGGGAAACCCCATTTCGCAAAAATGTCATCTAAAGTAACTTGTCTTTACCTATAAACATTCAAGTTATTCATTCTGTGGTCTAGTTCTTTTCGTTTGTTGTTTCTTTCCCATTTTCCCCCCTTCTTTGGGTGTTGCTGCCTTCTATTCATCTAGCTCTCATGCTCAGTCACCTCTCTAATATCCCCCTGCAGCCATGTTTGGAAGTCTACAGGGAAGGAAGCAATCTTAGATTTATTTTACTTCCAATTTCCAATTTGAGAAACCCCTGCTGCTGGAGGCAAATCTTGGGAAAGGCTGATTGAGTGAGTCGTCTGTTAAATTAAAGTATGGTTTCAAAAATGGCAAATAATTCTCTAGCCCACTGCGTTAGTAAATAGAGAAACAAGATTGTAACCCGGTTTGGTGTTTGATCAATTGGGTAAATCAATCAATCTGTGAATAAGACCATAGCTTTGTACAGTATTTCCTGACTTTGACTTATTTTATTTAATATGATTAATAATGCTTTTCGCTATATTTGACATGTACTGTGGACGTCCTCCACAGTATAATCTCTATTGATTTTCTGGTTTATTCACATCTTTTCCTCAAATGCTCTTTGATACCATCACTAGTGAAATTATTTCTTGTTGCTTTGTCGTTGTCTATTCATAAATCCTCAGACAATAGTGTCCTACTCTTTTTACTCTGCAAAAAATTTATATTTAAACTTACACTACAGTATCCATGTTTATAGCAGTCTAGCATATTTACTTAAAGGCATACACATCTTTTTAATTGCTGGAGATGTTTCATTAGATTTGCTGGGAGGGGAGAAGGGGGGTCCTTTGAAAAGGACTACTATAGTTGGCCTTGAGAGGGAGCAGCAGGTGCATGATGACAAGAGGGAAGGGAGGGGGTGGGCATGTGCATTTGTGTCATAGGATGCAGCCCAGGCATCCTATCTATTGAGAAGAAAATGGGGGACTCTTGGCATAGTTGGCCTTGTGTAATTGGAAGAGCTCTTGTGGACCTCGTGAAGCATGGCTGACTGTTGTCACGTGGTGACAGTTTCTTGCTGGTCTATCAGCTCACACACAAGCAAACACAGGTACTATATTACCACACACATCTGTGGCACAGAAACCCCAACCAAGCATCAGTGCAAACTACAAATATATCAACTGGTCATCAACATAGAAAAGTTACGTTTGCAGTCACTCCGGTAACCACAGTAACGGAGAGCAAAAGAGGGGCCCCTTGCAGATGCTTTTGTTCATAAGTGCATCCCTTGGAGACTCACACATGTGCAGCTCTAATCCCGGTTTGAAGCTTTTTTCATTTAAATGACCAATTACAGTGAATGGAGGACGGAGAGAAAGGAAAACCACAGCCGAGTAAGAGGTTGGGGGTGCACTGTCAAATCAATAACAGATGCAACTGCAAAACATAAAACAGTGGAATCCAGAGGTACTGTTGTGAGGGAAGATTAATCCAGAGCAGACTAAATGAGAATTTTGTAAGGTTGCATTATCCTCAGGTCAAATTCAGTTTGTTTCACTCTAGCAATAGAAATTGCTTTAGTATTTAAGACTTCCTTGTGAGCCACAAGCTAATTTTGTTTGTTCTCTACTTAACTATTACCCTAACATATGTATGTTCTGTGTTACTGATGAATTAAAAACTGCATTCAAAAATGCAATTTATACTCCAATGTGACTAATATATAGTTGCCCTCTCAATGTTCATTATTTGGTTAGTGCAATTTATACTGAGGTGTGACCTATGTATATACATACATACATATATATATATATATATATATATATATATATATATATATATACACATATATATACACACACACATATATACATACATATACATATATATATAAATACATATATTGATAATGAGAATATTCTGATTTAATAAAATGTATCTAGAAAGGCATTGTATAGTGAAAGTATTTAATTAAATCACCAAGCAATTCTCAAACTGTGGATATAACTCACTAGATTTCCGAGATTGGTTTGTGATGAAGGTATGTGTGTGCCCGTGTTAGTGTTGCATAGTTTAGGATGATTTATTACTGTTGAGTGTTTCTCATAAGTAATGTTGTGCCAGCAGAGCTCAGTAGAGAATATTACTTCTCAAAGCTATACATCAAACTAACAGACAAAAGTGATGACAATTTAGTGGAAATGATAAGAATTATTTTGTATGTTTTTTTACCTTTCAGCTTAAACACTGTACTGTACATACATACTAATATTACAGTACATGGATGATTAATGAATTGTATATATTAGTGTTTTGTTCTTTACTCAATGACATGTTTTATGGTATTTATACATATTTCAAGCCGAAAAAGTGTGGTAGGTTCTGCAAAAGAGCATATTGGTGGACTATTATAAGAGTTCCCTCTGTGGTTTAAAAATAGAAATAATGTGAAACCTCAGATAACAGTTTCCGAGTGTCACGCTCGCTGGTGCACAGTGTGCCAGTCAATGTAGTATTTCAGGATTACAGGTTGAATTTAAATCAATTGAGGAGCCTGCTATCGATATAAATCGGTCGCCTTTACAAAGGGATATTCATTTGTTGTCCTAATAATATTGTATGGACTAGTATAAGTGGTAAATGCAGTCTATAGAATACACAGACCTGAATAATGATGAAACTAAAAGACAACCAAAAAATACAATTCTGGAAGGTTAAGGAAACGAAAGAACAACATCAACTGTATCTGGCAACTGCCTACTGCCTTAAGTCAGCTAGCATCTATGACCAAGACCGGTGTCAACAGTGTTCGAAATGGACGGGCAGACAAATGGATAATACGAAATGTCACAACACCTTACTTTTTGCCCTGTTCGTACTTTTGACAGCTTTCCTCTGATAAAATGAGCACTTCCATTGGAGCATCACAGTTTCTTTCCCTGAGGTCAGTAGAATATGAAATACTATGGAAGGCAGAGTGTCCTGCTCTGGCAAGATGACAAAGAAATCAATAAAATAAAGAATGGGTAGCCCAGGATAAGGTTCCACAGATGGATAGATAGCTTAGGTCTAGATCTCATTTATCATGAGGTGTGACAAGAGGAATGACACCCAAAGGAATGTGGAATTACAAATACTGTACATTGGTCAATTTGAGATTTTTTTTTTTACTGGAATAAGGCATTTAAAAAAATCACTTTTCCACAATGATAATAATAAAAAATCATTATAATATTGGGGAAAGATGAAAACCCAAATAAATTAAAGATAATAGTTCATTTCAACTGGACAGTTTAAATATGTTGCTTTTGTACATGTGAGGAAGAAATGCAATAACTTAAATAACCAGAAAAACTCAAGAGCATTCCAAGACAGGCATATTGTGCTTGAAGCTTTTTACCATTTCTCTTTACTGCTCTCTAAGTTGAATATTGATAATGTGCATTTCCCGATAAATATAAAATTCAATGGACAAATTAAACGAGATGGTTGTAACAAGAGATAGAGCCAGGGCATTTAATTGGTTGCAACTGGAGTTTTCTGGTTGCCTCAGGGGACATTTCATCTGTCACCCTAGCAGACTTTGCCAGTTCATCCAACAAAATGTAGTTGGGACAGCACAAGATTTTATTTTTCCCCCTTTTTTGTATTGATCTGTCTGTACACAATGCTATTCCCCAAAACTCACAAGCTTAAAACATAAACTATAGAAGTGCAGGGATACCCTGGTAAATTGTTTCTTTGCTCAGAGAATAATAATCTCTCTGGAAGCACTGAGCCATATCTTTTTTTCCCTCCCTCTGTAATGAGCTGTTGTCTGTTATCAGTCATTACAGGAAGCCTGATTATTCGACTGGCATTCTGCACACGCTCACAGGGAGCTCCCTGAAGGTGACCTTTTCATGTCACCATAGTAACTGCCTCACTCTACACTGAGATGCTCATCAGGTAATGGAGGGGACTGGGAGAGAGGGAAAGAGAAGAAGGGAGAAAGAATGAGAGAGAGACAGGGAGAGATGATGTTCCTTACCTCACATCTCGACAGAATATTTTGAAAGTACAGCATCAAAGGCAACGCACTGGCCATCACACGCCATAGTCATCAAGGGCCAAGGGACTTCACCTTATAAAAACACAAGACATGAGCTCAGTAAGATTTATTTCATATTTTATGGACACGTCCTCAGAAGCCTACTTCAAGATCATCTGGTGTTATGGCTATTACAACTACACATCCTCACATAAGGCCCACTAGGGTTAATCAAGTCCTAATTTGGTCCAGTATCCAATTAATTGTAAACCCTGAAATTTAGCACACATGTTTTGGGGATTTGGGAGGAACCCAGAGTACCCAGAGAAAACCCACGCAGGCCCAGGAAGAACATAGAAACTCCACATAGGAAGGTTGGAACCCACCTGGGATCAAAACCACAGCTTTAGGTGGTAATGCACATTGAAACAATAATTTCATTTAAGAAATACAAATTAAGAATTATATTCCTGGCCAAAAAGAAAATAAACATGCATTTATAAATTCCTGACTGCATGACAATTGCCTCTTTGATGGTAGAACTGCAGTGGATTTGATAGCCTGCACCTGTGGCTAAAGTGATACATTTAAAGTGACTCTCTACTTGGAAATTACACTCTTTGTAAAATACATACTTATATAAACTTGGATAAACCCTACATGTATTCCTCATGACAAGATTACTCTTCTAGGCGGAATGGGCATTAGAAGCAGAGGTCTTTACTCCACAGAGAATAACATCACTACACAAGCAATGCCTTAGCAACTTGAATTAAAGACAAATTATATAACAAGCCATTTGGGTCCACAGCTCTAATCTGTTACTATAGTTGCAATCATTGGCTGCTGCAAAACAAAGAGAAATGGGATATGAATGTGAACTGAGGCTGCAGTGTAAACAAATTGCTGCTTCAATGGATAATTCATGACGAGTCTCATTCAGCTCTCAACCATTAAAAAATATGTACAGAAGGTTTAAGGCCAGTAACGGAGTGCACCTTGTTTATGATTTAACTACCGTACCATATATGCAGATCTTACCCTCATTAAGTGTATAATAAGACAATAATGATCCCAAAATGATATGATTAGCAGCTGTCTGAAAATTGGAAAAATATAGTGAGGAAGACACTATGCCCTGAGGCACACACAACAATGTAAATTAAAACAGTATGTCAGTTTGTCGTCAATGTATGTCTAAATTTTAGATTTTTTAAATGAATATCCAGGCCAATCCTATACAGTCTTTGCCTGGTTATTTATATATGGCTCTGAGTCACATTGTTGTCATGGAGCTGACGCGTGCGCAATAAATGGTGAGCAGTGAGCGGGTGGATGAGAGAGAGAGAGGGGGTGAGAGTGAGGATAGGGGGGTGTAATGGGAGCCGGCTGAGCAAGCAGCAGCGGGTGATCGCTCTCCTAGCTGCCAATGACAGGTAAATTGCTGTTTCAGTATTTTTACTTTGATATATATATATATTTTCGAAGCAGCTTTCGTGCCTATTTGAAACATTTGACGGGAACTCTGGTTAATAATATCAACGACGGCCGTTTGGCCTTATTAAAACGAGCGTGTCCTTGTGTTAATGCTAAACATCTCCACATCTAGTTTGGGCATCCGGCACAAATGTCCACTTTCACCTTGAGTGGTGTTACTTAGTCGATTGAATTTCGAAAGGTCTGCATTGCACAGTCCCGATCAGGAGAAATGACAAAAAACTCAATCCGCATCTATTTGGGTATATTTTGTGCGAAAAACAGGGTGGCAGAATACAAAATTCAGACAGATTTTGTCCAAACACTGACTGCAAATTGAATATAAAAAATCTGGTCTATATGTCTCGTGGGGGTTGGAAGGACGCTTGGTGGAGGTCTGTTTTCAGACGAGCGTCACATTATGACGTATGTGTTTTCATGCTGGTGTAATGGAGTTCAGCACCATGGCCAGTTCACAGACGATGGCGGTTCATGAGAACTAAACACAACGTGGCAGAGTGGGACGTCGAATTCAAATCAGCGATCCGTTCGGTCTAAAAAAAAAAAATCCACGGTACCAAGATCGCCACAGCAACCATCGTTCCATCCGCACGCTTGCTAAGAACTTACTAAAGCTTGGCCTCAAACGTCATGTTGCCTGGTGCATAGACTCGGTTTGATATAGCTCTAGACAGCATACGAAAATATGGCCGCAATAAAGCTAAACGCGGATTTGGACATAAATGCAGCGATGCAGGTAACACGGGAAGGTTGGAATTGTTTTGGTAACAAAAACGTGTTCACTAAAATAAACCTTGATACAAAACTCAAGGAAAAGAAACGTATTAAAAACGAAAAGAGAAAAATCAAACTTACAAAACACAGACGATCCAACTAAGTGCAGACACAGGGTGTAAATAGATAGACAGGGGTTGACGAGACAATTTGGAACAGGTGTCTGACCCGAGAGGCACAAGACACAGCACAAAGGCAGGAAACAGCAGGTGAAATCAATGGGTAATCACACAGATAATTTGCACAAAGAAAAAAAGCCAAGAAAAAACATTTATATATTTATATTTGTATTTGCATTTGTATTTGTATTTATAATTATGACCTCAAAGGATATATATTTATATTATATATTTGCTTGCTTTCAATTACCCACAAGTCTGTTGGGTGGAGCCATATACAATATTGTGGCCTTGTTTCCCTTTGTCTCTAGCAAACATTAAAAAAAAGAAATGAATGATTATGACTGTGGAAGGGTATGTTTGTTTATGAATACATATACAAACCTGCATTAGATGAATTATATTTCAGGCGCAGGTTACAAAACCGTGAGTGTGGATTCATTTAAAAATTTCCATACGTGCTTGTTCAAGCTGGCAGACAGTGGTGAAGGATGGCGTCTTGCTCAGAAATCTGTGGATCGGATTACGGCGAGCAAGCCAAAGGCAGAGGCAACTGCCAACAGTATGGTGTCCGCTCCTACTTACACCAGGTAGGGCAAAAACATACTTCTTTCCTCAAAATAAAATATGATATAGAAGTTAGGGCATTTGGCTTTTAAATAAAAATGTCTCATTCATCCAGTTTTATGAGGAGTGCACTGCTTCAATCTGGGAACGTGATGAAGATTTTCAGATTCAGAGATCGCCTAGCAGGTGGAGCTCTTTACTCTGGAAGGTAAGATTCACAATCTGTTGCCTCACTCCTAAAAAATAACTTATTATTTCAATTAGGTAAATATTATTTGCAAATAATAATTTTCTTTTCCTTTTCAACATCAGGTCTGTCTTGCGTTTGGCACAATCATCTTGTTTGCAGGCCTGATTGTCATAGTTGTGGGCTACGCCACGCCCACAAGGATTGAAGCATTTGGTGAAGAGGATCTTCTTTTTGTGGACAGGTACATCTCAGCAGAAGGATTTGTGTGGAGTGAACAGTATGCAAAAAAGTATACTTACTGATTAAGAACATTAGATGCAGGAGACGACTATAGGCACATTGTGCTCTTGATTTTTTTTTGTTTTCATGATGTTTCACTGCCTGTCTTGCAGCCAGGCAGTCAGTTTTAACCGAGCACTGGACGTTTGCAAGCTGACTGGGGCTGTATTGTTCTGTGTGGGAGGGACTGCCATGGCTGTGGGTCTCCTGCTCTCCGCTTTTGCCAAAAGCTACTCCAAAGAAGAATTATTCCTCCAGCAAAAGTTTAAAGAGCGATTGGCTGATATGCATTCAACAGTTGGTAAGGTTTAATTCTTCACATTGGCTCACATTACTGAAAATATGGCTCTGACTAACACCTATGTTTGTGACAGGTACTCCCATAATGAGAGCACCCACCCCTGGGGAGGGCAAGGTGCCAGTAACACTTTCCAAAGTTCAGAACATCCAGCCAGTAGCCCCAAAGTCAGAAACTTGACCAGCCGGGTTGATTGGGGATTAAAATATTTGCTGAGTGAATTGTGTGCTGCCTTTGAGTGAGTGGACTCTGTACGTATACTGTATGTATTTTAATGCTAAATTGTTATTACGAATAAGATCATCTTACATGTCTGATAGGATATACTTCACACTATGCTTGATAGATCATATTTCTGAAGTGTTAAGTGAATCATGAGCATACGCATTTTATTTACCTTACAAATTGTCTGCCAAATCGAATTTTAAGAAAAGAACACAAAGTAACACAAGCCAAATCAATACAACACAGCCAGTGAACAAATTACTGTTTTCTTTTAAGGTGTAGTCACATTGTATCAAAGATATGTGGTGCTGCTGAGGTGAAATGAGCAGCATCAGGCATTAATGATGCTCTTTGAAATGGTCAGAGCACCAGGCACAAAAACCAATCGCAGCAGCACAAGATAGAAATATAGGCTCAAGAAATCACCAGCACTATTTTGTCTGCGAACAAGCAACAGTGAGTCTTATTAGAAGTGGTATTTGGTGACCACGTGTGGGGCAAATTAGATAAATTAGCAAGACAGGACAGACCTAAGGTCTAACATTTTCAAGCTTGACCTTTTCTTCTTAATTTTAGTCTTTGAAAGGATTAATGACTAAAACCAGACCGTTTGATAACAAAAGAGCAAATATGTTGACATGTCTTCTAAATTAGATGATATAATATGCATGCATTCATCCATCCATCAATTATTTGTACTGCATATCCTCACAATTTTTGTGTTGCGACTATTTTAGCTAAGTATGCCCATGACATGGTGTATATTCTGATTTGGTTGCTAGCCAATCTTAAACAAAATTTGATTCCTCTTCTACTTGTATTGCAGGAAGGATTCCCCCACCCGGAACCTAACCCAAATATCGTACACTTTGTAGTTCATTAGTTAAACATCAAATTCTTGAAAAGATGCTTAAAAATATCAACTTTAAACTGTCATTATGAATTAAGATAGCGCTTGGAGAAGACTCACAAAAATGAGCAAAATTTAATTGTTACAAAACATGACCAAAATCTCTGTGCTACATTTATTGAATCATGTTAATAATATGCAATAATTGATTTTGCAAATGATCTTACACTTATTTTTTTAAACCATAGAAAGCACAGCCACACATGATATTGCAACACAATGTTTTAAATGTTAGTCAATCACATGTAAACTACAATCCTACTGTTCAAAGACCATGAAAACATAAAAAACGTTCCGTGAAAGTGATACCAGGCGATCAATAAATGTGCTTACTAGTAGTCTCATGCTGTGAACTGTGTGTTTTGTTTCATCATTTTGCTGTCAAAATGCTGTATTTCACATTGTCCATTGAAGAAACTATCTAAAGTTTATTCTTGTAATTTATTTATTCTGACATTCAGTTCATCTCTTGATGTTACTGTAATAACAAAAGGAATTAAAAGGCATAAAGAACAAGTGAAGTCAATATCAATAATGTAGTATCTATTTTCAAACACAATAAAAATTAAATATGCTGATTAATTTTGTGCAAGTCTGTTATTTAAACATTCATTCAGTTTCTTTACCGCTTATCCTCACAAGGGTCGTGAAGGCGCTGGAGCCTATCCAAGCCAACTATGGGCAGTAGGCGGGCACACCCCTCTAATCAGTTGCCAGCCCATCGCAGGGCACACTTAGATGAACAATTATTCATCCTCACACTCATACCTATGGGACAATTTAGAGTGGTCAACCAGGCGAGCATGAATATTTTTGGGATGTGGGAGGAAACCGCAGTACCCAGAGAAATCCCACCTAGGGACGGTGATAACAGTCGAACTCCCCATAGTAAGGTAAGAACCCACTCAGAATTGAACCCTCAATCCCAGAACTTTGAGGCAGACCCGCTAACTACTTGTCCACAACACCGCCGTTGCTTAAGCAGTAAGTCAAAAATGAAATGCTTTGCTCGTTCATACACATTGGAACAGTGTCCACTAACTATATATGCATTATTTTACAATTACGACAATGCTCTACCATACTTAAAATGCTTTCATTAGTTTAAAGCACAGGGATGACTGTAATTCATCAACAGGGTCATTTAGAAATACGTCGTATAGGATGATAAGTGTTCTATTTGAGGCCTCATTAACACACCCACATGTGCACATGCTGAATGGGACCACTGGACTAGATAGGACAAAATTAATGGCATATCTGGAAATAGCACCCAGAGGACTATCACCTTGAGCAGTCAGTAAAGAGTCATGGCGACCCCCTCCCCATTGCCGACACACACACACATTTGCGCACTGATGATTCACACGCTCCGAGAGTCCTATATGGCATGGATACCAAATAATAAAGATAACTTGCTGATGAGAAAAAGTGAAGTAATCACCATCATTTGATCTACTAATTGTACATTATATCATTGTACGACTGTGATTGGCTGAACATTCTTGTAAGAAAGCCTTTTATTTATTATTTTGTAAAGCACTGGAGTTATTAATAGCAAATACAACAAATTGCTCCCAAACGTTTTAAAATGTATTTATTTAATGACAACTAAATAATGTAACGGGTTATGTAAAGAAAGTTTAGTTATACATTACAAGTGGTTAATTATCATATCACATATCTAATGCAATTGAGGATGTTTAATGATTTTTTTTCAATTTCAGTACTGCATTCCTATAATCTAAAAAAAGCCATATTTGTTAAATTTTGTAAAATATTAACCTTAGTTTTTCTAATTCCTATTTTTAAAATCCCCAGTTCTTTCTGAGTATCATGTTCACATCTGTTTTGTCCGTAGTCTCATTTGCCATTAAATCCTTATTCTCATTAAAAATGGCGTCTCTAATCCCATTTGAAACCTCAGCCTTGCTTTTACTGGGTTCCTCGTTGACAAAATCATCCTTAAACTCATTTGAGCTCTGATTCGTTTTCTTATCAGAAAATTCATCCAAAACGTTTTTAATCTCATGTGACCCTTTATCTGGAAACTCATTTATACCGCCACTGGCCTCTCCATGCTTACACTCAAATTCATGTGTATCTCCTCCATCCTTACTTTCAATGGTACGCTCTGTCTGTTTCACTTCAGCAAACTCACCTTGAACTTCATCCTTACTCTCGTCTAAAACCCTATCAGTATGATCATCCTTTATGTCAGTGCCACACTGAAGTTTGTGTCCACTGACAGCCTCACCGCTATCATCCTTACACTGCTTTTTACTCTCCTCTTTTATCTCATCTGAACCTTCATCTGAAGCATCATTCCTTATGTCATTGACATACTTAAGTTTGGGCTCACTGGCAGACTCATCCACATCATCTTTACACTTCTTTTTACCTTCATCCTTACTCTCATCTGAAACTTCATCTGTAGCATCATCCCTTATGTCAGTGACATCCTTATGTTTACTCTCACTGGCAGCCTCATCGGCATCATCTTTACAATCCTTTTTACCCCCATCCTTACTCTCATCTGAAACTTTATCTCTAGTATCAACACTCATGTCATTACCATACGTAAGTTCACACTCACTGGTAGCCTCATTGACATCATCCTTACTCTCATTTATTATTTCCCCCTTTGAAACATCGATGGTTTCCTTTTGCCCACCTGAAACTTTCTCACTGAAATTTGCTGTAAACTCACTCACATCATCATTATGTTCCTCGTTCCCAATTGCCACTTTCTCTTTACTCTCAGATAAGGGCTTACAACTCTCATCTGGTGTTGCTCTACTGTCATCTATAGCTCTCTTCATTTCATCCACTCCCATATATTTCTCTTCTTTTACCACTGCAGCCTGCTCTTCCGGCACTGCAGTTGATTTTTGCTTATTTTCACTCTTTTCAGCTTCATTTTCTTCATCTACAACTTCTGTCGGGCTTTTTGTCTCCTTATCTTTCTTTTCTTCTTGGTTAACATCAGTGTCCTTTTTAAAGGTATTTTCAGAGGGAACCTCTGCTTCTTCACACTCTTTGTTATTCACTTCTGATGATTTGACAGGATCTGGTGCAAGGTCCTGCAACATGACAAACAGTTTGTACGTACTTCCTCATTAATAAAACAAGTCATAGATTTTTTTGCTTTTATCAATAAAATTTCTAAAACAACTTCACTTGTTTATTGTTTACTACTTTTATTAAATTGTAAAGGTAATTGCAAAAAAGTTTAATTTATCTGATTGCTAATTGATTATATACTATATACAATCAGTTTGATAATAGAAAATAATACAGAGAAAACTGTACCTTTTCATTTGACTGGTCCAGAAATTTCACATCAGCATTTCCATCATCAGTTTTTGAATCCAAATCATCTGGGAACAAATATGAGTGATTGGGTCATCAAACATGGATAAATGTTGACACATACCAAATGATTTAATCTGTTAGTATATTAGTTTTCTTGGACATAGAGTGGGGGGTGGAATGGGTAGAGACATATTGTATACACAGAAAAAATGCTGATGTGGTCAAACCTAATTATTTCAGAATATAATTTACTGTCAAGTTTAAGTACACATGTAGAGGCACTAGTGAGGATAAGGGCTTCAAAATATGGGTGGAAGGATGGGTGATTCTTCCTCAGGTATGTCAAATCGCTTGTTTATAACAGTTTAAAGCATACTCAAACATAGCACAAGAAGGACATCTTGTGGTCTTGAAAAAAACGTTAACCACGTGTCCAGACAATGGAACCGTACCAGAGATATCTGTAAACATCTTTTAAAATCTCACAGTAGAATGATCTCAACGCTATGTTGAAGGTCATGAATGGCCAATGTCATCACCTATCTTCACTAATACAATAATACCAGCCATATTAAAAAACACCTCAATACCTCAAGGCAATGTTTAGGTTCCACATTTATATGTGATGTACACAAATAAATGCATTATATCGCACGCCATCTAAGCAAAATCTGACTGACTTAAGAAATTGGGACAATTGTGTCTGTTTTTGCAATGGCAACTGAAATATTTACATCCCATTTACGGGTTATCTTTTTTTCTGGTCATTGAGCATTTAGCTGAGTTATGGTGGTGTTTACAACAACATGACCATAAAACAGCTAATGAGTAGCTTGAATAGGGAGGGACTCTTATCTTATTGACGACTATTTGACTAGAAAATATTAGAAAATAATAATATAATTACAAAAATAATAATATGCTGGATATGCAGTATATTATGATTGATTTGGTGCACCATCTGTAACAGTTTCTCTCAAATAAACCTAGAGCCTATTCAATTTAATTACACAAGCAGTACTTCATAGGATTACAACATAATATAATGAGTACATACAGCAGAACCCTTAATTTATTGTAAGGTAATTTTGAAATGACACTGTCTCATTTTGTTTATCATGAATTAATTTAGCTAGTGTTATTCGTCAAGAATTCAATTTGCATTTTTCTTTTTTCCTCAGGTACTGCAGTTTCCTCCAACTTTCAGCTCTAGAATCTGTATTTTTGTGATACCAGTCCAGATGTTTTCTGATGCACTTTGACTGAACCATATTTTTATATGCTTCTGTATTCAGTTCTTGAGATTTAAATGGTGGATTTCTGTAAATGCAACTTTTGTCCTTTTAGTTTAAACTTTTTGAAAATTCCGTGAAGATACGGTTTGCAAATTCAATGTGAGCTGTGTAAAGCATCTTGGATTTAAAATGACAGACATGATGAAAATGTTCATCTGTAAAGGTGTTAGACCCGGCATGCTGCATGTCACAGTTAGCATTCTTACATGTCGCTGCTGAAATACTTGTTACCAGATTAATGTAGCAGATTAGTGCTGCCAACCCACACTTTAATCCCCTAATCCTGCATCAAAGGGTCACAAAGAACCTTTTCCATCTTCCTTAAAAATGGGAGATGGGAGGCCCCAAATAGAGGAGGTGATATGGGAGGATAGCTGTTTTTCCAGAAATATGAAAAGCAAACACACGCATACACACAAAAACACTCCAGTGCATACACAAATAACAGGTTTGTCACACAATTTCTTAAAACGATCTGTATAACAGAAGGAAAAAAAACATTTAAATATTGCCATCCCTCATCCTTTAGCTTCTAAGCCGCTTTTTTGACACAGCCACACCATATTTTCCTTCCATGCCTCCACTCTCCCAGCATTGTTTTTCTCTGACAGGCATTATAGTAGATACATATTTTAACATGGATAATTCCTCCATTCAGCATCAGCTTCAAGGACACCAGAAAAACTGGCTTGATCAAGCGAGAAGACTTGTGCACAGGAATGCGTGCACACAAAGAGATGCGTATACTTGATGAACATTGGCATAGATTTAACTTGTTAATAATAGCTAATAATGATCTTTATGAAAATCAATTTAAAATTTTGGGAAATCAAACCTCACAGATTATTTAACAAAATGAAAAACAACAAGAAAAACAACAACAACAACAACAAAACATCTAAATAAAGTAATTTAAACATACGTTTCTCAAAGTATGTTTGCAAGTATAAGCTCTTTTTCTGTCGTTGTCTTTTGTATGTTTTGTAATATATAGTAAAGTTTGAGTGATTTAATATCGCCTTCATAAAGAAAAGAAAAAAAACCTCAAAGGACATAATAAGGTACCATCACATAATATACGGTAAATTGAATTTCCTCCTACCGCATTAAAAAAATAATAAAATACAGCCTCGTACATGAAAAGGGGGCAGCAGCTTTTCAGAACATGACATTTTTGTCTGATTCAATACTCTTAGTCTTCAATGCTGACCCTGACTTACTTCGGTCTATTTGAAAATAACTATACACCTCCACTACCTCCACAGGGTCTGACACAAAAAGACAGTAATATTCCCAAAGAGAGAAAAAGATTAAGATGCAGAAAAGACCTTGGACTAAAGTTACTAAGTGTCAAGCAATTCAGAGCCTTTAAATGCAAAGTTGTATCATTTTGAGCAAAACCTGTCATGTTCAGATTAGACAGACGAAATAAATCTATCAAGTTTACAGTCCAATGAACAATGGACAGGAACCTGGTGGCTAATTCTTTTTTCTTTTTTTTCTTTCTCTCATCATGGCCATATCTGCAGATCTATCGTTCAAGCAACGGACTCCTTTGTCGATTTCCTGAGTAGTAATTTAGTCTCAGCTAGGGGCACAGGCAAGGTAATTTCTGCTTTGATGACTATAAATTGAGAGATTAACAAAATGATAGGCAATTATCCAAAGCTCTCAACAATCTCCTAGCTTTCAATAAATCAATGCGTTTTCATTTCCCAATATTCATATTTTGTATTGTATTCCCTCCTCTGTAGTGTTACTCAAACCTCTATACTTATTTCCCTTTAATAACACCTTATGTGGCCTCACATATCTTCTTACTCATTTTGTTGTAATTTTAGATTTAACGTGATTATAGTAAACTAGGGGTATTTTCAACATCAGCAGTTCTCACGCTTCAAAATCACAAAGCGAGCGAGACATAGAAAGAAAAAGAGAGGAAGACACTCCATGACCTTTGCTGCATGAGTTGTTGCATCACCACGACCCTTTTTCTAGTGTTTCTCTGTCACTTGCATCTGTATTGACTCTAATGAAGCAGAAAAGTCTGAAGCTTTCCACATTTTCCTTATTCCCGAGGTCCCTGCCAGATGGCAGGGAGTCGTCGAGCAACATACGCGAAAACTGACCTTTGATTTGATTTTGCACCGCCATCTTGTCTCCATTCAACATTTCAACAGTGTCAAATAGGCAGAATGCAAGTTAGTATTTTTTATTATGTATTTAAATTTAATTTACTTCCATCTTTTTTGTGTATAGTATGCTTCCTACGGTGCTTTCTTGGCTTTTCTTTATTACGTGAGCACCTCGCATATATATTGATCACTGATAATGATGATGAGAGAGAGAGGCATAGTACTTTTTTTGTTTTAATTTGGGATAAACCAATAGGAACCTTCTAATCATGTATATTTTACTTGATATATATTGCAAATTTTGTATTGTACAAAATATATATTGTACAGCATCTCTTACAATATGAAATGACAGCATGGGGGCTGGTGGGAAAGATGTTATATACAACCGTTGCTTAAGGTCAAAGAGTGAGAGGTTAAAAAAACCCTGCAGATGATTTGAAAGATTGTGTTCTTTGTCCGGTCTTGCTGCTTGCTTTGTCTCTAAATGCAATGTGTGCCAATGTCATCCAAGGGGAAATGAGATGTAATAATATACAGTTGTGTTACTCTTAGGGCTATTTTAAAGGTTTGAAAAAATCTATTACAACTACAAATGAAAGAAAAAAATATTGACAAAGAAATAAGTCCACACATACTACGCACTCACTGATTTGTCCAAAAGCCAAAAATAAGCCTGATGGAAGATGAAGACAATAATTTATGACAAGCTAATAAGGGATGTTATAATGTTACTCCCACTGAAAAGGAGGTCACGTAAAGGTCAGCCAAAGGCTGTCGTGTCCACTTATCTGTAAACTCGCAATGAGCGTGCTTTAACTGGGAATTAGGGAAATATGCTTTTACGTTCGCAGAGCAGAGGGATGGATGATGATGTAATGGGTTTCTAGAAAAAAAGTGTTTCATGTCATCGTTGCTTACTTTTATCTTCTAAAGTGGAACAACTGCGCCTCTAAGCGGCCGTTTATATAGGCAGCCGGTTACATAAGATTGCCCAAGTTGGCATTACGTAATTCAATTTGGGGATGCAGCATATATAAGCATCAATGCTAAATATTATATATCCATTATAGTGTACTTTGTCCTTACTAGTAAGACCATTTTATAGCCACTGTGTCATCCCTGCTGCTAGGATCTTAAACAGGATAGTAACAGTTCAGTAGTGGATAACAACAAGTGTATTATGAACTCTAGTAGGACACCACAATGACATGTTACTATACTAATGCAAAATGTTGACTACTGAAGAACTTTCCCTTTGTAATAACACAGAGTTTTCCTGTTAGCAAGTTATCCAACAGGGCAGAGGTGCTCAAACTTTCTTTGCTCAAGAACTACTTTTCAAGGACTAACCTCCCACAATCTACAAAGCTCAGCAGATATTTTTGTTCGGAGGAGCTCACACCTTTTCAGCACATGAGCTACTAAATAAATGATCAAGTCAAGTCAGCCGAGGCAGCTCCTGTCCCATCATCATCAAATTGTGGCACACGGTTGAAGTGTTCAAGATCAATGTATCACTTAAAGAGTGCTGTCATCTCCACACATAAAAGGTTGTTGTCAGCAGAGACCCTCATTAAAAGAGTCAGATATACATGTTCAAAAAATGAACAAATAAAATAAGTCTTGCCTTTTGTGCTATATCGCAGTACAAAAAAAGGGCGAAGAAATGCCAAATTAGTGGAAGTGTGCCACGGTGGTTACTATGGCTTGTTATACTTTTTGTCCCCCAAACTGTCTTGTGGAAGACTCAATATGACATGAAAAATACTAGACAACAATAGGCTAAAACGTATTACTAAAAGTATTACCATTGTCACACAGGGTTATGCTCTGTCCACTCCTTTTCAACCGAAGAGAGAGGAGTCTGGCCTGGGAGATTTCTCTGACTATTGTGGAGAGGTGCTCCCCATTGCCACCACTGTGGTTTGGAGGAGAGTCTTTTGTCCCACTATTTCCACTGTCAGTGCTCTGGACCACTGTCTTTTTCTGAAGAGAGATTAGCTTTGGATAACAATGATCGTAAGGCCCTAGACACTAAAATAAGCAAACTAGAATAGAAATACACACACACACACATAAATACATATAGGATAAACTTTGTGACAGCACATGAATCTTACATTTAAATTTTGTTTTGGTGATCTGTAGATTGGCGGCAGTTGGCCCATTTTCATCCTGCAAACAAACCAATCTATTATGATGGATCTAGTAGTTGTAAAGAAAAAATGTCAGTTTGACTGCATGCAGGCTTTAAATACAATATGAGGAGCATTATACTTTTTGGGTCATATGCTTACCCATTGACATTCCATGTTCCACGAGGTTTACTGAAAAGCAGGTCAATGTAGGAAAGCTTCTTAAATTTCTCTCTGCCTACGGCCACATAGAGCTGACCGTTCTCCATCTGTGTGCCATCAGTCACCTGCTGGCCCTCATAGGTGTAAAGACTAGCAGAGAAAGAGTCAAGTGTATATACATTTATACTTCAGTTGAATTTAACTTCATACATACAGAACAGCATAGTGCTTTCACTTTCCTTTGTTTTCCATTTTGATTAAACGAAAACATAAGGAGAACATAAAACCCCACAGGAAGTTTCATACTACACTAATATTGATATTACCTTCTCACACCACCAAGGACTCTCAAACCGATCTTCTCTGAGATCATCTCTAATATTCTCTCAAACTGGCTCAGTATCCTCTGGTGGATGAGCAGTCTTATCGCTGGAGTCAGAGTGTCCCCATTTACCACCACACTGAGTATGAAAATATGAGGATGTGGAGAAATTACTCAATGGAAACTGGGAGCCAGGTTTACTAGAGTAAACATGGATTATCACATTGTCATATTAGAACCATGTAATTTACGATTTTATTTAATGGTATATGAATTGGTGCTTGAATGAAATTACACATTTAAAAAACCAAAGAGTAAAGGGTGAAAAATGGCACTCACAATATTGGACACGGCTCTTTAATTGGCTTCAAGAACCTTGCAGTCACAGGAATTCGATTTGGTGGCAATGGTCTGGCCTGAGGGGTCAATTTACACAATATTATACTACTATACAGTAAAGCATATTATATGATACTGCAGTTATCCAAATAGTACACGATACACTCTTACAATATATAAACAAGAGTTGAAAGCTGATCCATGAACAAAAAAAAAAAAACCATCATATAATTTAACAATAACAAATGACCTTTTTAGACAGTCAAGAGTTCTTACCACTGATTGACAAAATTAGCCATGATAAATGGGGTGGGAGGAGCATGTGATTTATGGTCCTTGTATTGATGACTACAAAATAAATAATGTTTAAAGAATAAGCACAGTTTA
Organism: Stigmatopora argus; assembly: GCF_051989625.1. NCBI lineage: Eukaryota > Metazoa > Chordata > Actinopteri > Syngnathiformes > Syngnathidae > Stigmatopora > Stigmatopora argus. The sequence goes on from NC_135390.1 coordinate 13,931,397, forward strand.
ACAAAGGAGTGGAAATAAGAAAAACATTTCTCCTGCTCAGAAATAAAAAGACAACTTCACACTCCTGCCCAATTAAAAGGAAAAAAAAACTATTTTAAAAAAAATTAATACTGTATTACTTTTTTTGCACTTATTTCATTTATTCATTAATTCATCTTCCCTACCGCACATTTTCGTAAGAGTTGCGGGGGTTGCCGGAGCCTATTCCAGATGATTTTGGGCGAAAGGCTGATTACACCCTAACTGAACCCAGTAATTAACATTTCCACAGATTCACATTTTGGCTTACCTGCAGTGGAAGAGAGTGTAACATCCTTCTCTTTCTAGAGCTGATCTGTAGATAACTATAAGCAAAAAATATATGTATTGAATAATAATCATCTGATTTATTCTTTACACATTCCTATCAAACAGTTTCACTACATGGGATAATAAACAATTACAGGGATCTATTATTACTAAAAGGGCATGCACTTTATATTCTATTATTGTCCAAGTTAATATACTGTACACAGGTTAATTTGTCTTTATCAGACATTTTTCGCCACTGAATTAAGCAAACCTGCACTAATCACAGACATGAATTCTGTAGAAAAACATAATCAAAACTAAATAAAATATTACTGAGGTTTTTCTGATACAAAAGTATTAATCTAAGTTTGTGCTCATTATGGTGGCTGATTTTGAAGAGGCATTGCTATATTCTCTCAATATGTAACAATGGCTTAATATTATAATTAGCACTCTAATCAATCTGGAGTGCAGCTCTATCTATTTAAAGTGCACTTACAATTAATAGTGTATTTACTGTTACTAATTGGATACCTGAAATTTTTCAAAAACACCATTTTAATTTTCGACAAGGTGTGGAATACTGAAATTGAGTGTGCGTTCGTGTGATGTTTTGAAATTAATATGCTCATTGATTGGGTTGCATTTTTAATGTCAGTCTACTTGTGAAAATGACAATAAATTCCATTCTATCATTGATACAGCTGATAAACTTGGAGGAAATGAGTTTTACTTACTCTAACTTTTTGAATTTTTCTCTCCCAGCAGCGACGTACTGCTCCCCACTCTGGATGCTGTCCAAAGAGTCGACTTTGTGTCCTCCACGCGGCGTGTATATGTTCCTCACTGCTCCAAACGGTGCCTGAATGCCTCCTGTCACTTCCCTAAGCAAAGTTTCAAAGTTGGACACTCTCTTCTGGTTAATCACAAGTCTACGGGCTTCGTAGTACAAGTCACCATTGCGGAACATGAAGATGCTCTTCACCACCGGTTGGGTCAGGAAACTTGGCTTCTCCGAGCCCATCCTTGTGCGTAAAAGTGGTTTCACGTGCGACCTAAAATGACTCTTTTTAAATGAATTTAAGTACAAAATTGTTGGGCATCATTGGATAACAGGCCATCAAAAATATTGTCCAAAGGGTTTAAAGAGGATCATAAAAAACAAAACAGTTAAGATTAACAAGGTTTACAGTTATTGTGTATAAAATGATTTTAAAACTCATAGAAACAGATAATCATTGCAGACATATAAAAACTATTTAAAAAAAATTAAAGAATATTTCCATTTAGCCTGAAGAAATGTCTCTTCTTAGAGTAGTGACAGCCTTTTTGTCGTGCGCAATACTGCACCAGCAGAGAGCTGTGCTAAAGAGCCAAACGGAACCCTACTTAGGAGCCCAACCTCTAAGGAGCTCAACTGTTGGGAAGTGTCTATGGCAACAAAGGTTAACGTTCCCATATGCAGCAACCAACAGGTAGTACTACTGTGATATTGTGGTGATGCTGAATTAAGGGTTGTGACCATGTACTGCAAATTTGACCAGCAAACCAATGTAAATGCACATTGTGCAAAAGCACAACCTCACTAAATCATGATACAATAAAACAAGAACAAACAGTGATGATTAGGTTGTGAGGCTGTTGTAGAGAAAGTTAATTAGGCATCAAGAGACCCAGTGGAAGTGTAGGTTGCCAGTGACACCCAAAAAGTGGAACAAAAACATGTTTGTTCTAGTGACGATAGTTTGAAAGCGAAGCAACATGGAGATATAGGCACATCATGATTAAATAATTGTCAAGAGGCATGGTGTATGATGAGGATGATGGTGGTTTTGTATTATTTCTATAAAATTTATGTGCAGGATTGTTACGTACATGAACCTATCTTTCACAATGTGAGCTCGACGATCTTGGAGTATATGCTGTACCATCTGGGAAGAAAAATAAATAATTGATGGAATAACCTGGTCATTCAGAATATTCAGGTAGTCAGCTGACCTCATTCTTTTGGCTCGGTAGGCACTAGGCACTAGGACCTGCTTCTCTTCTTACCCTGTTGCCTCAATCTGGAACCGCCTCCACAAATCTGGACTCATCAGAGCACATAACTATCTTCCAGAGTCCAATCTGTAACCCATTTGAGAAGTTCGGCCATATGCTGGAGATGGATTTACACAGTGGTCCAACTCTCAATGCAAGCTGCTGGTGAAAATAATATGCAACACTGAATATGAATAAATTGTGATATTTTTGGGCCAGGCAGTTTATAAATAGTGCAGAGGCAGCCGCCACCTCTCCCTACAAAGGAGTACAGGCCATAACAGTACACATACATACACAGTAGTGAGCATTCCTATGCTGAGTAAACTGAATACTATATATCAAGAGTATAGACTGGTAAATATAAGATTTTGTGACAAAATAAAATGTAGTTAAATAGAAACTCATGCAGTTTTATTTTCCAACCACATGACTGTGCTAGAGCACAGTACAATATACTGCAAGGGAAGACATACACTCATTTAATTATGGTGGAGGATAAACGCTGTTTCTTTTGTAAATGCTTCAAAACATAAAAGTACTTACAGTACAAAAAATCATTGCAGCCACAGATTTGCTTGTTTTGTGTGTGTGTGTGTGTGTGTGTGTGTGTGTGTGTGTGTGTGTGTGTGTGTGTGTGTGTGAGTGTGTGTGAGAGTGCGCGCCTTTGTTTAATACTACAAAAACAGCATGTATAAAATAAATTTGTGTAGGAGTGACACTGGAGGAATCAAGGGCTATGAAAATGCTTTGTTGTAAAGACGATATTCCTACATTACGACGTAATCATATTAATATCGAGGGAAGTCAGGCCACAAGGCAATGAACAGCAACACATGCAAATATTTCAGGATCTTTTAATATTTTGATTAAATGCATCACAATGTTGGTAAACTGGAGGAAATTTCGTATTTCCACAACCCCATATTAATGTGATATACAGTATTACTTTCAATATTTGAAGTAGAATTTCTTTCGCGTTACACTATCTTATTTGGATTATGTACGTAGTTGTCATTAAGATTTTTTTGGCTACTAATCAACTTCACGGTAACAAAGTTAATACTGTTTAGATACATACATACATACATACATTTACATACATACTGTATATACTGTACCATGAATAAATGTGTCATCTATCATGACTACCATAAAATACAATACAACCAAAACTCTCAGCAATACATTTACGCATTGATACATGGTTATATTTTCACACCATCCATTGGCAATTAAGCAAAGAGCAGCCTCTAAACAGTCTTAAGAGAACTAATTCATGAGGAAATTAAAGCTTTATCAGTCTTCTGATTGAACCATGAACTGTCAAGTTAGTGATAGAATAATTAAATAAACAAGCCATTTACAAAAAAAAACCAACATTAGCTTAGTTAAGGTTAAATCTGGAGTTTTCGGTGTCTTTGGTTGTTTATATCAACAGTCTGGTGGATGGATGTTATACTGGCCAAGTGCCAATTAATCCACAGTACATCATATGCACTGGGTATTTTTGCAGTATTGTCAGAACAGTCAGCATGTCAGTATGACTTTTACTGTGACTAGACATTAAAAGAGTTGACTTCGATACACAGATCGCAATACATTTCCTACTTTTGACAGTCTTGATGTGCCTAAAATATTTTTGTAAACTTTACAATTACAATTGCAATTTTATCCTTTTTATTACATTTTTCTTCTTGCAGATTTATACTATTTTATTGAAAAATGATTGTTACAAGAATAAAATTGCAATATAATATGCAACCCAAGTTTATTTTAATTGTTCTGTTATCTCAGTATAAATGGTTTTGAATTGGTTCTTCAGTGTTGTCTTAATATCCCTTTTCACACATTTTTTTAATTTACTTTTGAGTTTCAAAATGGCAACCTGCTTAATTGTAATACCAATAGTAGTAGCAGTCTTTAGTTTGATCGAGTGTCTTTTTAGAAAACATTTTAAGTTTGGCTTATCTTATATATTTTTGATAGCTGCTTTTCTGTACAGCCTACTAATGTAAACATGTTTGTATAATATGTTAAATTTGCAGGAGTTGCACGTGTTTTAACAGTCATTAAAAGAAGATAGCACAATAACCAAATAGGAAAATGTATACAGCTTTGAATGTTTTAAATCCTTACTATTGGTATCAGTTGGAACAATAAAATCTAATCTAAACCATAACCATACGTATCAAATGCCAACCACTTTAATTTGTTTTAGAACACGGGTCACCCATGCAAATGAAACGTGTTATCTAATTGTAGTGGCTGCAAATATTTATGATAATACTATTTGTAGTAACTTTTTAGTCCAATTATGCACTTGCTTCTCCTTTGTCAACTCCTCTACTTCACATTTTGTCATTAAATAAGACATATCAAATAAAGGTATTATGTGCAAAGTGAAGATAACCAAAATGCTGAAATGTTACACAGCATCCTTTTGAAGACTTTTGTATTCAGAGAAGTTGTAGGTTAAACATCACAGTACCAGTTTCCAGTTCACTGATGTCTAACCAAAATGGATTTACGCACAACTTCACATATGCACAGTTCAAATCAAAATTACACTACAATTTCTTACAACAATATTTTCTCATACTTTCAAATTTATCCTGCAACCTACCATCCCTAATGTGTTCCTCCTCATGTCTTAGAATTTAGATGTGCATGTATTTATCTACCTCTCCTTCATAAAGAGTACAATTAACTTTAGCTTTCAGACCACCAGCCAGTGATGAAGCTAAGTGGGGGGAAAGAATATAGGGCAATGAAGTAAACAAACAAAACACAGCATACGAATATTGTATAAACACTAAGCATATATCATGAAAAAGACTTACTGTGAATTGACGAACCTCCCCATTGTCCACCAAATGATGTTCTGTCTCAGGGGTGATGGCATAAGCAAGTCTCTGTTCCAGCAGACAGGTGGCCAGAATTGTGTAGAAAATAAAATAATCAATTATTCCATGAACACTGACACTTGGTGGAAAGGACGACTGACACTTACGTCACAAAATTTTCCAGGTAGGCTACAAAGTTTGTAGATGGCGTAAAATGGCACCATACTCATCGAAGAAATAGCCAGGCACCATCCCATCACATTAGCCCAAGGAGGAAATGTGTAGGTGCCATAATTGGGCGGGTTAAATGTTGCAAAGCTCACTACTACCATAAACTAAGAGAGAGATTTGTTGGGAGAAAACATTACTTTGGTAAAATCACATCGCAAGACCATGAACCACATTTTCCGTACAATAATCCGCACTATTTTTTATCGTTTGGCTGGGCCTGGAACTAATGTTCAAGTGCAACTTGTTTTTTTTTTCCTACCTGACCACCGACAGCCTGTTAGGTTGTTTGTTTTTTAGGCTATAATTATCTGAAAAACTGTTGTTAACAGATTCCTATTTAGCCAGTTCTCCATTTTTTTTGTTTCTTCCGATAAATTTTTAAATATGCCCTCCCAATGTACTCAGGTCCACCTTATTGTCCCAAAACATATGGTACGTAATTTTCATTTAACATAGAAATCTGGGGTCACAGTTGCAATAATAAATGTAGTATTATGTCTGCACAATCCACTAGATAATATTATACAATATATTTTTGCATCCTATTTATTACTTCCATTAAATAAATAAAAAAAAAGAAATTAAAGTATTGAAAAGGAAAGATTGACATGAGAGGAATTTACCAGGAGGAAGCAGGGGCTGACATATTTCCAGCAAAGTCTCCAGTATTTCCCAGGCCTGTGACCAATCATTTCCTGGATGTCATCACTGAAACGGTCCACCCCTGGAACACCAGCAGACACTCTAAATTTATACAATAACATGAAAAGGTATGTGGCAAATAATAACATATTTATAGAATAAAATAAAACATAGTTCAATAGTGGTGACTGGTAGCCAGGTAGGTCAGGATTTAAACTCTCTTAAGAATTTAGTCAAAAACAATGTCAGGAAGTACTTGTGCATTTAAAATCCTAATTCTCCACCTCCTCTCCTCCATAATGCAGATTAAACCAATTAATTCTTTCTTAGCATCACCCATTATCTAAATATATTCTTTGACTTGAAATAAACTTTTAAATGACATTTTTCTCTCAATTTGTAAATAGGAAATTTATGAATTATATATTAAACATCATTATTAGTTACAGTATAAATACAGAAAGAGCCCCCCACACCACCCCTTTCCTTCTCAAAACGCATCTCTTGCTGCTGATGTTTTAATTGAGATGGACAACAGAAGGAAAAGACCACAGTTGCTGGGGTTGAAAGGTTCTTGTCAACATTATAAAAAATAAAAGGGGAAAAAAGGGCTCACTGAGGCCTAAGGCTTGATTTATCAGCCCTGCCAAGGTCGAACCCCCTCAAAGTGGGCATTTCTAGAGATCCCACTGCCTGAAGCCAAGTTAGCAATGAGTCCTAAGTGGACATGTGAAAGTAACCAATGACAAGTTCAAACTGATGTTTCCCCTTCAACCTTCACATTGTTTTGATAATAATTTTTGCATACTGTTTAAACTTTCCCTACTAAGGCATATCTTTAAAATGAATAAATAAACAAATGGATAAATAACCAACAACAACCACTTTTGTTTGCTGTTCTTAACTGGCTGACTATCCATTCACACTGGTGGAGAAATGCATGACATCATAGTAATTCAAAATGTGGAAATCAGGCTTTTGTTTGAGAATGGAAAAGTGGATTATATTATCAATTATCTGCAGAAGCATTTCAATTTATGTATATTTCCAATATTCAGTAGTGAATTTCCACCTAGTATTTTTATTAAAAGGGTATAATTGTTTGTTTGTAACAACTTCACATTTATTTTCCCCCGCATCTACTGTTTTTTTGTGTATGCCATGGACATATTCAAAGTACAAAATTTGTCAATATCGATTGCATTTTCCCAGGGCCTTGCAATTGCAGTCACAGCATGACAAAATGATAGGGATAGCATAATAGACAGATTGTGTCTCAAGTAGGAGGCACATTGATGTGGCCAGACACTTAGGGGCCAATATCCAATACTGTGGTGACAATTTTGTTTCTATACACTTAAGCCTAATAGAACTAGGTCACACCGAGTCACAGAACACCCATACAGAGATTTCTCATCAAAGGCTTAATATAACATCCCCATTTTTCGCCATGAAAATATGAATCAGCATCTTTTTTCTCCCATCATTCTTTCGCTCAGTTGCACTCACCGTAAAACCAGGCAATGCCGATGGCTTCAATAAGCACTCCAAACAAAATGGAAGTCCCTGCTGCAAAGTGGTCCAACAGAGTAAACACATACATCCCACCCTAGAGTGAGAGAGAGAGAGAGGAAAAAGTCCAACATACTAAAACATTTGTAGAGATAATATAGCAACAACAACATGACAGTTTGAGTATCGGTAAAAACTTGCATTTGTAACACAGAAGAGGGAGATTAGGAAGGTGGAGACAACAATGAAGAGGGTGAACAGCTCTCTGTGCTTGTGAAGGCATTTGAATTCATCAATCAGACCAGTAATGACAGACTCCATCCCACCCATCTAAAAAATAGAGAATAAGGGAACAAACACATTAATTTTAGATCTAAATGACTTGAAAAATTATATGTAATCTTCTCATATTAATCTCTCATGAATCACAGTGCCACAATCTGTGAGGTAGAAGCACCGAAAGTAGGAAAGACGTAGAAATGAGAGGACATGAGAGCGCACAACAGGTGCATGTAGTAAGACAGTACTACCAGTGTGTGGCAGGAAATAAATGGTATCTAAATCTAACCCAAACACCCTAACTATACCCCCAATCCCAAAAGGAAAGTAAGAGTACTCCAACAAGCCAATACTACAGTATACACAGTATACAGTCAAATAGTGGTAATAGAAGATGCTTACAGCACTGTCAATTCCCAGTGTCAAGAGCATGATGAAGAAGATTACTGCCCACACTGATGACCCAGGCAATGTGGCAATTGCTTCTGGGTAAATGACAAACACCAAGCCAGCCCCTGAATAGAAACAAAAAAAGGAATGCTCAGATAAATTTTTACATCAAAATCCTTTACTTACAGATTGACAACATTAATGTGTGGCAATTCTTTGGAGTAGACAATCAATTGAGAATTTTTTTCTGATAAAGTAGCAGCAGGATATACATTGATTACCACTTTAACTGCACTGTCACACACCTACAACTGAGAGCATGGCCTATTTTTCAAATACAGGAGATAAACTATATCCAAAAATGCATTGCAGTGTACCTTCACGTGGCACCTGAGATGCCATCCCAGTAGCAGTTTAGTGGCAAAAATATAATTTATTTGTACAGCCGGAAACCCAGAACATTAATGAGAATATATTCTAAAGGAAACATGCAGTTTTGTGCAACCAGATCCAATTTGTAGTACAGATGTTACAAAACACGGATTTTGATCAGATGGTCGGGAGGAGAATGGCATTTTGTGTGTATTACACACGTAAAAATAGTTGTCTGTGATTTCAGCACCATGGACAGGTCAAATATGCAGTTCACAAGTCACGCATGTTGTAGCAGCCAAGTATCTATGCTTGAATAGAATGTGTGTATAAAAATAATAATAATAATAATGAAAATAAAAGCATACCATCTCTGGCAACCTTGTCCAGAGCTACATCGTGCTTGTGTGACATGTAGCCAAGGAAGGAAAAGACAACAAAGCCAGAGAAGAAGCTGGTCAAAGAGTTGATGGAGCTTGTAATGATAGCATCCCTGCATCAACAAAATACAAAAAGACAATGATTGAAGATTTAAAGACCAAATGCAAAATAAATCAAAATTAGCCCTTCATCCTCAACTTGGTATTGATGTTGTTTGATGTTTTTCCTTGATTTGTGACTGCAATTTGATTTAACAGCTGAAAATGCAATGTATGTGCATTGTAAGGAGTTCATTAATAGAAAGATTAATTAACAATATATAAATAATTCATTAATTCCTTTTCCATTCTGCTTATCCTTACAGGGGTAATGGGGGGGGGGGGGGTGCTGGAGCCAATCGAGATGGAAATCTTAAAACTAACTGTCTGATGCTTATTTGCGGCTCATATGGCTCTTTCTTGTAGAGGAAGGTGTCAAACACAAGGCAGATCTCAAGGCGCTTCAAATGGGGCTTATAATTCACCTGCTCAAATGTATGTGTGAGGCAACACTGCATGTGAATCTTTTTACCTGTAGCAGTTGTTGCTGAATTTATTGTAGCTGGAAAAGGCGATTAGCACACCAAACCCAACTCCCAGTGAGAAACAGATTTGTGTGGCGGCATCGATCCAAACCTGGGGGGGTGGATGACAGAAAAGGTGCACTTGTGTGAAGCGGCAAACAAAAGACGCAGGAGAGGAAAAAAGCCATTATTAAGGATAATTGCAGGAAACTCATTGAATGGCAATAGATGAAAGACCGTTGTGAATACAGGGGTAATTTTGCAAATTACAGTGCCATGCATCTATCTAATCTAATTCTCCAATTCCATGCAATGTATTTCTCTCCCTATTTCCTCCCTCTTCTTTTCCGATAACTGAGTATTAACGTGTAGATGCTTGATAATCTCAAATTGGGTTATGATGTTTTTCTGTTGCTGGTAAGGAAACACTGATGCTGAATTGGCTGGTTCTCTTCCGGCTTTTAACCTGGCTCTCACCTTGGCATCACAGAGTTTCAGGAAGTCGACAGACAAGTAGGCCTTAATGCCATCCATGGCTCCAGGCAGAGTTACTCCTCGGATGAGCAGTACAGTCAAGACCACATAGGGCATTGTGGCTGTGATCCACACAACCTGAAAGGGTCACACACACAGACACATGCATGCACACATAGTTGTCATAGGCACACAATATAATACAGTAAAATGGCCAAGATCAAGATTATATCTTTATGCGTTCAAATTATTAATACACATACTGTGCACATAAAATGTTTCGCCATAACTATGTAGTCGATCTTTTCACGTTTTTTGTGTATTATATTTAAGATAGTCCTTGTAAAATGCAATTGCAAATGTAACAATGCAACTCATCTTTTTTAAATTATTATTTGTAGCATTCAATGAACACAATGAAAAATTATTTCAATACCTTTCCAGATGTCTTGACTCCCTTCCACAGACTGAAGTAAAGCAGAACAATGACCACACCTAGACAGCAAGTCAACTGCCAACGTGGACGACCGAGGTTATCAATACCATTGCTGTCCTGAATGTGGAGCACCCCTCGTCTGTAGGGAAATATCTTCTTTTATTTTTTTAATGTCACATTCCGAAGGACTTCAAATTCTGATGAGAAATAAACTAAGGGGCATCTTGTCAGTGAGAACAGTTATACACAATGGGGAAAATAGAGCAGCAGTTAATCTTTCCAATAAAGATCACTCAAATAGCACAACAACGGGCCGTCCAATAGACCACAAAGGAACGCAGAACAAAATTTAAAAAAACTGCAGATCTCTTTGCCTTTCAAACACATGGCCAGATACTGTAACTTTCAATAGTGTTAGTACAGGCGGAAGCCCTGTCAAAGTTCGATCCAAGCAGTTGTTCTTCTACTAGAGCTAAAGTAACAAAAACATTGTGTCTATATATAAATCTATTTCTCTCTCTCTCTTTCTCTCTCTCTCCCTTTCTCGTTGCACCATGGTCTGTAATATAAAAGAAGGATTGCAATAGGTAAATAAATAAATGACAGATTGTGAAAAATAAATCTTGAAAAATTATAGATTTCAAATTTAGTACGTAATGCTTTGATCTTGCCCTTTAAATATTTTCAATATTTACAAAAATTATTGTGTTGGTCTAGCAGTACTGTTAATATATATATATATATATATATATATATATGTCAAACAAATACATGGAGACAAGCAAACTTACTCAAAGTACTCTTGAGCGGGGGTTGCCTTGTAAATGTCACTAATTGTGGTATTGTCAGCCCAGTCAGAGCAGTTTGGACTGTTCCAAGAGTTGTTGCAGTGCACCCAGGGCAGCTCGGAAGTAAACGAGGAGAAGAGGTAGAACAGAGCCCAAGAAATGATGACATTATAGTAGAAGCCAACATAGAGGGAAATCAGGATCACGGTAAATCCCACACCTGTGATACACAAAAAGTGATTGATGACTTTTCTTTTTTCTTCAAATGCATTGATCTTGGGAGAAAACATCATGCTGATCAGAATAATGACTGTCAATAGGGCCATGTGTATGGATGCATTCGAATAATTACTGTTATCCCCATACTTGGGGGCAGAAAATGACAGTGTGTGAAGTGTGTGATTAGAACATCAATGTCTTCTGTGTAACCCTGACAGACAAGCACATGTTCACAGATAGGATGGCCCACGCCTGCATACACACTCAAACACACACGTGCATGCCCAAGCATGCATGCACCCAAATTCAAATGTGGTCTACTTTTTGACTTTTAAACACTAACTTATCAGATACAAAGATTGATGCACTGACATGCTGTAGAAGTTATAGTACATTTCCATGTATGTTTGAATTTGATAAGATAATGATTTTTTAGAGGGACATTGTGTTTAACATTAAGAATCATAGTGAACTAGAATGTCAAACCAAAAGCACTGAATTGACTAAAGATAATGCAGATTGGCCTGTCGTAAAAAAATAAATAAATAAGTTGCTCCATAAATAGGAATTATGTGTCATTACTTTTGACAAATTACTTATTGTAGACTGTTCAACTATCTCATCTCTAATCTCATTTTCTGATCCGGTTTATCCTCACTAGGGTGGCGGTGGGTGCTGGATCCTATCCCAGCTGACTCCCAGAGGCGGGGGACACCCTGAATTGGTGGCCAGCCAATTGCAAGGCACAAGGAGACAAACAACTATTCACGCTCACACTCATACCCTGGAGAAAACCCACGCAGGCCCGGGGAGAAGATGCAAACTCCACACAGGTGGACCAACCTGGATTTGAACCCAGGTCTCCCACTGTGAGGCCGACGCGCTAACCACTCACCACCGGGCCGCCCTGTTCTTTTTTTATTTGGAATCTTAGAAGCACATAGAGCACAAGGTATTTACCAGAGCAAAAATAAATAAAAAATGACTCTTGTATTGGAGCACACTGGATTTTAAAGCTTATCCTTAAAGTCAGCATACATATTATACAAGATTTGTATGTGCGATCCACTTAATTCATCAATGTCCACCTCTGTGCATATGCACATCTCTCTTCCCACAACACTGTCAACTAGCTGACTTCCCTTAAGTACCTACATGTCCATGTGTCTGCTTGCCTGCCCACTTGCCTGCCCATTCACATGCCAGTCGCGCTTTTGTTCACTTGTCTGTGTCAAACACCGACAGGCATTGTTTACCCTTACTGAACATCCGTTTTTGTTGGCGCTCAGATGGAAAAAAAATGAAAATTAGGCTTTTAGACTGTTGTCCTGGTGGTCTTATGGCTGAACTTCTGTTTAAATTTCTACAGATACTTCTTAAAACATTGAGGAGCAAATCATAGCTTTGAAGAATGGAATTTGTTGGGACTTATTATTCACATACACACACATACATATACTAGTTTATTTGCTGTATGAACTATTAATGTTTTTCACATACTGTAGTTACGTGCATTTATTTGAGTGCCTTGTTTGTATGCTCATATATGGGGATGGATTATCAATAGATACAAATATATTGAAAGAGCATCATCATGAGCATCTATCTGTTGCTTCTTAGCATACCACCAGACTTCCACCTCATGTACTTATTTTGCTGAAGGTTGTTCAAAGTTTCACCTATCCCTCTTTTGGGTTCAACCAGAGAGAGCGAAAGAGAGATAGTGTCTGAGCGCAGGTGTGTGTGTATATGCGTGTGTTATTTAAAGTCACCTTTAAATATAGGGCATATTTTCCAGACCCCTGCTGCTCCTTCTCGGTTGTACTGTCCCAATGCCAGCTCCATGTAAAAGAGAGGCATGCCTGCTATCACCATAAAAAATAAGTATGGCACCAAGAAAGCACCTGCCCAAACACAGACAAGTTTTAGATACATTTCCTTAACAAACATGTTTACATTGCATATAAAGAAGCATTGAGCATCCTTTAGAACAAAGTGTCAGCCTAGACCATGGCTACAGCTTTTAACCCTAATGAGAGCTCTATGTTAAACAGCCATAATTAGTGACCATAATTGTTCTAGCTAATCTATTCAAGGCAGCTGTGGCTGTTTTTTCTTTATCTTTATTTTGATCCTTCAGAAGGGTTGAAAGAAGCAGAGAAAACACTAAAGAAACTGGAGTTGATTTGAATGTATGACACTGGAGAAAACAAGAAGCAGTGTTCCACCAACTTCCACCTTCATTTCACCTTTTCCAAATCTCTTCAATAAAACTACAAATGTAGTCAGTGTCACCATTTCATTTCCACCTCAGTTATTTTAATGGAGGAGGCTTATTTCATGTCAAATCAGAGCTCGCTTTATTTTTTCCCCCTATTAGAATACCCACCCCTAACTCACCTCCTCCATTTTTGTAACAGAGGTAAGGGAACCTCCAAACATTAGCGAGGTCCACAGCGAATCCGATCACTGATAGCAGGAAATCAATTTTCTTTCCCCATGTTTCTCTTTCCTCTCCACCACTGGTCGGAGCAACAAGGTTAGAGGAGGTGAACTGGACCCCATTGTGTTCCTTTACAAGGATCAGCTCCACCTGGGGAGAGAAATGCAACGAGTTCAAAATCCATATTCATAATGTTTGACAACCCTAATAAGAACATAATTATTTGGGAATCTAAATATTGATATAGTATATTCCATTCCTGACTTTTACCATCAGGTACCATATATAGTGTTTAATGTAACATAACAGATTGGAATAATGTTACACCAGTGACAACAATAAACATATAATGTAAAATATGTACATTTTTGTATCATGATATAAAAATAAATACTCCAGAAATATGTAAATATTTCATTTACCTACTTTTAAGTGTGTTGAAACCACACTATAAAAACAATGAGATATTTACCAATCATGCCAACGAATAAAATAAATAAGAAAAGAGATATCAAAATCATATCTTTGTATTACTGTGTTATAATGTAATTCGGTACTATCAAATAAACGACCCAGTTGTAAAATTTGAATACATACATATTTCGTATCCTGAATGTAGTTAATACACTGGATGATGTAATGAAAAATACTAATTTAAAGTTTTCACCAAGATCATACAAAAAAAAATATATAGTGCTTAATGAACAGCAATCATTGAATCATTTATATCATATTGTACATATTTAATGGTACACAAATACTCCACATTTCCACTGACCTCTTTGGGGCCCATAGCATTGGAAGGGTTTTTTTCTGATGACATCAGGGCAATCGGGATTTTATCTTCCAGCATAGAGAGTTGCTGAGCTTTCAGTATATTTCCCTGGTTATGGAAGATGTGGCCAGTTCACTGAGGAAGAAATGTAAGCAATGAAACCAAACTGTGTCCCCACATTAAAAATGGAACCTCGGTTAAGAAGCTGATTTTGTATTTTGCTCGTCCTCATTAGGGACCGGTGAGTGCTGGCTTATTTCATCCGACTTTGGGTAGAAAGTGGGTAACAAGCTCGACTGGTTGGCACTTCATCACAATGCAAATATATGCCATTATTCCTCTCATGAAAATGTAAAGCATTCAGTTAACTTCTCAAATAGTGGGTCAATGCCATGTAAAAGTGTGTGCCTGCTATGACCATTAAAGAAGGAAGGAAGCTCCAAAATGTAGTGATATCAGGGGGACCCTCAACAGAAAGTAATTTAGAAGCACCGACTTAACCTAAATTATAAGTTTTTGGAATAACGAAGATTGCTTAAAAAACTAAATGTAAGCATGGGGAGGGGGCATAAAAAAATAAACAAAAGAAGGAAGAAGCTGAGATCTGAACCCAACGTAAAAGTAAAAATTAAGGTTGTAGTGAGAACAAATTCACAGTCACAGTGCAGCCCAAATGTTGTAAGGTAGGCCTAAATATATCTTAATTATAAACTGTTTAATGTTGTTCAAATGAAGTATTTTCCTGTTACTGAATTTATCCTTTTCAGAAAGTATAACAAGCAAGACGAACAGCAGGCGTGATCGCCATTTTGCAAACCACTAATCTTAAACCCTGCACAACACTCCCCAATAAGACCAAGACTGCATATATGTTACACTTAATAAATTGGGAGTGTAATGAATTATTTTTTTAAAAAGGCAGGTCTTAATAATGAAAAATAAAAATAAAAAAATTGAATAAATCTACTCCATTCAAAATTTTCTTTTTTGGGGTAAATATTATTTAACAATTAATACAACAAAAACAATTCAATTTCAAGGCAATACATTACAAATAAACACATTTAAGATACCCCTCAAACATTAAAATATGACAATTATAAGACTACATATTTATACTATAAGATTAAGAGATAAGAGAGAACGACACACACACTCAAACAAGGTAATAATATTTCATATGGATTACTCACCGTTGATATGTTTCAAGCAAGATACTCCCACAGTTGAATACTATTTCTACCTGACTACTTCCAGATGTAGTGAGGTTCCTCAATACACTGCAAAAATACTAATCAACATAATTACCTAACGAGATCGAAGTTCAAAACTGGCCTTAATAAAACAAAAAATGGGTAAAAATCACAGAAACAGAATTAAGATCAGAAGAAAAAAAATTGTCATTCAATGATACGGTGGCAGCCTCTTTGGCTGCAAGAACACTGTGTGGTCTGCTGTCTGTCTGCAGGACCACTCTTGAAATATGAGGAACAATCAACAATCCCCCCACTACCCTTAGTCCCCGAGCCCTCCCTCTTCCATCCTCACAATTCTTTGTCTTTTCCTCCTCGTCATGGTCCAAGTTGGTGTAAATTTCCTCACTAATGAGATTCTAGCAATTTCTCTGGAAATTGAGGTTATTCAAATTTTCATTTCATCTCATTTTCTGAACTGCTTTATCCTCATTAGGGTTATGGGTGGTGCTGGAGCCTATCCCAGCTGACTCCGGGCCAGAGGCGCGGGACACCCTGAATTGGCGGCCAGCCGATCGCAGGGCACAAGGAGACGGACAATTGTGCACACACACCCATACCTAGGGTCAATTTAGAGTGTCCAATCAGTCTACCATGCATGTTTTTGGAATGTGGGAGGAAACTGAGTACACGGAGGAAACCCACGCAGGCCCGGAGAACATGCAAACTCCACACAGGTGGACCGACCTGGATTTGAACCCAGGACCCCAGAGCTGTGAGGCTGACGCGCTAACCACTCGCCCCACCGGGCCACGGTTATTCAAATTCAAATATTTGAAATTGTTCATTTTATTTATTTAATTGAATTAAAAGTGTTTAACTGTCCCATTCAGAAAGTAAAACTTTTTTTTGGAACAGCTAATTTAAAATACTTTAATTATCAGCCTTTAGAGACGACCATGTAGTTTCAATTAATCTAAACATCTGAGGACACTTGTTCAACATTTCAGGGACTTATAATGAATTGCAACTGACCTAACAGTATGTCGGAGAATCATCAGTAGATTGGATCTACAAGAAAGACAGAGAATGAAAGAACATTTGGAGACAAATTAGATTAAGTGCTAAATGTTAGAAAGTATTTTGGCTGAGAAAGAAATTTCATCCAAATTCTACAAAAAACAAACAAACAAAAAATGTACTTGATTTTGAATTGACTACCTCTAAAATGAAAAGTATTTTGGGTCATGTCTTAAGTGCTGCCTCTTATTATTTCTCTTGCTTTCTCTTTTTTTAAATTTAAATTCCCGTTAAACCACACGACAGCGTTCAATGGGAGCACATCCTCTACTTGAGTACAAATCTCCTGACTAGCTATGTTCTAAGCTGACCTGCAGTTAGTTCTGACACTTCAACCTCACCCATTTCTTGTCAAATCAAAACAAGGCGGCACCACTAAATAATACAATCATCTAGATCTCCACGGACATATTGAACATCTTTATGTTCAGCATGACAGCCTGTTGCTTCCGAGCCAATCACAAAGATTAATCAGCCACTAAGCAGCCACCAAAACATCCACACACACACCTGAAAGTACAATCATCCATCAACACTCAGGCCTCATATCAGAAATCATTGGGTCGATTTTAGCCATGGTGGGTGTGTGGCCCCCTCTCCCCCAAAGGTTCACAGACAACAAGGCGATAATCGAGTGTCTTGTTTTCATGCAACAGCTGTGACCCAGAGAGGAAAGGTAAAGGAGGAATAGAGCACAACATAAGGTTATAGAAGAAGGACAAGACAAATAGGAAAGGGAGATTAAATGAGGGAGAACTAAATTCATGCCAAAAAGTTAACATTTTTCACATCTCCCAAAAACATTTTATCTTGTACATTGACACAGGAAGCACTAAATATTGCCAAAGGGTTATATAGAAAATTCAAAAACGTTTAAAGATGATCTTAATTAAACTTATTCTTGAGAAAAATCAATTGTTATGTGATGCAAGGTCCGGTATTTTTGCGACTATAAGGCGCACATAAGTCTTAAATTTTCTCAAAAATAGACAGGGTGCCTTATAATCCAGTGCACTTTATATATGGACCAATACTAAAATTGTTATCACGATAAAATAAAATCAGTCGATAGGGTACACCATCCTCTACAGCTCTCACAACTACGGCAAGCAGCCCCCGACTCTAATTATTTTCCCCGTAGAAAAAGTACTGCACAGTGACTGCTGGGATATGTAGTTCTTTTGTCAATACAGCCAATGGATTGTGGCCTGTATACATCGACATCAACACAGCTTTACGAAGCATGGAAAGCAGCGTTGGAATAGTTACGCTAGCTACTATTTGCGCATGGATTGTGGCTGCCTGGACGAACGTATAAAACTCAGCGTTTTCGATCACTCATTTTGACAATTGTTCAATTTGGACACAGAAAATGAGGACTTTGATGGATTTGTGGGTGATGATGACACGAGTACATTGTAAAATGGCTAAATAAAGTACAACCGAACTCACGTTTTGCTTCCGTTGCCTTTTTAAAAATGTGTTTTTAGCGTGTTAGTGTAGCGTGTATGTTTATGCTGGTGTATGTTTTGCCATGCCTGGCTGCGTCTATAAAAATGGTGCGTCCTTTGTGTGTGTAAAATACAGAAATAGCACTCGTTATTGACACTGCGGCTAAAAATACGATGCACCGTATAGTCGTGAAAATACGGTAATTGTTGGTGTTAATGCATGTGATGTATCCCTTGTGTACTCACTATAAACTAGTCATTTATCGTTTTTCTTATCTAAGGCCAACATACATAAGTAAATTCAGTACTATTCAGGTAGTTGTTTTTTTATTTAAATTCAAGAGTCACAATAACAAGTTACAAGCATAGCAGTCCTTCAAAGGACAAGTGAAAAGTAGCTTGCAAAAATGACTCTTTGTTAGAATGCATTTCTAAAATGAAACTCGAATATAGAAAATGCTGTGAAATAAAGCTACAGAAGAAACAGTTGTTTAGACCACAAGAGTGAGTCATAAGAAAGACAATATCGCTCTGTAAAGAGTACACACATCTTTCTTCTTCACCTACATGATGGACAAACTGTTTAACAAGCAGCATAAATACAAATACGTAGTTCATAAGGAGAAAAGTAATGGAAAATGCAGGAATAAAACTGTAAATGTTTACAGTTGTAAATACAGTAAAACACACCTTATTAATAAAAACATTGTTCTGACATTCAAAAGAAGTGTTTTGTTCGCATGAAATAAATAAAAGCAAAATGGGTACTTAATGTGAGTTAAAACATTTAATCTGAACTGATGTCCTTGACATTTATGGTTGAGTAATAATTCACAGCTATGTCTCCTCCCAGGACTTAAAATATTTCCTTCACATTTATGTGTAATTGTGTGAATAAACAATTTAACACTAAATACATTTCCACTGTGAGGTTCAAGCAATTCCTATTCATTCAAAATCTATGAGATTTTTCCAAGTCATCCATTCTCATGCTTTAAATGTTTGAAGCAGAAAAGTCAGTCTAAATGTATTTTTAGGCTGTCATATTACCCACACTTGGTCTAAAATACAGGGAACGGTGCAGCTTCATATTAAGATATTACTGTAACATACAAATGATAAACTATTGCTACCAAAAAAGTAAACAAAGTTAACATGCATTAAATGTGAACTTTCTTCACAGAACAAAACTAAAGTGCAAGCAAAAATGTCAACATACTTGAGAAGAATAAAACACGACTGGTAGTAATTCTAAAAACACTGCAATTAAAATTCAAAATGTCATTTGAATATGCTTAATATGATGGGGGTTTGAGACTTGTGGCCTGTCATGTGGTGGAAAAATCACCTCAAGGCCTAACACATTCGCGTTCACAGTAATTTGAGTTTTAATGTTAACCTTGATAAATGAAGAACTCTTTTAGGAGGACAATATTTCTTTAAAAAAATATTTCATTTTGCTTTGCGTTGCTTTTGATTATGACAAGATTGTCTATACATTCTTCTACCAAACAAACTATATTCAAGGCTATCGGTTTCCCTACAAAATCTGCATTTAGGGGAGATCAATAAACTGAGAAATGAATTGGATTTTAGCTTGGAGTTAACATACATCATTAAAAAATGAAACAATATAGCTGTCTCATTTCTCATCAACTATATAATCTGCAGATATCACACAGATCTTAGTAATGGCAGTTATTTAAAAAAAACAAAAACGAAAAAAAACACCCATATACGTATATCAAAGATTCCCAAAATGTCCGGCATTTGGAATACTCAAAATACATAACAGAGCTCTCTCATAAGCTTAGAAAAGTGGAATATTGCTTTACTGAAAGCATAAAAAACACATGCTAGCATGTTTTCAATAGTGTTAGAATCTTGAGAAACAAAACAAAACATTTGCCCAAAGGTAATGATTATGGAGAAGCAATACCTCACAGCCCTGCTCAACAGTAGTGCTAATATCCCTTTGATATTTTCAAACACAAAACAAGACTCAATAGAAAATGAGCTTCATGGTTGAGGAGTGATTGGAATTCATATAATTGCATCATGCTTTCTGTACTCTCTGGCTGGTTCCAAATATATATATATTTTTTACTAGAACAGGGCTTCATTTCAGTGTACTACTTGTACGCATACAAAAATAAGACCGTTTAGCATGTTTTTTCTCCTATAAGTGCCTGAAACTGCTCGTGAATTGAATAGGAGAGATTAAAATGTATGTCAATGTAAGGCAAAAGGGGAATTTAGAATGACATGCCCTTTAGAAAATTCACCTAAACCACCAAAACAAAATGTGCTTTCAATTACTGAACCTGAACTTCCCACCCTTCCCCTTTTTAAAGCCATTACACCACTGACTGAAAGGGACAGTACAGACATAACAGGTGCAAAATCTCCAAACACTTTTTTGGTCCACATTGTGTCATTTCAACAATAAAAAAGACACTTGGATGAATGACTGACTGATTGGGCAGAACAGTACTTATGTCGCATAAAGAAAAGACATGCTCTGAACCCAGAGTCAAAATTATGACATCATACAAGTATATTTGTCATTTGTGTTATTGAACCCTGAGCCAAAAATATTGTATAAATATATGTATTTAATAAGCTCATAGCAAAGACAATCAACTCAAGTGACCCGAGTGCACCTCAAATTTGACTTGATGCAGAAAACTTGCTTCAAGTTGTACAATTGTCACCAGTAAACTCGGGTTGACCTTTCTTATGTAAATACAGCTTAATACACCACAAAATGTACACTCCCTAGCCATTGAAAACAGGAAGAAGCTTCCCCCCCTCCCAAAAGTGTTGCTTTCATTGTCAAGGCTTGATTCCCACTTGCTATAAGACAGCTTTTCCCCATAAATGCAGCTATGCGAGGTGAGGAAAAGACAAAAATTACCCCAACCATTAATAAGTGCCCTTCAAGTATTTATGCATTATATCTGAAACAACCATAATTTAACTATTGACGACCCTTAAATGAAAAATAAAGATAACAAGTAAAACTGCTATTATGAAGAACCCTACTTTGAAAAAAATAACGCCTGGATACAATACTAGCAAAAAGGTAAACGTCTCATTTATTGTTACTGAAATATAGACCCTTTCAGTTAAAAAAAATGCAACCGTCTACCTAGCATGCACCACATAACAACCTCTCGCCAGGAGAGATTTGCTGTTCAACAAACATACCTTGACCCTTTTAATTGTGTTTCTTGAGGAGTCCATGTATTGTGCTGTCATGATCATTGGGACTGAAGTCAGGGCAGATGCCATTAGTTATTTTGGTGTTGGCAGTGCCATGCACATTGTTACAATATAGTTTTTGCTTTGTTTGTTGATGGTGGCGGGTACCACCGAAGAGGCCAGAATTTTCAGGGTACAGGTACTCCTCTGCAAAATCAATGTGTTCCTCTACAAAGATCCTGAAAGTCTCTGGAGACGGCACCAGAGGGGGACAAGAGAACAACAGCAGAAAACTTAATAATATAATGAATTGTTTGATGCTGAAAAGACAAAAATAAACACTCATTATACATGTGTTTGTACAGGTTTAACAATGTCCGAATCCTCATTTAAATAAGGGATGCTTTTACTTCAAGACAGAAGTTAAACTGTGTTTCATAAAATTTGTACGATGGTCATGTTCCTTACCAAATGTAATCTTTCCTGCATCTTCGCAATCAACGGCAGCAAACAAGCTGGATACACTGAGGTCAGTCACTCCTAAAGTGGTCTTCAGTATAATTGCCAACTCTCTTTCTGTGATTGCGCCATCCTCCTCGGCCTCAAACATCTTAAAAGTTACATTGCAATACATTAACTAATTGCCTGCTATTGACAATTGAGATTTTTACAAGACCTAGGGACATTAAGGCATTCATCAGTTTTTCATAAAATAAGACCTCGAGGATGCTAATGGCATTCTAAAAAAGCAATTTCGATGATGTCCCCATGAACAGACAAATTCATAACACTAATCATTGCTAAACTGGTCTTGGACTTAAAATTACAACTTACCTTGAAGGCCAATTTCAGTGTTTCCAGAGTTTTAGAAGGCCTGCATACAACAGATAAGGCTATCACGTATTCTCTGATATCTATGCAGTTCTCTTCATTCTGGAAGAGGAAGAGCAGCCCAAATTAAAAACAAAACAAAACTGCGCATTAGGTCTGTTCACACAAAAGCCTTGAGATTACTAATAAAACACTTAGCAATACTGACAGCCTAATGAATTTGTTAACACTTAAGCACAAGACCACACATGCTGACCTCGTCAAAAAGAGAGAACACATCTCTTAGCATCTCTGAAATGGGCACATCCAAGAACTGAGCAAAGTCCTCCAAACACAGCTTCTGTTCTTCTATCTTCCTGGACCTGTTCCCATAATCCTGCAGAACCTTTTCAGTGTACTTGGGTTTTAACCTACAACAGAAATGATGATAAATAGCCTAACCAATACTATTTGTAAACAACGATTACAGAATTTGACGAGTCATAAATTGTGTTGTAGAAAATGCAACAACAACTATACAACTATTATACAAGTAAACATGCAGTTTTCTATAAAATGAGATTGGAATGATATACCCTAGTCTCCTAACAAGTTTAGAAAACTCCAACAGGCAAGTGTCCACTGGCAATCTTAACTGGCCTTCTGCCATCGCGAGCTGGCAATCCTCAAATGAATAATCTGTGATGGGGACCCCTAAGGCTCTGTAAAAGTAAAGACAATGTGTGTAGAGGTGCACATTGCTATGTTAAAGAAATTAAGCAAAAACAATGTGTCATATAGAAAGTAAAGGATGCCTGAAATAAGCATTACATACTGTACCAGTGGGTATTTTCTATATTATGTTTTTTGATTCTTCAACATACTAAATAATAATGAAAAACAACTACATAACTTACTTGGCCATGACATGCCTCACATTGACCGCAAAAAGAGCAGGATTTTGTTTCTCTTCCTCAGAGGGGGTGTAGATGGGAAGAAACTGCCAAAAAGAAAGAGAAAGGAAAAATACCTTAATAAATGATCAGGGATATCTACCATCAAATATGATCAATTTGTCACTTATAAATGTATGGGATTGTGAACTATCCAGCGAGTTGTGAACATACACTTACCTCTATTTCAAAAACATTGTGTAGTTGACATAGAGTCAGCCATAAAATTTTAAACCTGGATGAAAACAAAAAAAGTATTGAATGTAAAACTTAAAATTTGAAATGCATGTATAGGGGAAATAAGCATGCTGCTATAGAAGGTATGTACTTCATCGCCAACCAAGATTCGAAGAGTAACAGATATAACTTTACAAGTTTATATTGTTTCATTCTTTGAGCGTATTTTCTTTGCATTCTTTGTAATAAGCATTGATGTAAAATGAATTATACCTGTTGAAAGGAAAATACTTACGCTCCGGGTCCTTGCCATGTCCAAGTGATTGAGTCCTTCATAGATAAAATATAGAGGTAAATGGTAAAACACAATTTTTGAGACTTTTACTGTCTGACATTAAGTTATTTATTCAGTCATTCATCCATTTTCTGTATGGCTTATCCTCCTCATAAGGGGCATTTAGTTAGATTTTCTGAATTATCTGACATCACAACACTATTGTTGTGTGTTTTTACAATAAGTTTGCATTTATGTAAAGAATTACAAGGACACTTTCAACATTTTTAAACTGGTACTCTACATTACAATTAAATTACGTTGAAGTCAATTAAAAAATGCAATACACTTGATCTGATTGACTGTGCATTGCCCAAAAATGGCCACTAGATGTCTCGATAGTAACACTTTAATCATGCTACACAGACCTTGAAAGACTGACATAAAAGTGTATTCATTCTCATTCCTCATTCAAGCTTCATCAGACAAGCAGGACAAGGCCAAAAATGTCATGCTCCATGGAGAAAATAATATTGTTTCGATTACCCCAAAGCTTACAAATTAGCTTTATGTTGCGAATAGACAGCAAATATCCTTCGTTTAAAAGTCTACCAAAGTATCCCTATAATAATACGGTAAAACAAGAGGTTTGGGGATGTGAATGTAATGTATAGTCAAGTTATCAAAGATCATACCAATTTATTTGGGTATCGCATCACAACGGGCTGCACTGGTACTGCTGGTATGAAGGCTCCTACAAGACCAAATTGATAGGAATAAGAAAAAGACAAACACAAGGTTAAGAAACCAAGAAAATGCTGTTTTGAAAGTAACTTGATGTGACCATCTATTCATAATGTTTTTAATTCAAACAAAAAGCACACACATGCCGAAGTTTGTGGTCAAAACTACCATATTTTTCACATTACTAGACAGTTTTCCTTTTGAACCCTACAGCAAAAAAAAACCTTGGTGTCATTCATGACATAAGAATCATTTAAAACCACAAGGATGTTATCTTATAAGGAATATCAGTGTGCCAAGTCAAGTCTGTCAGTTGCTATCACTGACTAAGCTAAACTAAGTGTTCATCAAACACTGGGGATTTCATCTACTAAGAGGGATCTGTCTGAAGGTTCGTGCTTCTATAGAAGAACTATTAAGGCTAAATACGAGTGGTGAAATAGATTAAAATTAGGAGTCCAGAGTTTGCCACAACAACTAACTGAGATTGCGTTCATAGCAGTTTTAATCAAACATGAATGGGGGTTTTGCTTTAGGACGTTCCAACAGATGCCTTGCGTCAATATAAATATGAATATAAATACAGTTTTTAGAGTGGCAATGTGACAGTGTGGCTGCCCCCGAAAGATAGGTGCATATGAATGACAAGGTAAACGCATAATGAGAACACAGTTCAGAATGTTGATTTGGCTGAATTTTTGTTCAATCAAAATTTCTTCGGACCGTCTTTCTTTGATAATTTTCCACATTAGAATGTGGACCCCTGCAGCTTATGAGTTAAGGCCATTTTTTTATTTATTTTTTTATTTAAATTGGTGTGATGAGGCTTATAGTCAGGTTCAATTTAAGATTTGTGCAATTTAAGATCGTTAAAAAGATACGAGGATGGCGAAGAAAATAGTGACTAATTTACCTGGCTTAAAGGTTATTAGGCAGGATCTATTTGTGCAGGTTCCCTCTGGAAAAATCATTATCTGCATGAAAAATATAAAGACACAGTAAAAAAAAGAATGCGGGGAAAAGATGAAGCTTCCATGAAAGAATTATGTTGTAAAATCCATAAAGTAAATGCACGGTGCACAGTTTATGAAATGTTTTTTGAAAGGTAAACTTTTAATTTTCTTCTTTTAGGAACGACCCACAACTCATCACATTTCAACAGGGATTAAATATTAACTCTACAAGGCAGGGTTCTAGAATACATCAGTTTACCTGTGGCCATTCCCCTCCAGAGTGGGCTCTGCGTTTGATCTCTTCCACTGTCTTTTTTCTTGAGTTTTGGTCCGATCGTGATACAAACACTGGCCTGATGTACTTAATCAAAGCTGGAGGAAAAAAAACAAGAGGCTGTAAATGAATTTGACTTCACTCTAGCTTTTTCGGCATGAACAGCAACATAGCCCCCCTTTTCTAACCTGAGCAAACAGTGATGCATTCAGAAATATAAGGTATAGCAGTGTTGAACACAGCAGATCAAGTCCTACACACTACGGAGACAACTGCACAATGTTAAATTATTAATATTAAATAATTGTATTGCACTTTTGGAAAATGGGTCAGTGTAACTCATTTTTGCTGTGCCAGGTCACATCTTTGTCAGTTATGTCTGTGTCAGCGGATTTGGACAAATCACATTTACACTTTGCCCATGCCGGCCGGGTAAATACTGGCACATTACTAGGCATGCTACGATGTCTGAAAGAGGCATATGATAGGTACTCACTTCCCCACACAGGTATATCCTTGCTCTCAGCTTTCATGACAATCGAGGCCATTGTCATGGTAACTGGGATGGCATCAAAATAAGACGAGTGGGGTGCCAGCGTGAGAATAGGTGCTTCGGCAGGCAATGCCCTCTGCCCTTTTACAGTCATCCAATGGAAGCCACCCGCAAACCACATGACCCGCATAATTATCTTCAAGATGATGTCGACCAATCTGAAAGAAATAGAATACAATTTGAAGACTTTTAAGACAGTTAATTGGCAATTTGGACAATCTTACAAAATCATCTACAAAAAAGTGAACATCATCCATGACAAACTCATGGATAGCTCGCTATGTTCATTTGATGACATTTAACAGTACACGCAAGGATATGGAAAGTAAACATTCACAAAGAGACAATTTCACCATCAAAATCACAAGAATCAGGGGCTGAAGAGGTAATTTTATATAATTTCTCTGAATGAGAAAAAAAACCAGTACCAGTTGCAGAACCACTCATTTTGCACTTAATTTTTAAGATCAAACCATGTGTTCCAATTCTTTGTGTGAGCAGTACTTCAAACATTCACACATCAGAGCACCCACCTCCTCCAGAGGCACTGGGGTTCAACAGTGGTCTCCAAGCGTCCTGCTGAGGCCAGAAATGCAAACGGCCAAGCCAGCAGCATCATAAATGCAGCTATGAATAGACGTATGGGGAATAGTGTAACTGTCATAACTGCAATCTGTAAACAAAGAGAGAAAAGATCTGGATAACCAGCAAATTTAACTCATTCAAGGCTATACATGGCACAATTTGATTACGGAAACTACTCTCCACAGTGGAAATCAAAGGGAAAAATAACATTATTATTCAAAATATTCTTTCATTCATTTTCTGAACCGCTTATTCTCAAAAGGGTCGCAGGGGTGCTGGAGCCTAGCACACAACTGTAGTAAATATAAATAAATGCTATTATCTTATGCTTTTTGTTAATTCTGTTGCCAGGTGTAGGATTGTAAGAAAGCAAAATATTGCAAATACCCTCTAAGAATGATGCAGACTGTCAACGTCCCACAATTTACGACACGTGTTGAATGGCAATCATGAATCAACAGAGCATCATTAACGGTGCTAAACAACAACAAACGATTATCTATTGAAAATATCAATTGATCGTCTTACGCTTTAAACTCATGATGTACTGTACACTAAATTTACAGTTCTAAACTAAAAATAATAAATATAATTTTAGAGCAACAAGCTAGGCCTATCTTGCAGGTGGGGACATGCTCCTTTAATTTATATTACCGGCTTCAGCCCTATCACCAAAATCGGCTAATTTTGACTTTTAACAAATTATGCAGAACAAATCCTAAAGACGTCTCATTGTAGGGCATGATATTTCTTTTTACAAAAGTGGATACAAGAGGCATTTGAGCGAATGCAACATGTAAGTAGCTAATGTTAGCCAACTCAAAACGCTGACTGATCTAAATGCATAAATAGAAAATAAAATACAATAATAAAGATGACAGCCTTGCTGCACCACTGATGCAAAAGCATGCATGTATATTTACCTTTGCCTTTTCCATAGGGGTGAATTTCAAAACGTGTACAAAAGGATTTCTGAACGGAGGTGCTTGGTCGAGCTTCTGTCCATCACCCCCCAGTGCACATTTTCTTTGAGTCCGTAACTTCATCCTGACCACAAATTGTTTGTCGAGTCTACTACAAAAATCAAAACACAAACGTGATAATGCTCCAGCAAGCGCGACGCAGTTTTCACCTTATCTGTACCGTACTCGGCGGCTAATTACGGTGACAGTGCGTGGTTATTAACGCTATCTCTCCTTATCGGACACCATGGAGGGATAATGGGTAGCTCAAGGATTAGGCGGGGTTATTTGAAGTCGCCTTTATCTTTACGCCAAGACGCGTTCTTTCACGGCGTGTTGCGCAGAGCAATCCGTTAGCTCGGGAAGCTAACGGAACCACGATTCCGCTCTCCTGACAATGCGCATGCGCGTAAAATCATAGTCCCAGTCCATCCATAATATTCGAACATCATTTTAGAACATTATTTTTTATTCTTGGTCGCATATTCAAAAGTAAAATTACAGGAAAAAAGGTTAAAATATAGTGAACATGGTTATACTGCATTTGAGAAGAAATACACTGTTTATGTTAGTAATGGCTTCACAAAGGGTATACGTACATTTCATTTGATTTAAATACTAAATACACGTGGTTTCTTTTGTGTCGGGTTGGATTGGTGAAAGCACAAGTAATGTATAGCGTTTATCAACGATGTATTAATTTTGGATAAAAATGCCAACCAACACTCGACCCTTACATGTAAAAGGTGAGCCAATAAAGCACGAGCGCGTCAAGTCAATATTCGTTACTTATGATTTGCTTCCCTCTAGTGGCAAAAATCTATCTTTACAAGTACCGTTGTAGGCTGATTTTGCAGAATAGACGGAACCCTATCAACATTCATTCATTTCCTGAACTGGTTTATCCTCATTCGGGTCGCAGGGGGTGCTGGAGCCTATCCCAGTTGACTCCGGGCCAGAGGCAGGGGACACCCTGAATAGGTGGCCAGCCGATCGCAGGGCACAAGGATACGGACAACCATGCAGACCCATACCTATGGGCAATTTTGAGCATCCAATCAGCCTACCATGCATGTTTTTGGAATGTGGGAGGAAACCGGAGTACCCGGAGGGAACCCACACAGGCCCAGGGAGAACATGCAAACTGCACACAGATGGATCGACCTGGATTTGAACCCAGGACCCAAGAGCTGTGAGGCCAACGCGCTAACCACTCGGGCCGCCGGGCCACCCAAATAGTAGAATAAGTATT
Source organism: Stigmatopora argus (assembly GCF_051989625.1). Taxonomy (NCBI): domain Eukaryota; kingdom Metazoa; phylum Chordata; class Actinopteri; order Syngnathiformes; family Syngnathidae; genus Stigmatopora; species Stigmatopora argus. The sequence goes on from NC_135390.1 coordinate 13,960,543, forward strand.
AGAATAAGTATTCAAATAAATAAAAAAATAAAAATGAAAATAAAATAAAAAACAGTATATGACCTGCACCTTGTCACAGGATGGCAACTTACTAAGACAGGGGTCCATGACTTGTGCAATGCGTGTCTAATGTACTTTGTGGGGGAAGCTGTTCAGTTAATTGACTCACACATTCTCAACATCATCATGTTTTCACACATTTTTATAATTGCAAGTACACAGGAACCCACTTTAACAGCCACACAAACGCGCTCATACCACTCACTTTTCGTTTTTGTTGAGCATGCACTCAATGTGCCCCGTAGGCTGACATACGAGGTAGTGACATTTGCATTTGACAGGAATCACATCAGACATGGTTAATACTGCGGAGAATGGAAGGACAGAAAAGAAGCAGAAAAAAATCCCTGATTCTACCTAGACCCCTTTCCCTCACCCTCATAGCTGAGGTGCTTAAATTAAAAAGGAAGAAATGCAATTTAAAGACATGGAGTAAACAATCACAAAACACTTGTTTCTGGGTGAGACACAATTTGCTGGTGCCTTGTCCAATTTCTTATGGCCTGGAGGGCTGCTACTGCACTCCAACACCTGGTTGTATGCCTCTGATTAAAATTGTAATGTCAGTGTTGAATCAATCTGTATGACATTTTCGAAATACACAAGTATCAGGACATTTAATATATACCGCTTTTTTGTACTGTTTTATTTCGTAACTGTAAGGTGACTCACACTGTGTTGCAAGACCATGCCTTCCAACTATTTGTTGGGGGCAGGGTAGTTTCAATATCCTAGACAAGTATAAATATGTCACTATCATTGTTGCATGGCATTTATGCCAAAACCGCATGAAGGTGCATTGTATAAAGCCTTTAATAGCACAATTAGCGATTTGCGTTTTCTGCCTCAGAGACTTCATTTTGGAAGATAGAACATTAATGATTTTACATCTTTTATCCCGAAAAGTACATTTAAAAAAGAAAAATGTCCAACATGCAAAGGCTGATTATGTTTGGGGGCGGTATGGCTTTAGATAGTTACTAAAAACTGTTATTAAAAAAACCACATTGACAGTATTCTATTTATAAAGAAATGTTCAGTATTTTGATAAAGACATTACCCTAATGTACCATTGGAATATAAAGAAATATAAATATGATTCTGTGCAGCCACAGAACAACAAAAAAGCGGAATGAAAATTCAACTGTGAGACGATGTCCAGGTTTTTAAACCACTATTAAACCCAAACAACCCCTTGGGCCAAACATCTGAGGCCGAGTGACATATGGACCATTGTTTGCTTCGCACCACAGAAATGTTTTACTAGCCCTTGCGCCCTTGTCAATCAATGGCCACCGTGTTCTGAAACATATTCAACACAAAGAGAAAACACATTGGCTCGAGGAAATGGATTGTGCACATGATTGGCAGGCGACCCTGTGTATGTGTCAATCAACAAAAGCTCTTTGTCTTTGGTCCTGTCCCCAAGTTAGAGAGGTATACAATTGTCACTTTTGCTGAGGTAAACCAAATTTCAACACAAATATTTATTTTTTTGTTTACATTATTTGTTGTTATTGAATTTATTACATTATATTGAGGTGGCACCATTCGTTAGATCACAGTGGAGAGTTGATGATTAGATTGTATTTTGAAACGGACGTTTGAACTTCAAAGTGCTGATTTTCTGTTTGTTGGCATGAAATCCAAGTAGTTTCTTTGTATTTTTTTTTCTTGTTGTCTACTCATCCTTTCTTCCTGATTGGTCTAACCAGGTGCAACACCATCTCCTGGATAAGCCATGACTCTGTTCACATTGTACTTCATTTGAAAGAGGATGCCCCTTTTCAGATCATGTTTGGAAGACACCCTCCATCATCCTCTATGTTTTGGAAGAAGATGAAGGGTCTTCTGCTTGGAGAGCTACTTTTGTAACTAAAGCCTCATGTTGGGCAGGACACAAGCAGTTGTAATACAGGAAAGATCTTTGTTACAAACACAAGTGCTTGGTTGTCCTTGTGCATGCCCGTCTGTCAGCACTAATTTGCTGGACTTGGGCACCTGTACTGCTGCACAATTGTATTAGTCCGCTGTCAGAAAAATACCTTACAAAGGCAGGCAATGTGTGAAAAAGGATTATGGTTTGTGTCCTGTTTTTCTTTATAAAGTCCTGCTTAAAGTCTTCCCCTGAGATAGTGTTTGACTAGAACCTTTCTGAGCCATTCCAAAGATGAGGCCTCATAATGATCACAGAAACATTGTTTGAAAACAAAACATGGATAAATATAAATACGTGAAAACAACATTTAATTAAAAAAATAAAATAAAAGTAAAAATGATATATATCATTTATTGTAGCTTTTTGGAAGATACTTTTTTTCACCTATTAAAATTATCATTCTTGTTATGTATTTAATTATTTGTATTAACAACAAAACAAATTTCAGGTTTACAAGCATGATAGAATAAAGTGTACACCCAAGTAGTAGGTATTTATTTTTCTGATTTATAGTTTCCTATAACAAAGAATTGATTCTGAGCCAGACCATGACGATACATTAAGGTTTCACAAGAATTGCTGTGGTTCCTGACATATGAAACAACATTGCCATCATCACAGTGTGACAGGTGTTTTATTACATAATTTAGTAGGAATAATCCATTATGCATATAATTTGGCTAAAACACATTTCACTAAAAGGCCCAGCAATCACATCAGACCACATCTCTTGAAGAATGAAGAAGTGGGCTAACATCTGAGTGGTTCAGTCTGCTCATATTTTGTCTGCAAACATTGCACATGTGCTAAAATAAATCGCTAAGTTTTTTTTCAGTCGGTGAAAGGTTGAGTTCACATTTCACATTTTTAATTAAATCTTGGTAAATATTCTGAGTGGGATGTATCTCATCTCATTGTCTGTCAACATTGGGGCATGTGTCTTGTTTCCCTTTTTCTTGCCAAACCTTTAGTAACCAGGTGCTTCTTTTTTGTGTCATAGACAATTGCGTCTATAATTAGGCAACTCTAATTCTGATCAAATTAATATGATTTGTCTGTTGTGCTCTTGTACCCTGTCATCTGGATAGTCCAACCCTCAGATTTCCGGTGTCACCCGATCTTTTTCAGTGATGACAACTTCAAAGTATAAAATACAAGTCAACCACTTCTCATGATCAGACCAGATAATTTAGTGTGTGAATTTCAATCTGTGAGTCATACGTTGTTCCCATGAGAAGGTGGGGTGAGTGACACAGAGAGAATGAGAGAGAGAGAGAGAGAAAAAAAGAGAGAGAGAGAGAAAGAGAGAGAGATGGTGGAGGGGTGGTTTGTGTTAAAAATGCAATTCTGACTTTTTTCCACAATTTTCTGTATGAATAAGGACTTCAATTAGGATTTATGTTTTCTTTCCGTTTTGCAAATTCAGTATGTATGAAGGGAAAAATCTACTGCCAACCATTTCAATAATATAATGACATTAACACAGTAGATCAGCCTGTTATTTAGCATATCAACATGACACATAAAGTAATAGAATATTTTTAAAAATATTTATGGAGTGATAATGTCTCCTCAATTTTGACTAAACTACCACTCTCCTCTGATAAGATAAATTACATACTACTGGATTGCAGTACCGGGACTGATCAAATGAAGGCACTCAAGTGATGCTCTTTTGACCACTTGGTAATGCTCATGCAGGACAGCAATGTTCAATTTTGTAGTGCATGCTGGTATGTAATAGCCTCAATTTCTAGTACGCAGTATCTGGTAAGCACCATACATATGATGTTCAGTACACATAATTTACCTTGTGGTTGAATACTGGATGCTTGTCCAAAAAGACAAATTAGTAATTGTCCCTGCTGATTTTGGTGTAAGGCAGCGTACACACTGAACTGGTTACCAGCCAAATGCAGTACAGACACAGTTCTGCAAACAAAACTATTCACGCTCACATTCAATATTCTTTATGAATGCAGATATATTGTATTGGATTACAGTATTATTCATTTCAGGTCATTTGCAGATTGAAAGTCAATTCAGACCAAAGCCAAAGTTCTAACCCTTGATACTTCCAAACAAAAAAGTATTCCTAATACTTTGTCATCATTACATTTGCATGTATGTGAATTTGACATAACTTTTGAGAGGTCAGGGGTGCAGTTTAATATATAAAAAAATGGTGGCAGGTTGGCACGTCTGCCTCACAACTCTGCGTTAAATCTCTGGTGGGTTCCAAACTTGCTGTGTAGAGTTTGTAGGTTTTCCATCTGCCTGTGTGGGTTTTATCCAGGTGGTCCAGTTTTCTCTCACATACCAAAAACATGCATGGTTGGCTGGTTGAACTCTCTAAATTGCCCCTAGGAATGAGTCTCTGAGTGCATGGTTGTCAGTCTCCACGTGCCCTGTGACTGGCTGCCAATAAATTCAGGGCCTTCTCTGCTTACTGCCCAAAGTTAGCTGGGTTTGGCTCCAGCGCCCCCAGTACTCTGATAATATTGAAAACTTCACTTCAATGTAAGTCATCATTCTTGTTTGCGTCACAATGCCTGTTGTTCTCTATTCTAGTTTATTTTAAATTGCCTTTCAAAAATAAATGTCTTATTAATGCTGGATTTTATCAAATAAATTTCCCTCTAAAATGTGATAAAAGCTCAAATGTTTTTTTTCTTTCTTGACGTGCGTATTGTTGGCTGGTGAGATTCACTACCCTGAGCGACATAAAAAAATAAAAAATAAATGGGAGATGTATTTATTTATTTATTTGCCTGAATTTAGAAATTGTTGCATAAGTAAATAGTACATTTGTGGTACGATATTTTCCTGTCATTTAAAACCAATAGGGCTGACATGCTGTTATAAGTGTTCCATGACAAAGATTGACATTGGTCTTGTGGTACAAGAAACAATAATGGCCGTATATGCTTTAATCAAACTCTTCCTTAGATCCCCTTTCCTAACACAGTGAGATTTCACCAGTCTGCCTGGCTGTGACATAAGGGATTCCAAAGTGTCTAATTCTAACAGATTACAAAGGACACAAGACAGAGGGACAGACACTTGGCCTGTGATTTTATTTGCCTGTATAAAGAGACACCGACAGGAGAAAGGGGTAAAATAAAGTGAGCATTTTATTCATATCATACTGATGATCCCACAGACTGAAAGGAAAATACTAAATTGCAGAGTAGAAAAAGGAATGCATCCTTTCCTACTTGGTGTTTATCGCCAGTCCAGGCTGGCATCTTTTTTCTTGGAAGAGAAAGTGCTAATCATCAATCTCAGGCTATGTGCTACGTCTCTGTTTAATAGCTGATAGAGAGTCTCCACGGGCTTCTTTGCCTCTTTGTTTAAAATGACATATAATAGGACCAGGCCTTATCAGTGTCTCCGTGCCTTTTCCCTCTCCCTCATTCGCTCTCCCTTGCTGGGTTTGTGGTCAATGGTAAAAGAATAAGGGTATGCAAGCCACGATAGATTTTGAGCCAGGGATATCTTAATCTATCAATTTAACATGACATGAATATGCAGCAGTGAGAAGGAGTGGAGCAGGAGAAGTCCGACCTCTTCGGCAATGACTAAAGAGGAGGGCAAACATGTGGGGTGAAGTGTATGGTGTATTTGAAACTTCCACTCATCTTGAAGATGGATCCATCACTCTAAATCTTATCACAATACTTCATAATGACAGGTAATATGTACTGCACCTGAAAGCCTTTGCAAATCACTGCATTCTATGTGTATTCTAGAATGAACGCATTACTCAGAAATGGTTATGCTACTGTAGTATATAGCTGAAATATAATTTGTCATCGCCATCTGCAGTAGCCATTGAGCCACTTTGCTCAAGACTGGGGATTGATTTTTAAAGGTTTTTGTCCAATTATTGGACTTCATCCCTTAATGATATTGTGGCTTTGCAGAAAAAAATAATTAAAAAATAAATGAATAAAAATCGATGTCTCTATCCTACTAACTGGCCACAGACAGTTGATGAACAAAGAGAAGAGTTGTTGGTTTTGTCTCTTTACTGAGTCCACTGGATATGGGTGATGTATTTCTTTTCTCTCGTATCATTCACATTAAAATGCGGTAATAATAGTAATGTTTCTTAAGAACGGATCTTATCATAGATCGATTCATGATACCAATACTTTTTCAAAAAATTCAAACAATGTGTGGCAGTTCTTGCAAAGAGAGACACTTAGATGACTTATGGAGGTAAAAAAAACAACAAAAACGAAGAAAATAAAAACACATCACAAAGGGTGGCCAAGTAATAAACAAATAATATTAACTTTTTTTTCATTTCACAGCCATCATGTACTTAAAGATTGGTTGTGTTTATTATGGTTTCGGGTCAGCTCCTTGTCTGTCACATGATCAGGGAGGAAGAAAAACATTAACATGGAACACGGGCTTGAGCAGATGAAAGCTCTTGGCCCGACTGTCAGTGCTCTGAGGTGATGAGAGATGTCATTACTTATTCATGAGCTCTAAATGCAGAGCTGGGGAGATGGGCATGGCTGACCAAGAATCATAAGGGGCTGAATTATGTGTGAGTGTTGTTGTTGGTGGGGTATATTAGATGATAAGTGTGATTGAATCCAATCCACAAAATCAGCTGTGACGTTAACTTAATTCGGGGGTCCAATAAAATAAACGTTAGATGTCATTTGCAGCAGTTACAAATTCCATTTTATTACAACGACACATGTTAACATTGCCTTGGTCAACTTAGCGGTAATTTAATGTGAATAAATGATAATAGAAAAATTCCCAGTCCAGAAAACTATGATAAGATCTACACTTAATTTATGCCATCTGTAAATACTATGATTGGAGGCTATTTTTCTTATGCCCATATGGACTTGCTTGATTTATGACAGAACTGCTATTTCCTTTATGTTTGTCACTTTGTTTCTGTTAACAGATATTTTAACATTTAAAAAAATATCAGAAGGTCAATAAGAGGAAATGCAACAACAAAAACATCTCTCATTGACACCTGTTCATCCTTTCTCCTGACAATTGGTCCAAACCCTTCATATGACACCTGTCTGCTTTATGAGTTCAGTAACACAAGAATGCTTTGGAAAAAAATATTCTCTGAGCCACATTCAGTTATCCGGTGACTCAATTTCCCGCTGAATATGGTCCTTGTGTAAGGAGGGATGTGTACGCAGCTGAAGGAGCTTCAGTTTCAAAGCAACTGGAAATTATCTGTCATCAGATGAGGGAGAACAAGTTAATGGATGAGTATTATGACTCGTGTCAGAAAGCCAAGGTACATTATACACAACACGTGCACACACATTGAGCTGTGTACTTGAGCTACCTACAGAAAGGAGCTTTGTAATTGATTGAGGGACTTGAACATGCAAAGAGCTTCTTATTACTAAATTCATACTGAAAGACAACAAATAGGAAATTGTCTACTGAGCTTATTACCACCTGCAGACAATGTTACACGAAATGTTGTTCAAAGAGGTTTTCGAGGATAGACCCTGAAAAATGAATAAATACATTAAAATGAGATATATGAACATTTTCATGTAAGTTTCCTTATATACAAGCAGCTGTAAATAAAACTAAATAATAAAAAAATAACTGCAAAACTAAAGTGCACGTGTGGGACAACACCAAAATATTTGTTAATGCTTTTGTAACATGTAATATAAATATTTTCATTGAATAACATACAGAGGGAAATAAGTTGCCTACCCCAAAGATTTCCTTATTTATTTATTTATTTTATTTTACCTTTTTTAAGTTCAGTCCTTATCTGCATTTGCAGGTCCCCAGATACATCAATGTTTATGAAACCGGGGCAAGTGTAAATCTAGTACATTTATCCAATTGGAACACATACACCAACATGCACACATCAAAATGCATCAACTCACATATACACTTTTGTGACTTTTCCATTATGCCATGAATATCTCCTGCATGAAGTCTTTTTAATACCCAGATACAAATCTTGAATAATTTTCAGAGGAACAAATTCAAATGTTTTATAGTCGATAGATTAGATAATGTGGAGGGAGGTTCCTTGCTGGGCGTCAAAGGGAGATAACTCAGCTTTATTAATGACCTGACACTAGAACAGCCTGAAGTAATTAGGCTTTTTCCTCTTCCTCTCTGCTTCGCTCTTTCCCGTTTCCCACCGCGATATATGGGTGAGCAAATTTCGGTGATAGTTTGATAACCAAACGGAACACCAGCAAAGAGCAAAATGAATGAGTGTAAGGAAAAGAGGGATACCACAGATGTTATCAAAGTTTATTCAATTTCTGGCTAGGAAAGCAAGGTGCCTATCAGTTACATTCACCTGTGAATACTTAATTATTGTGCACATGCAAATTGGCGAGTCATTAATAATAGAATAAACGAATTCTTCTCTTCTTTGTTTTTAGCGGCACTCGATCAGCATTTCTGATATCTCTGCACTTATGCAGCATCCCTTTCACAAGAACTGAATATTAATTTATTTTCTGCATTGCTGATTTTAAATAAATTAAGAAGGCTATAATGTGTGTATAGACACTATGCTGATATGTTATTTTGTGGCTTGTATTATTACTTTCACAGGAAACTTTTAGGGAGACATAATTGACAGAATTTAAATGAATACCATGTAGTGGTAATATACCAATTCACTTTTTGCTTCAAAAGTTTCTCTAGCAACCAATTAAAATTGTTACTGCAGTAATGACATTGTAAACATTACGAATATTTGTCCAATGTCTCTTTCCCACTGTGATAACAAGAGTATTCAATGCACAGATTAATAAGAATAACATATGATAAAATAATCACCCCTGATAAATATCATCCAATTATCTACAAAAGACACACTGCAGCTGTCCAGCAACAATTGCGTTTAAAACCCCATTTTTCATTTGATCTATTAGCACAGGCATCTGCAATCTCTCTCACAGCAGCAGTATGCTGGTGACGGCCAACCCGAACATACATTAATACACGATGGTCGGTATGTTAACTATTTCAATGTGATGTCATCCATCCTCTGATGAGTCAGAAATAGAAACGTCTTCATACACAAGCAGATGTGTGCAGTTTTACATAACGAAACATTTTCATTGTGTTTATGGGGGAGGCATTTCTGGTGGCATTGAGTGTACGTGGCCTTAAAGGGTGTGTCATTATTTGATTGCGAAGGGGTATCCAATAGAAATCTGTGTTATCTCAAGGTGTGATGTTGTTATGACGGCGCCAAAGTTGTGTATATACCAGTTAGATACAAGCTAGATCTCCCACACTTGCTTCTGTGATGAACCTGTTATTCAAGACCTCATTCAAAATGTCATACAGCAGTTAAATTCTTGTGTGTGTGTTTGGAAAACACCATGTTTGATAGGCTTTGCAATGACAGATCTGCAGTTGAGATGCAAAAATAGCGAACAAGTATCTGTGTCTGCAAGTGCATGCGTGTCTGTGTGTGTGTATTTGAGGGAGTGTGATGGATCAGCCTTTGGTTGACATGATGCCCAACATGAGTGTAAAACAAGCTCCTAGAAACCACGTTGCTTCGGGTCTACATGCTCTGTGCATTTGTTCTTCTATTACTAACTTCCCTCTTGTGGTAAGTAACTAGCACTTCCCTCCTCCAGGTAGCCTTCTTGACTCTTTTGTCTCCCTCTCTCCTTTTTGCAGGCTTCTGCCACTGTATTTATTGATTTATGTACAATAGTATGTAATATGACATGTAGGGATGCTACTAAAAGTAAATATCTATGTTGAATCCATTCTGCAATATCATCTAAACAAAAACCTGTACCATGGGATAGAAAACACAGTAGATATGAATTACCATTGTTATTTTTTTGTTTTATAGATTTGAATGTGTTTTTGTGGTACAAATGTTTTGCCATTGAACTTAGAATGAAGGTATTTTGCATTGAAAGGCCTTGTATAATTTTTCTTCTCAGCAAACAATACTTTACCTAAAAAGGCCGACACTCATTGCTCTCTCTCTCTCTCTCTCTCTCTCTCTCTCTCTCTCTCTCTCTCTCTCTCTCTCTTCCCCTCTCTCTCTGATGCTGTCTCTCTTCTCATTCCCTTTTCTCTCTTTTCCACACTCACAAACAGACTTACAAAGTCTACAATTCATATTTCATATGTTCCTGTTTGAATATGTTTGGACCACAAAGTTACAAATGGTGGTGACGTGGTTAAAGTATTTATGCTTTGCAACCCAACAGCCTATCCATTAGTAATATGGTAGAGTGAAAGGGAACATACTCTTTGTTTTATATTCCATTTGTTGTCAGGATGGATTCATTCTTTTGGTTAGATACCATATGGGGATAAAAACAAGATTCATGAGGAGCAGAAATTTGTTAGTTAGTGTGTGTGCATGTGTGCACGTGCACATGTGGGGGGAGTGTATATATATATATATATATATATATATATATATATATATATATATATATATATATATACATATATATATATATATATATATATATACATATATATATATATATATATATATATATATATATATATATATATATATATATATATATATACATATATATATATATATATATATATATATATACATATATATATATATATATATATATATAAATCAATAAATACAGTGGCAGAACTATCCCAGCTGACTTTGGGTGAAAGGCGGACAACACCCTATACTCATCACCAGTATCAACTTACCCACAATGTTTTGTGCTGGACTAATTTACCGACTGCTTGCCAGGATGTCTGAACATCAGAGAAAGATACAGGTTTATGAGTTTTGGTCTGTGAGGCAAAATAAAATGGCAGCTGAAGTTTCTAAATTAGTTAGTTTAAGTCTTTCTTAAGTTATTTGTTCAAAAGCCAGAGCTGGCTGGAGGTTAAAAGTTTGAGCCAAACCAAGATAACTATAAAAATATATACTTTCACAGACACATAAATTGGCAAAAGGTATGTATTTCATAAGAACAAATCTATTTGTTAAGCCACTTGAGCAAACAGAGAAAATTAACATAACCACAATGGTAGCAGTCAGGGTAACATCATGTAAACAAGGAAAACTGGATGCCACATTAGGGTAAATGACACTGAGTTAAACCTAAGACTTGCAGTGCTTGGAGCAATATGCCAAGTAACAGGCAACTAGACAAAAGTGGTGATGTATACAGTAGAGTGACAATGAACCCTGCAAGGGAAAAAGGTGCACATTAATAGTTACAAAATGAAATCCTACTTAAGATGCATGTTTACCTCTGGTTAAATGCATACTAGATGAATGGGTTGGAACTTCAAAACATAAGCAAATAACATGATTTAAGCAACTCTAAGGTGCATAACAGCATATTGTAATCACAACATGCTGGAACATAAGTCAGAAGTCTTTCAGAATTTATATATACATGAAAGCAACATTATTTTGCATGTTAGTAAAGGAGGGGATTTGCATGATGTATAAATAACTTATGAGGTCACAACACAAGTTTTTCACGACTGCAGACACCAATCAAGATTAATTATTTCTATTGTTAATTTTTCATTCTCTCAACACAAGGAGGAGAAAATGCATTAGTTAGTTACTTAGCATCTTTTTAATTTTTCATGGCAAGCTGCTTGGCAGGGGAGAAAACACTGTAGTGACCAAAGCAAAAACAACAAAAGATCCAGTGGAAAACAAGTGCGTGTAACTTTCACATGCAGAGCTTGACCCATCTCTATTATCTAAACCAGGGGTTTCAAACTTGCGGCCCGCGGGCCAACTGCGGCCCGCGGGACGATAATTTGCGGCCCCCGTCTTAATATGAAATATCGATATTTTTTTTTAAATTTTTTTTTTTTTTTTTTTTTTTTTTAAATTTTTTTTTTTTTTTTACCCCTTTCCCCATGATGGCGCCGTTTAAGTGGCAGCCAGTGGCAGTAGCTCTGTCCACTCATGTTTTTCTTGTTTTACAGCATGTTTTACATGAAAAATTAGAGGGAACATTGACATGCACCTGCTTGTGGCAGGTGTGATACTGGTGTGCCGATAGCGAGCAATGATGATGTCGTGACCGGATGATTCGCCTAAAGACGTTTCGCCGACGGACGTTTGACAGACGGACAGGTCGTACTAGTATTTGTTAGTTTAATGATTAAATACAAATACTAGTATTTGTATTTAATCATTAAACGCTGTTTTCAGCTGGATTTGACCGAATTTGAGAGCATTTTGAGCCGTTTGGCGAATGGACGTCTATAGACGTTTTTTTGCCTCCATCGCGATATCATCCAGTATTTGTATTTAATCATTAAATGCTGTTTTAGGATGGATTTGACCCGATTGCTGTCATTTTACTGCTCGGTTCTGCTACATCTGCCTGCCCAAGAGTGCTTATTCCCGGACTGCCATTGATGGTAGACGAACATTGATTTTTACTATAATTTGGAAAACACCGGCGGCGGGCCGGATTAAAAATCCTAACGCGCCGTATATGGCCCGCGGGCCGAGGTTGAAAAACTTGTACACACACGATCCGGCGGGGCGAGCGTTCGAATCCCGTTTCGGCGAAACCTCCGTTCGGCCGAATGAACGTTCGGTGGAACGTCCATTCGGCGACCTGCCCGTCTGTCAAACGTCCGTCGGCGAAACGTCTTTAAGTACCGATGATGTCGCTCACACTGGTACTCAGTGCGCTCAGGGAGGTTGTCTTTCTGCTCAGACCAACAAAAAATTAGAGGGAACTTTGGTTCGGAGCTGAATGAACCAATCACGGTGAGGTATACGGCTCTGGAGGGCGGGACATCGGCCGGGCTGTCCAGTGCCTCGCTCACTCACTCATTCATTCCTCCAATCAGCTGGGCGGAGGAGAAGCCGTGAGGCCGATCACTCCGCTCGGCGCGCACACTCCTCCGCTGCTCTCAGCATAGAACTGAATGAGGCGCTATGATCCGTGATCCAGCCTGTGTCAGTGTCTGTAGCCATCTCCGCGATTGAAACGGAGAGCGAAAGTGCACATGCGCCACAAACCCGCGCGACTGAATGTGAAAGATCAACCCGAGACTCATTCCAAGTGGAAAAACATATTACAGAGTCCCAGAGATGTCTCTTTCAAAGCCTGCCGTGAAGAGAAAGGTCGGTGATGAGCACAGACAGTTTCAAGAAAAGTGGGGAGTGCAATATTTCTTTGTTGAACACAGGGGCACCCCGACGTGTCTCATTTACACTGAAAAAGTTGCGGTGCACAAGGAATACAATTTGAAACGTAATTGTACTATGAGACATGCTGAGGAGTACGAAAAATACCAGGGAGATGAGAGAGCCAACCAGGTTGCCAGTCTTAAAACACGTCTTCTGAGGCAACAGGATCTCTTCAAGAAGGCTACCAAAGACAGTAATGCAGCAGTCAAAGCTAGCTACGCCGTTTGTGAGTTGATTGATCCTGTGCTAAGTGATCCCAAATGGCTCATGGACTTGGCTTTTCTTGTTGATATCACACATGAGCTTAATGTACTGAACAAGAAGCTACAAGGCCAGGGGCAACTTGTCAGTGCTGCCTATGACAACGTGAGAGCATTCTGCACTAAACTTGTGTTATGGAAAGCCCAGCTCTCTCAGACAAACCTTTGCCATTTCCCAGCATGCAAGGCTCTTGTGGATGCAGGCACACCATTCAGTGGTGAGAAGTATGTTGAGGCCATTTCGAAGCTACAGGAGGAATTTGATCACAGATTTGCAGACTTCAAGACACACAAAGCCACATTTCAAATTTTTGCGGACCCCTTCTCCTTTGATGTGCAAGATGCCCCTCCTGAGCTTCAAATGGAGCTCATTGACCTGCAGTGCAACTCTGCACTCAAAGCCAAGTTCAGGGAGGTGAGTGGAGAAGCAGACAAGCTTGGGCAATTTTTGAGAGAGTTGACCCCCAGCTTCCCTGAACTTTCCCGAAGGTTCAAGCGGACCATGTGCCTTTTTGGGAGCACATACTTGTGTGAGAAGCTCTTCTCCACCTTGAACTTCAATAAGTCCAAGTACAGGTCCAGACTTACTGATGAGCATCTTCAAGCTCTACTGAGGGTCTCCACTGCTTCCTCCCTCAAGCCAAATGTGACTATGTGAGAAGAAGCGCTGCCAGGTCTCTAGCAGCAAGGAGTAGGCAAAAGAAGCCGTGTTCAGAATATTTCATGTTCAATGTTCCATTCAAGTTCAGAAAGTTAAAGGTTAAAGAGCTGTTAATACAGACATTTGAAACGGAATAAAAATAATTCATTTTCTCTACTTAGCCAGCCAGTGTATATCTACTGTATGCTCATTAGTATTATTTGGTTTTATATTACTGATTGATTTATTTTTTATTCATCTTTAAGTTAATTTATTTAATTCATTATTTTTTGTTAAAAAATAAAGATATTTGATAACGTTGGAAAGTTTTATCAGTGCTTTTCTTGTGGAAATCCTGATGCGGCCCAGTCTCACCCAGACTCGGCCTCTAGCGGCCCCCAGGTAAATTGAGTTCGAGACCCCTGATCTAAACCCTACATATATATTTTATTAAATATGAAAAATACTGATGATTTTATTTTATTAAGCATATGGATTTTTTTATTAATCAGTCTGTTATATTCAATAGGTAGACATTATCTATATATATCACTGATGTTGTACATGCTACATGAGTATTATCATTTTTAATAACCTTGTCATAAGTCGTTCATAAGAAGCTCTTTTGATTTTGCATGACCTTTTAAAGTCTTGCACATTATATTGCATGCTAACTGTGCGTGACATGGCTCATGCATATTAAAGGAGTACATTTTAATGTCAAACCATGACAATGATTTGTCTGAAAATATGCTCAATTAGCTATTAATCCTTTACCTCTGTGCAATTAACTATCTTCATTCAAGAGAGACAGGCAAGATTCTGGTTAACAGTTTGGTTCCAAAGGTAACAGAGGTTTTGAATGTGATCAATAATTAAGGCTTTAATGAGGCGCAATGTGCCCCCCGACTGAGATGATTTCATCCAAAATGCATTAATTTCTTGTTTTATTAATCTGCTACCACAAGATGAGTTGCACAAAGCTGCAGGAAGGCAAATAACCCGTGGTTCCACTAAATGAATGGTTAGGTGTTGTGATTTAAATGTGTTTGTTTCAACACCTCTCCAGGTACCAATGACATCTACCTGATCTCATACATTACAGTATAGGATAATAAAATCTTTAATTTAAATGGAGTGTGGTCAGGACCGGTCACAGATAGGGAGGTATAGCCACATAAATGATTCTAGTTAGAGCCCTTACAACACCTCTCTCCCCTACATGGCACTATGAATGGGTGGCCAGCATTTATATCAAAGTAAAGGGGATACAGACCCCAAGGCTAGCGGATGATCTTACATATACTTTGGAGTTAAACTGAATATTTTACTGTGTAGCCACATAAAACTTTTAATGTAACTTTTTTTTGTCATGAGAGGGCATTTAGGGAAGAATGATTTGTATGCAATCTCATTCAATGTCTTGCGGCGATTTAGTGTGAGGCGTGGCTGTTCTGTCCGCATTCTGTGGACAATGTATGTATGTGCTGCGGATGTGTAAAACGTCTGACAGAAGGAGCGCAAGCGTTATGTGCCTGTTGTAATTCTGGTCTTGTTTGTTAATTTCCAGCTTTCTTATGTGGTCACTCAGATCCTGAATGTGACTTCTAATGTGAAATAAATGCATTTGTGAATTGATTTGCTCAAACCACTACATCATGTGGTGCCAGTTGTTTATGGAAAAGGCATTTTCATCTCACTATTAACTGTTTTTTTATCTTTCTTTCTCTCTTCCCACCCCACACACTCACGCACGCAAATTCAAATACATGCACGCGTGCACCAAGATGTAAACCTTTGATGTTTATTCACATTCATTCATCTGGTTTAGCTATGAGATGATAAAAAAAGCCAGCGTCATGTTTTTAAGAAAAACGTTTTTTTTCTTTCAAACGTCTATGTCACTTGGCTGAATAGAAAAGCTTGCATGAATTGCTTGTTGATATTCAAACCAGGGAGGTTAAAGGGTTGGTTCATTGAGGGAATAGAGAAAATTAATTGTGGAATGAAAATAAAGGAAACTGAAAATGATCAAATTACAAATAAAAATCCCCCCAAAAACCAAGTATTCTAAATTTATAAAAATAGAAAACAATGGTCTTGTGTCATTTTGCAACCTCATGGTGTTCATGGTGGTGGTATGATTGTGAGTGCGAATGGTCCTCTGTCTCTCTGTGTTCCCTATGAGTGACTGGCGACCAGTCTAGGGTGTAGTCTGCCTTTCGCCCGAAGTCAGCTGGGATAGGCTCCAGCAGCCCTGGATATGCGTGGCATGGAAGACAAATGAATAATGTAATACATTGATTAACTTTCTGGTCTTTTTTTTGCGAAGTTCTCCGGAGAAGGTTGAAAATGATGCAGCAACACTTAAGCTTTCCAATTTTGTCCATTCATTTATGTTTGGCCTACTATGCCCTTTGGTGGGGTCCTATTTTTTTAATGACACCCTTCTCTCTGCTCCCAGACATCCCCTGACTCCATTTGCATTCATTTTCATGATAGCTCCATGCCTGTCTCACTTTCCCCACCTCGCCCTCCTATTACCTGCCTGTCCATTCAGCTCTGCATCAGTCCACAGACAGAATTCACAATATTCGCCTCCTTTTGAAAACCACGGGCATGGTTGAGGGGAGCTGTAGTAGAAATCATTCATGTGTGCTCGTTCACTTTTTTTAGGGGCTTGTCGTTTCACTACTACCTTTTCAACGGTGCTGTCGGATAAGGGAATTAATAGGCATCACCTCAGTGCTTTTCCGAAATCACGTGTTTGTGCAGTCTTTGGAAACAGTAATTGAAATTCATTTTTTTTTCTGAATTGATGTACGTAAGTATTTCAAAACGGATTTTCTGGATCAAGGGGATATCAGTCACAGTTAAAAATCAAGACAATGAGGAGTTTTAATCAGAGATTTAGGTAAGCAGAGGGATCCACACGTCAATAATTTGGAACATTAAAATAAATGGAGACTGTGAATCTAACACCTATTGGGACTGGAAATAGCCAAGTCACTGTATGTTTCTATTGGACTTAAATCACATTTCAAACAACCACAGAGGAAAGATTTCAAATGCCTATGCTCAATATTTTGCGTGACTGTGCAGTCTAATAAAAAATAAAAAACATATAAAAGGATTTAAAAAAAATCTAATGTGTCAATTGAGTTTAAAAGAGTTGGCTGAGTATTTCATTCTCGATTCTCAGCCCACAAAATAAATAAATGAATAAATAAATAAAAAGAATATGGCAAATCATACATTATATGTAATGTTAGGCTTATTGTTAGAGAAAATCATTCTCATTATAATATTCATGAGGGTCAATGCATTTCTCCCACCCCCTTCTTGCCTACTCTCCTATCTTGAATGCCAGAGGTGACAGCAAGAGACTTTCTTGTCTTTATTCCACTGAAAAGGTTAATGCGGATAACGTCACTTCAACCGGCACAATTATATCAATACCCATATTTTTTAAAACAATGGTACTTCAAAATGGATAGGTCTACACCAATTTAACTTCAGTGGGTTAATTATAAATATAGCACACTGTACCACAGCAACGCAGCAAGTCTTTGTGTACATTTTCATGCTCTATGATGTCGACAAGGCCATTATATTTGGGTAGTTTAAATTCAAAGGAATATCTGTTTATTTTTGTAGTAGTAGTAGTCGTAAAAACAATGACAATAGCAAACATGAAATATTGCACTGGTCATTGCGGTGTTTAGTAGTAAAAACAAACATTAAGATGCAAAGGCAATGGAATCTAATTGGAATCATTTGTGCAATGATATATACTAACATTCTCTTTGGGAGGGATAGTACTAACAGAAATACTATAGAATCAAATTACAGCATATTCTTCCACAAATCTTTGATGAATATGATTTTTGTGAATCCCAAAATGCACATAAAACGTACTTTAAATTTAGACTTTACTGTTTTTCAAATTTATTTTTTCATATTTTTGTTTCCACTCGAGTGAAACAATAATCATTTTCCCAGTTCTAATTTCTGAAAATATAAAGAGCATTTCATGTAGCAGTTTACCATTTACGACTCCCAAATCTCTGTCACACTCTTTTGCAGTCCATGAGTGTCACTTTCACTGGTTTTCTTTATCACTGGCTCTCCAAAGAATAGGGGTCACAAGCAAGAACATCGGCCGGACAGACAAAAACATGCCCATGCAGTCCTTCGCCCAGGCGCCTCTGTTGCAGCTTCTCCGCACCACAAACAAGCGCCCTGTTGTTATCACTACGTGCCATGCTCGCTGAGTAAAGTTTAAGCTGATTCAGTGACAACTCAAACTGAGCTACACCAGCATTTCCTTACAGCGAGGCCTCCTAATCTGCAAGCCTGGTGTGGCAATGAAACGTGATCTGCATCCTAAGGCATCAGAGGAGAGAGACTCGAAACAACACAATTAAAAAGATATGGTTGTGTTTACACACTGCCCTGTGTAAGTGCTGAATAAGAGACATAAACAGCTTTGCTGCAGCAAGTGTAAGTGGCCTTCTCCGTCTGCTGAACACCAGAAGTGTTACTGTAGCTTTGTAGAGCTGCCCACAATAAACCTTGTGTTGTTTGAAAAGCCGGCATTAGACAGCAACAACTGGCTTCGGAGAATTGAAATGATTTGATTTTGTCTAATCTGGTTGA
Source organism: Stigmatopora argus (assembly GCF_051989625.1). NCBI lineage: Eukaryota > Metazoa > Chordata > Actinopteri > Syngnathiformes > Syngnathidae > Stigmatopora > Stigmatopora argus. The sequence continues at coordinate 13,979,289 of NC_135390.1, forward strand.
GGGGGAAATAATCCCTTCATGCACTGTGATCGCTTGGGTGGGTGTGCTTGGATCTGTGTTTATGCAAGTTTGTTTTCGTGTGTTTATGTGAGATTGTGTGCCAGACATTTGTTTGCATCCGAGAAAGAGGTTTGAAAGCATAATTCTATTCTTGTGGTCCTTTGTGTGAAATTATTGATATGCCCATTTCCATTAAAGTTGCCATAGTTGTTGCACATTGTACACACAATAACAGGAGAGTGATTTGGCACTGCAAATGCATTGTACTCTCACAATTTTGCCACAGTCCCTGTGGGCTCCCTCTGAGCTCCATTGTAAATGACACTGGTTATATGACGAGTGCTGATGTAAATCCTCATATTCTCTGTGATATCTCTCTACCATACCGTTGTCTCGATCTCTGATCACCTATCTTCTGGGAAGTGCTGCACTGAGCCAGAAACAACAGACACATTAGCCTTCTTGTATTTAATTCCCTACAGAGATACAATAGACTGTGTCAGGCTGATTAGTTCCCCATCTGAATTTCAGGGAAGGATTTGAAAATTGAAAAACAAAAAATTAGCAAACAATAAAAAAAAACTTTGCTTCACACAGGCTGTTCCATTTCTGGTAGTTCCTCTTTGATTGTACGGTTGAAGTAAACTAATCCAACATGCTTTCATTCATTTTAATCCTGGATCATGAAATATAGATCCATTTGGACAGTTGTTCATCCAAAGCTCTTTGTGACTTTTCCATGCCAAAAATGTGATATTCATTTTTTTTAATTGTGTTTGTGTGTTTGTGGAAATCTCCTGTATATTCAGTAGTAGGATGGCTAATCGGGTGCTTCTATAGATAAAGACCCTATGTAAATTTCTCTGGGCAGCAATTCATTTTAAACACACTTACATGCTGAGAGGTGACAGGAAATAATACAGTGGAAAATTATAATCCCTGTTGACACACACAAGGTTGGCTACATGCTTAGAAAAGTAGCGAATGTTACGCGTTTTGATTTTAATAGAGAAATTGTTCTATGGATTAAAGAGTTGGACACTTGTTTGGTCAACAAATGACATGATGTGTGCACACTTATCACACATTATACATGTCACACCTACAATACTCCCTGTGGAACTGTCTCGAACTGTTTTTTTCACCTTTGTACAGATAATGGTGTTCATGTTGTTTTAATTGTTGTGGTAAAAACTGCGTTTCTGCTGATGGCTTTTACATGCCCACTTGAATGACAATTTGAATCACCAACTATCAGCGCACAACTCAAGCGTGTAGTATACCTGTATGTAATTGTAGTAATGGTGGCAGGATTACTACCCAATGTAATTTAACTAATAGAAGAAGAAGCCGGTGTGTACGATAAATAAGAGCGATTGCGAAAAGTGATTTGATTACAATCTGTCAGATGGAGCGGCACATTTTTTTTCATTTATTGTTTTATTTTAAACTATCTGTATCAATTCTCACATTTTAGTACACAAACAAAAGCAGATTTTCCTGATGTGTTTATTGTCTCTAACCTTGCATCAAGATACACTGTGTCTGGGAAGAAGTGTGTGACTTATTTACTTGTCCAGCCTCTCTGTGTGTACACTGTTGTCAACAAGATGTTAACACTCAAAGGGGAAAATAGCTGCAAATATAAACATGGCAAGGTACATTTTAAGGTGGAGCGAGCATTCTCTGACAGCTTGACAGTCACCTGAGGTTGAAACGGATTCCAAAATCCCTGTCCAACTGGCCACACGTTTGTTTCTTGCCCTGCCCGACTTTTTTATACACCCAAACAGACACATCCACACCAACTGAGGAGGCCAAGTGGGGAGTAAGACTGTCTTTGGTCAAGAAGCTGCACACTCAAGCAGAAATATCCGCATGTTTCCCCTCAGCGAGCTATGAGTGGTGAGAGATAGACAGTCAAATTCTCTGACAGACATCGACCAAGACGATCACAGTGCACAATGTCCAATTAAAAGAATTGGCTTAATATTCAAAATAATAATAATATAAAATTCATACACATCTGCTATGAATAATACATGACCCTGTTCTGATATACTTGCATCAAGGAAACATAAAAAAAGGGTTTTGTAATGTTTTGTAACAACAATTTGGCTCAGATTTGTCTCGTGGGAAACACGTCTCAGTGTGATCATTGAATGATTGCACAAGTTCAATGGCACAGTTTCTCAAGACTTTCTCACAGCTGTCTCTTTTTCTGATCTCACAAAGACAAATGATATCTAGTGCCAATCAAAAATATTTCTCAATTTGACCTCCTTACTTGGAATCACTATCTCAGCTATGTCTCAGTGAGAGGTATGGATGAGCTGTCTATTTTATTTCCCAAGATGGTTTGTCTGAAAGCTACCTCTTTCCCTGATCTCATCATGAGACCAACTACGATATCCTGTGCCAATTTTAAATATTTCTCCCTTTAATGTCCTTCCTTGGAGCGCCATTGCAGTTGTCTCAGTGAGAGATCTTTTATAAAATTGAACAACAGTTGGCCATTTCTCACTGTGTGGTTTCTCAATAAGATTCACTCACAATTGTTCCATGATCAAAAAAAGAGAGTACGTAGTGCCATTTCTGCAACTTTAGCTCAGTTGGCAGCACATTCAGTCATTTGTGCTGACTAAGTGTACCTTGTTACCCCTTCTATTTGGCTGTATGCACCTTGTCTCAATTGAGTCTATGTCAGATCATCATTGCTGAATGTTTCCGCATCCTTTGTTGTTGCTTCAATCCTTGTTTGATGACCTAAATGAGAGAGGTGTGATCTATATGAATTCTAATGGAAGTTTTAAATGTTATGTTTTGCAATCACATTCAAATAATTATTTTAAAATTGTGAAATAATGAGAAAACAGCAATTTCCCCCAATCACCATATATTTTGTTAGATTTCCCATTCAATAGGAGAAAAATCGTGACATTCTTAATTATGACCAGTTAAATTAGGTAAACATATAGGAGGCATTCTTTACATCTCATTTTTGTATCTATTAGAAGAACTATAGGGAAACAGAAGCCCGTACATACCTGTGAATTATGTCTGTGTAACAATACAGAGAACTGTGTTACATTAATTTTTCAATCACCTGCAATGCCAGAACATGTCCTCCCTCCTTTGGTTCTCTCTTTAAACTATAGAGGTCACTGTTGCTTTACACACTGCATTAAATAGCTTTTTCCTGTGTTATCCCTTTTGTAGCTTTACACTCAGATTTGAATTGTTTTTAATTTTATATTAAATGCAGCACACAGCAATTCTCTTTCCTTAGAGGATTATCTTATGAGCAATTCTTTCCCTTCAAATGGTCTCTTAAGATTAACTTGATATTGTAGCATAAAAGTATACTCTTAATGTGTTGGTTATAAATGCTAAAACCACACTTTTAGCTCCTGTGGTTTATTTAGTCATCCACATGCAGCTTTGAAATTCTGGCTGCCAGAATTTTAACAGGCTATGAGGTTAAACAAAGTGTAACCTCACAATAACCCCAATCACTTTCAAACTCCTTACACTAGGCAAGTGTTCATATTCAGCATTACAGACCATTTTTGCCTACACTTGGACAGAAATTTGCTGAATATGCAAGTATCCATGTGAAATGACGATAAGAAAAGTTAACATACTTCCACACATGCAGACAACCGCTGACACATGCAACAATTTAACAGCACGTGCCAAATTTGCAGGGCCCATTGGCTTCTTCTTGGGCCACCCAAACATATGCACAAATTGTAGAACTCACAAGAGACTTCGCGGTTAGGCATTTGGCCTATCAACATTCCATTTTGTTTTGGGACCTCTGTTCTGAAGTCTAATTTCCATTAACTGACAACAACAAAGCCAACATGCATGCTACACATTCAATACAGGGGAACAAATAGATAAATATCCAGTTTATTGTATATTTGTTACTTAAATGTTCTTCTCAGTGTCAAATTTTTCATCCTGCCCACTCAACCACCCTCAAACATGTGCAGACAGGCAGGAAACTATGCTGTGATTGAAGTCAGAGGATAACAACCTGGATTGGATGACAACCAATTCAACATGATTTTACCAAAGTAATCGTTCATGGAATTATGAATGACACAAATTAGGCATTTTTCTAAGGACGTAGCATAGTTTAAGTTTGCTCGAAGTTTTTTAAAGGTGTAAGTGGGGGCATGTCAGGCTGTGTAATCTTAGAATGAGTTTGGTGTGTATAATTATCAAAGCATTTGGGTTGGATGACAAGCGTTCAGACGAGCAGTGTACAATGCAAAAGTGATCCACTGAGTCACAGACTTAATGATAATTACTTCTTTGACTTTGATGTAGTACAAAAAATCCAGGGATCTATGCTCATTAAACTGATGTGTAAGCTACAATATTAAAACTTAGACACATTTGTGCACCTGTCAAACAAGCTGATCTAATTAGATGTCAAATGAATGTGAAGGTAAAGCCAAACCTCACTCAAAAAAAGTGTCATTTAGAGTGTTAGGGATACCATTGAGGAAGCATGAACATTTTCAATAGGAAATTATGTCTTATACTGTCTATGCGTTCTTCGTACATGAAAAAAATGAAATTTGCAAATTTTGCTTCAATTCTTAAACACAAAAGCATTGGAAGAGTATGTTTAGTTCAAGCATATTGGTAGTGGTCAGAGATGGCATGAATAACATACTATGTGTCCTGAATTTCTATAGGGAAATTAAACATTTTTCTAAGTCAATCTGCAGATTACAAACATACACAGTAACCAAATTTCAATGTAAGACGAAATGGAGGAAACAAAATGAATTTGGTGAAATCACTGAGGTCAGGGAGTTATTGAATCCAAATTGCTGTCATCACAGAATACATTTTTATGTCTATATTTCTTCAATTATAGCTACCTGATGTTGTTACCCAGGTTTGAAAGACGTTTCTTCGTGTCCTATCATTGGCAGTAGTCTCACTGATTTGCTGCCATACTACAGAAAGGGCAAAATGGTTGAACCCAGAGATGCCAGCCAAATCTGTTTTGTACATATGCATGGCACTCCTGTTTAGACAACAAGTAAATATAGGAGAGGAAGCAGTTCAAACATAGATTGCACACAATGTACAATAGTTTCACTCAATGAACAAAAGAGGGTTGGAAGCTGTTGTTAATATGTGAATATCAAGGTAATTGTGTTCTATCATTGCCTTTTGGATAGGATCCGTCAGCCTAATGTTGAAAATAGAAGGTCAAATAGATGTTTTACTTATACAAGAAATCTGCAAAGTTTAAAAGGGAAACAGCAACTCCTGCAACCCGTACAGGGATGCGCAGTATGGAAGATAGAAAGAATGAATGAAGACAATGTGATCAGAATTGCTACGGAACCAATGCGTGATTTTTTTTTAAGTATATGATTAAATAATAAATGGCTTATATTCTCTGCACTTCTAATAAAAAAACACAATGATTATTATTAAGATGAATAATTTTGTATGTTGTGTCCATGACTAAAAATGATTACCTATGTAAAGCAGTACTAGTAAATTTGACATATGGATGGTAAAAATATGTAGCATTGAAACATGATTTTGCTGCCTTATAATGAAAATTAATTATTATTCAAACATTTTTCAGTTGTAGAATTCGACATTTCTTTGTTTTCCTTTTTTGAATGTCAAACTTTTTTGTTTGTTTGTCTTCTGTTCTTTTGTTTTGCTTTGCAGTAACTCCTCAGGTTCAATCATGGGAAATAGCCATTTAATGTCTGGATTCTCCGTGATTGGCTAGTGACCACTCCAGGATATCCAAAGTCATCTGGAATAGGCTCCATTTTACCCACAGCCCGGGTGAGGAAACCCAGTTTAGAACATAGATGGCTGGATGTGTGGATTTATTTTTGAATTAAATCCAACAAAGACATTTGTGGAGCATTTTTTTACCAATGCAGTGGAACTTCTAGGCCATGGAGAACACAATAGATTACACACTCTGAGGGAGACGTGCCAGGGGACAAACACTTTCTACTTTTTCCTTATCCAAGTCATGTTTATTTTATTAGGTGTATTCTCCATAGGCTTCACGGTGGCAGAATAGCCATGCGTTCAGACACTCCCTCACACACACACACATGCACAAACGTGACAGGACCCCAGATCTCCACTGGTGCATGTAGTGATTCTATTTTTTATCCCTTGTGGAGTTTTCATCCAAACACACACACACACACACAGATACACGCACACAACCACTGACACCAGAAGCCAGACATAATTAGTATTGGAGAAAACACAAAGAGTGACTCCTAATGACTAGAAACATCTTGGTGGTTTGGAGCAGACTTTTGTGTGTATAATTTGAAAGGCGGTAAAGATCAATAGGATTCAATGAAAACTAATTGTAAAGAGCGAGAGTGGGCAGCTGTAAGCCATCTATTAGGGTGCGAGGGGAAACCACCAGGAAGATTCTTCAGTCAGTTAGAAAAGCTCTCTGAGCGCAAAATTGTGTGAAACTGTGCGTGAAAAATGGCAGAATAAAATACCCATAATTCCTCCATTATTTAGTAACTTTCAAGCAACATGGAGAGATGGGAAGCAGATGGCGAAAGAGAGTATAAGAGTATTGTCCCATGAAATGTCTACAGTTGTCCTCAATAAAGTTTCATGAGATTAAGGGGAGGACCACAATAGCAAATGGAGCAAGATATTTCATCTTTTAAAGATGAAAGATTCAATGTTTTGCAATTATAATCAAAATGTTTATTGTTTGTTACACATTACATTACACGTCTTCCCTTACGGATATAGGTGATTACCAAATGTTTATTTGGTGATAACACAACACTGCTCATCACAAAGTGAAACCAGAGCTTCAAGTAGTAATTGACTGACATTAACTGGGGAAGGCAATTTATTATTTATTTTATTTATTTTCACTGAACTAACCTAGAGTAATCAAAATATGTCCCCAACCAATTGAGTTAGGATGATTACATTATTAAAGAATTTATGATTGTATACATCAGAATGAAACAATTGACTTTAGATGTTAATTTTAATTCTCTTTTATGCGTGAAGAAACTAAAATGAACAAATACATTACAGTCATTCATTTCTACAAAGGAACCCGCATTTGCAGAAGTGATTATTCATATGCAGACTGAATAAACACTCCACTACCATTTTCATTGACACTGACAACAAATATCTAACGATTTTCCAGGTGCATATTTGTATTGAGTTGGATTTTACAACACTAACAAAAGCATATCTATAAAGAGACTTAAAGAAATATATTTTTCTGGTTTCTTTATGTTTTTACTTTCAGTGTTTCACATGCACTGCCAGTACTTTTGTTTAAATTTTCCCAGACTGTATATCCTCCATCATCCTAAACACACAGAAGCAGAAGAGTCAGACACAGAGGCCCAATCACACAGTGATTACAGAGAGGCCAACGACCACCACCCACAGCCAATGCACACATTCACTCACGTAAATTTCAATTGGCTGTGGCCATTGGAAGTGACCTTGCTATAATCTCTAATTATAAACACAGCCAGGTTTGTTGTTTCGAGGCAGAGACCTGAGAAAATACAACATGCTAATCTTATTTGGTCACAGCTGTAATAAACTGTTGAGTGGGTGAAAAGAGATTTAATCTCATGAAAATATACAAATGTCCAAAAAGTATAGGGTTTACATGTGCATTGAATCAATTAGAGCTCGATGGGGTGAAATCCAACCATATAATAGGCGGATTTCAAGGTCAAGATATATGAGAATCAGATTGAACAACCTGTCGTTGATCAGGTCAAAGTCACTTTGTTGGTGACAAGGATCCAGTGTTGAAAATTATATAAACTAAATTCTGTCAAAACTACATTTTTGACAAGAAACAAAGCTTTTGAGAGAATGTTTTGGGGAATGTGTAGAGAAAATTGGTAGCTTTTGGCAAGGCACTTCTCTTCTCTATTTTCAAGGATGCAAAAATGGAGAAAACCAAGAGAAGTACACTGCCTTAATGTGTAATATGGAGGTGGAACTATTATGTTCTGCTTTACAGCATCTAGCATTACAGGCCTTAAATCTGTGTAGAGCATAATAACATTTCAAATGATTAAAGAGGCAATTAAGTATTTCTCCAAAATTTTAAAAACCTACGAATGCAGTGTTTTTTTTCCTCAAATGAACCCAAGTTATACTATCCCCGTATATTGCCTCGCCAAATGAGGTGTGATATAGTGTGTCTCTAACACAAGCCGGCACTGCCACAAAATTATGTAAATAATGCATGTCTCTTAAAGGGTTTCAAACCACTAAAGCTATCCCACTTCATTTAGAATGGGTAGCACTTAGCTTGGTTCTCACATGCCCTCAATATTGTGGCCTTACTCCATTTAAGGTTTAGGTGATGTTACCATATCAATTGAAATTGTAAGTATACTCTCATTTAACTCTTTTAAAAATACAACATCAAAAAAGAGAGGTGCCCTGCGATTGGTTGGCGACCAATTCAGGGTGTCCCCCACCGAGTTACCGAACTCATCGGGGATAGGCTCCAGCACTCAGAAAATGAATGAAAAAGAAGTGCTTTTCTATCTGTATATCCACATCCCCAAGCCCATTTTTTATTTCCAGCCACAGTAAGTGAAGGCCATAGTCTGGTCTACTCCAGAACCAAACACATCTAATGACACTGATGCCAAACATTCACCATCCATCACATTATCTTCCAAAGACGAGGTATTAGTGTTCCCTGTCCCCTTAGCCAATTACCTGCTACCTTTTTCTTGAGTCACCTGCATTGCAAATGTGACCTTTCCTTAGAAGGCTGATTGCATATTTCCCAGGGCGCACGAGAGAACATGGACTTTTGAAGTGTGTGCTTGTTTTCCAGAGACTGTGTGATCTCCAAAAGGGAAAGTTACTGTATAAGATGGTAAAAATATGCAAATGTGAACCTACTGTACAGGCATTCATAACAGACAATAGCATGACAGTGCTGGTGTGCATACTTTATACAATACTAACATTACTCTATGGGCATTTGTGTGATTGTGCCTTTTTTTAGCTCTATTGTGTGTCCGGGTGAAACGGCTGTGTCTACAAGTATGACCAAGCCAGTGAGCTAGCCCTGTGAGCCCTCAAATATATCCACTAAGATCCTCCTTTGCCCCCTCAGCACCCTCCACCATCAGCCCCTTACACTACCCTTCACCCTCTTCAGGTGATGGGCTGTCGTGAATGTTAATGTTCAGTGATGGCTGTGGAGCAAATAAGTGTTTCTGACACTGTACAGGCTCCCATTACAGGAGTAGGCCAAATGGGCTCGCTAGTGCCTTAATGAGGAGGCAGGCCAGTCAGCCGCAGCCACTGTACCAGTCACACACTCTGCTCATGCACAGAAGAAATTCTCTACCCTAACTGGGGTTTACACTCTCCCAACCTAAATTCAAAATTATATGCATCTGATTTATTGCCAATAGAGTAACTGCAGCAGGAAAATATATGGCTTTACCTTTGAGTACCCCTGTATAAAAACAATATTTTGGACACAGGATGGAAGGAGGATGAGGTGTGGCCTTACAGCAATTGTCAATGATCTATTTTTAAATTTCTGTCTTGACTGCATGTTCCTTTAATTCATGCATTCAATTTCCGCACCACTTTTCCTCACAATGATCGCGGGGGGTCCTGGGTCCCAGCCAATACATGTATTGGTTGCCAGGCAATCGCAGGGCATTTTCTTTTAACAAAAACTAAAATGGAATAAAATGTATCCAAGTTTATTTGAGAGAAAAATAATACTAAGTTTATTCAACTTTTTTGGGGGGTTGACACAACTGCCTATATTTGAGTCCCAGTTAGTCTGATAGTTTGTGGACACCATAAATTGAACCACTACCAGTAACTGGTGGTCCAGCTTGTGAACAAAAAAGCTGACAATTTCTCCTCCCTGAGGATTGTCAAGAAAATGTACAGCTTGTAACTGAGTCAACCATTTATTTCTCAAAACAAGTGGAAATGATATCGCTTGGTTGACTTGACAATCGGAACAATTTGAAGAGGAATTCAATTACCCCCCCTTTTTCCTGGGCTTTGTACATTGAGAGAGAATACTGTTAAGAAAGAGTAAAGTTAGGAATAAGTGGAGTCGAGAAGCAAACATTAGGCATGATTGAGACGCAGTGCAGGTGGTGAATCCCTTAACTGTGAGCACATCCTCACACTTGGCCGGGCTGTCTCTCAAAATGGCCATGGTAGTCTATAGCAAACCTGTTGGAGTTACTGAATCGTCACACTACATGTTGTAGCCCAGGAGCGACGTGTCTACAAAAGGTGTTTCTTCCCCTCTCTCTGTGGGACTTGTTAGAGGAACTATTTTGGAACCTCATTCTAGCCACCGAGTAACTTGAGCTTCAGATCAATTGCACAGTTGCTAGAATTCGGTTTTAAACAATAATAAATAAATAACTATTTGAATGTGTATTGTGCTAATTTATTGCATCCATTCCGTACAACCTTGGAAGCAAACATGAAATAGATTAGTTGTTCTGTGTGATGGCAACTTAATTTTGTCCTTAAAATAACCATACTTGGATAGGACTAGCCAAAGAGACCAGTTTTTAGATTCTGTGTAATCTGGTGGTGAGCTAAACTGAGTGGTCAGACAGAGATGAAGTGTGTTGTGATGACACATGATCACACCCTCTTGACATTCCCTTGACCTTTAGAGGGTGAGTGATAAAACAGTCCCAGAAATACTATGACTACTGAGAGGTAGAAAGACAAATAGGATGAAAAGAAAGACAAATAAATACATCAATAAGTCAGAGTATGAAAAACAATCATTACGGCACCAATCAGTTTTCTGGTATTTATTAGAAGTGATTTTATTCATCTGCAAATAGGGACCCAGCCAATTTATACTGCCACAGTGTTCTGAAAAGCTTTGATTTAATGCTGGAGGAGGGTATTTTAAGCATTCAAAACAGGGTAAACAGTTTAACAGATGTTTGTTTGAAGAAATAAGTGTCATTGTAATAAATGTAAATACAGTGTTCAAGTGTAGAGATTCAGCCCACACTGTAAAATTATATATTCAGTAGACAAAAACCTGAAATCCTAAAGAAGATGGCTCTCACTAAACATTTTATCAAACTTTTATCAAGACTGCTCAATTAATATTCAGTCAAATCACTTCCTAATCTTCATCCAAATCCAGTTTGGGGCTTAAATTCAATATATTGCAATTTGGCATAAATTGAAATTTTACCAATATCATGCACATTATCGGAAAAAAAAATATTTTTAATGTGCCATTTATGTAATATTATTTTACACCAATTTCTAGAAAACTGAGATTACACCGTTTACACAAACAATGCATTTTTATGTGATATATTATTTGTTTAATGTACATGTGCTGGCACTGTGTTGTATTAAATACAATTAGTTTCTCATAGAGTTTGGCTTGCTGTTCCTCCTAAATGTTATCACCACAGTCTGGACAATATAGTGTTAATCATCAATACTTTAATGTTAATATCTTCATTAACTAAAGAAAAAAACTGGTTTACATTAAACTAATTTTATTGTTTACTGCTTCACTCACAGTATATCCCACTGAAATCCAGTGTTGATTTAGTCATTGAGTCAGTTTTTGGAGAAGCAGATAAGATGGTGAAAAGCAGAGGCCCTTAGGCTAAAACCTCTTGCCCTCTGGAATGACTACAGGGAGGTGATGGCAGCTTGAGTCTGATAGAGGCCAGTGGTCCAGGCCTTAGTAAAGGAAAAGACAAGTGCTAGTATAAATGACCTTTATGTGATACTATATGGTTACTCAAAGAATCTAAATTTGCAAATCATGAATTTCTTAGAACTTTAGCAGAGAAAATAAGGTTTAACAACAAAAATTAACTGCGACTACAGCCATTCTTTGACAAACATGATGTCAGTCACACCATGCGCGCACAGCATGTAAGCCACAATACCCTCGAAACAGGTGAAAAGTAGCCAAGAAAAGTGACGCACACTCTTTATCGTTTCTGTACCTGTGAAATATCTCTCTGTCTTTCTTAAGTCTCTTATTTGAACACTTATTTGTTATTGGGTGTATATGTGGTACAACCTAAATATTATTATTATCATTATTTTTTAATTATAATTATGTTGAAAATATATACGTTTCAAAATACCAGCCACAGGAAAATGTTAGGATTTTGTCTACTTATTTATTTGACAAAAAGAAATAAACATTCAAACAGACTGTGTAATAAATTTAACATAACCTAAGCATATTTTGGAATACTTAATACATTGTGATAAAACACCATTTCACCAATATAGGCAAGGAGACTGATGAATTAATTATCTGGTATATATATATCTTCGTTTTTCCTTCACATGGTTAAGATGCATGGTTCCATCCAATCTCATAACTGTTATTCTCACTTTATTAATGTTTGTCAGCCTGTTGGATTAAATATTCAATCAACCCTTGTGAACCTCATACAATCCCTGTGTGTGGGAGGAGGCAGACAGAGTTTGTACATTGATGTGTAATGGTGTGTAAATATATTTATGGCTCAGGGTCACAGTGGTATTAACCTGACCCAGACAGTGCCTCTCGGGGGATGCTGAGGGCCACTGATTGTTCTTTGTTGAACTCACATTTTGTAGGCCCATACTAAGAGTGTTTCTGAAATTATGTGATTTTTAACATAAGGCTTGCTTTAAGGGAGTTTGTGGGGAACTTGATGCATTTCATAGTTCTAGTTACTTCCGGAATCTTTATCTGGAGGGATAATGATGTTGCAGGAGATTAGTGCACATTTTACCCAGAGAAAGAGCTTGAGCTTGTTATTAAGCCTTTGACTCAACTGGCTCAGTCAGCCAATATGCCAAAGGCCTACATCTTATTCAAGTTTTAAACCTCTAATTGGTAGTGTTTAAAGGGCATTTAAGAGTGCCCTTTCTTTGTCACTTTTCTCATTCCCCTTTTAATGTATTGTGTCAAAGTCTATTACCTCACTTGGACATTTCTGTCCCTGAAAGAGTGCAAGTGAGAGTGTAAGAACAACAATGAGACAGAGTGCTAGAGAGAGAGACAGAGCAAAAGAGAGAAAGAGAGAGAGAGAGAGAGAGAGAGAGAGAGAGAGAGAGAGAGAGAGAGAGAGAGAGAGAGAGAGAGAGAGAGGAAGGTGGAGAGAGAGGAGAGAGAGAGAGAGAGAGTGAGAGAGAGAGAGAGAGAGAGAGAGAGAGAGAGTGAGAGAGAGAGAGAGAGGAGGGGTGCCGCGGAAGAAAAAAAATACACCATCAACTGAGGTTTGCTAGGTCGATAAAGCTTTTAGATTTGGAGATGTTTTCAGGGGAGCCTATTTCCTGCGGCCAAGAGTTGTTAATGGAGCTTAAGGAATTATCTTATGACTCTCTGTTTCAGTTTATTTGGGCCCTGGAAGTGCCCCCCACCCCACGCACACCAGACCCCCCAATATGCTACTGTCAAAGCCGCTTAATGAAAAGTAACGCGTCGCTGATTACAGTTTTATATGGTCTCATTGTAAAAGGGGCCTGTTAATTTACCATCACGCTCCCTCTGTGTGTTCGTATTTGATACAGCTGAATGATTTAGCGCTACACTCCCACTCTTTTTTTTACTTCCACTCTCTCTTATTCTGTCAATTAAAAGGTGGCACATAGCAACTCTAATAAAATGTATCTTCATGCTAAATTAATCAAACATTGTGGCAGGGTTGTCTTATCAAGCAACAACTGAGACCTATAATAATTAATTAAGTACCGATTAACCCTGCATATCTGTCACATCTGGGGTTATTTAGTTGTCATAAATCAACGAGACTTAGACTTTGACACAATACATCAAAAGGGAAGGTGAAAACTGCAGTTTTTTTTCCTCAAAATTGCTTTGTTTCCACCTTTTAGAAAAGCGAATGGATTCCCCAATGCTGCTGTAATCCAATATATCCCACTAAATTGTTTTCCTTGCAGTATAAAAGGGGGCTCAAGATTTTGTGCTTTATTCACCATTAAAATTCATCTCTCAAGGCACCCCACCCTCGCCTCCCTGTTCTGCTAGGACAGAGTCCCATGAGAGCTCCACTTTCGCCATTACTGTCAAGTACCCTTGACTCGTTTTCCTCTATTTGCCCTTTTATCTACAACGACTAATTCGAGTTCCTTTGCCCTTTTCACTTTAAGACAATGTGAGGATCTCGTTTTCACTTTCTTTCAAGTGGAAAAATCAACATCTAGACCTTTGTTTCATGGATGTTGTCTGGGGAAAATTGAGGAGCCAGTGTCAAAGGGAAAACTTCAAATTATCTCATTGGAGCTCCTTTCCTAAACCCATTAATGGACGCATGTCGAATAACTTAGCATTTTGACAGCTGCATCATGGACAAGGTTGAGAATGGGAAAGATCAGTGAGAGGTGAAATCAATGAGGAGCTATGAAATATGTCCACCTACATCCCAATTACAGCCTGTTTAGATGGATTTAATGAGGCAGAGCTTAGGTAGTTTGACTGTTTTGAGGTCTTGCTCTCAGACTAATTTTTTTTACGGATAACGTAATTATTTTAGAATTGTTGTCATAGTGATATGGATATAGTTGATGATTAATCATTCAAAATAATAATAAATGTACTTCCTCTTTGGAATCGATGCAAAGCAAATCTGAATGCATCTCACAATTTTGCCTCTGAATCATCTGATTTTATTTTCGTTTCAGTGGACAATGTTGAAACTCATCCAACGATTGGAGAGTTGTGCATCTGTGAGACCTTTTATTTTTAAATTATTATTTAACAGTGATCTTCCAAATTATTTTAATTATATATGCATGCGTACAGGGACGAAAGTAAAATAAATACTGTAAACCTCAAGGCATTTTACCAAGTTGTAAACATATTATACAGTTTGGTAAATTGTGTGCGTGCGTTAAAAAAAATACAATAAAACGAGATCAATTGGTATAGTTCACGTGTTAAAGAATGTACCAGCAAAAATGCGACATATAGCTTCCATTCCAGTTTTTGTTGTTGTCTCTTTTGAAAATAAATTATTTGTTTGTGTCTTATTAAGAACAAAAGAGTTTGTTAACAGTTTTGAAACTCATGGCATTGTCTTTGGGTGACTCCTGTTCATGCAGCGGGACCCCTGGACTCTTCTCAGCCTCCAAGATGGAGCCTTTGGTGCCGCTGCTCCAGGATACAGTGGTGTGGGTCAGGGCCTGGCTCAAAGTGCTGTGCCTGAACAAGGGGTCATGGAAAACCCCATCCACCCAGTTTCTCAGTGTGGTGACAGGTGAGTCCTGCCTGTGGTCTAGGCCTGAAGTGGGTGAGGTAGCGACAGGGGGTGGACTAAGGGAGGAGGAGGGGGGGACTTGACACCTCAGCATACAGGAAGGATAATCAGTCTGGACCAAGGAGGTTGCCGTCTGGGCCAAAGACCAGATCCGAGGCTTGCCATCTAGCATATGGTGCTGCGGCTGTTGGGTGTAACATGATTTTGGCTGCACTCTGCTTTCTGCCTGATAATCCTCCTGGTTTGTTTTTAGGCAACTTTTATTCAAGTCTTGCTCTCCCCCGAGTGCAACTGGACCAGGCATTTTCATAGATACGTCTTTGATTAGGTGCTCAGGGGGACAGTCACCTGTTGTTGTCATGTGAGGGTTCATGTGGTATCTGTGCTTTAACTCACACTCCGAACTCTCGGACTCCAGAGTGTCAAAATCTTCCAGGTCGCTCAGCTGGAGATCTTTATTTGATTGACCTCGACTATCTGGGAACAAAAAATGCAGCCAGTCAGTGCATGAAGGATGGCGGCAACATATCTGATAACTGCATCAGTGACACTCAAGTCCATTTAGAATTCTAGAAGTCCAGTGATAGTGGATGCTTACATGTTATTGGGTGGCACTTTCCTCTCAACAATAAAATAAAATATAATAAAAACTGTTTTATTTAGTACATTAAACACTGTTATTTGTTTTGACAGCTAGAGAAATGGGGCCTGCCCAATATTAATACCCGCCAACCATAGAGTAAAATTGTAAGAGAGGGTTGTTCTCCAAAGCAGATCAAAAATATTTATTGGACTAAATCTATCTCGATATATAGCAATTATACAAAATATATAACTAGGGTTTTGTTGAAAAAAGCACATGCAAGTTTTTATAGTTAGTTTAGATTATATTGTCATCATTTCTGTCATAAAATAATGATTTATTATTTATAATTCAAACAATGGATTATTTCACAAATATATATATTTTTGCATTTAAAATGACTATCAAATAATGCATTTAAAATAACACAGCTACTTTTTCTTTATAAATATTTTTATCAAAAATACCTGTATTTAAAAAAGAAAGATTACTAGAAATACAAAAATCTGACATTTTTTAATGTATCATCAGCACGAGATAAGAGATATCGCCTGTAAAAATAACATAATACTTAAAAAACAAACAAACAAAAACTCGGTCATACCGCTGATTTGAGACTGACCATTTTCATTGCTTTCACTTTTTATTTGCTCCTCCTGAGAACAGTCATCATCCTCGTCAAATCGCTTCTCCTCTGATCCCTTGTTTCTTGGTGGCCATGTCATCTTGTTCTCCTTTTTCAGCCTCCTCCTGGCGTTGGCAAACCAGGTGGACACCTGTGTCAGGGTCATCTTGGTGATGATGGCCAGCATGATCTTTTCACCTTTGGTTGGATAAGGGTTCTTCCTATGTTCCTGCAGCCAGGCCTTCAGGGTGCTAGTTGTCTCACGAGTAGCGTTTTTGCGGCGAGGTCCTCCATCCATAGAACCGTATCTGCTCATGAGAACATGAGATAATAGATCACGCATTTGACTGTCAAAAAAAATGGCACTAATCGACTCAATTAAAGTTAATATATATATTGAATTTTTGGGATACAATTTTGCTGATGTTCTGCTTCATAGAATACATTTCGGAAAATTGGGAACAAGCCAGAATTATGTTTAGTATGATGTTATGGACAATAATAAAAAGGGAATGAGGACATGTTTTTGCTCAAAGTATTCATCGAAACAAAGCCCCAAGTCAGTAACCATATCAAACTGACATGTCATCCATAGCTTCTAGAACATCAAGTAAAATCAAATCTATAAACAAAAAGAACCACTGCGTTGTAAAGACATGTTCAAGTTTAGTTTATCTGACTCCCTACCTTCTCCCACAAAAACACTCCTACATTTTAAAATGCACACTGTTGATATTCAGTCAGCAGAGAGCTGTAAAAGTCCTCTCGAGGGAGCCTTTTATGAATGCTTATTGCTTTGTATAGCTTAGTGAGGGTCAAGCACAGCTAAGGGAATTGAAGGGAAAGTGCTGCACCTTTCCTCTTCCCATTTGGTTCCCTAGCAAATAAAATAGCCTGTAAAATTGCTTTATGGCGTGTAATGATGAGCCCTCGGGTAAAAAAATTGAAAACGGGCCGATAAAGTGGAACTGCTCTAGGCCTTCATCTGCGTGCTCGAGTGCCTTGCCTTACGCTCAGGCCTTTATCACTCATGCAATCTTTAAAACATTTTCAGATAAAATATTATTTTAATTTTTTTTGGCCAAGTAAATTAATAGTATGACACATTACTTGTAGAAATGAATAGCAGAATTCAAAAGGTTTTATTTTACTTAAAATGCCAAGCTGGTGCCAAAAAGATACACATTAGGATGCATCTTTATCGCAATACGAACTTCATTCACTCTCACATCCATCCATAGGTAGTAACCCCTTGCGTGAACAAACAAAATCGTCTTTTGGTAAAAAAAAAATAATAATAATTAAAAAAATCCAACCCCTCCACAGGTTTTCTCCAGAATTCACATTCAAACTTTACATAAATTTCCCCTGGATGCTTCCGAAATTATCAAGCATACACATGATATTGTTACAAATAATTATCCATCAATCTAGAGACAATTTACCTGTCATACTGATATTGCCCCAAGGTCGGATCATAAGGGTAGTAGGCCGTCGCTTGGGTTATTCCTGCATGTGCAGAGGCTGTGGCATCTTTTGTATCGAAAGTACCCTGTAAACACCCAAGCAAACAATGATTGGCTTGATATCTGCATGTTGACCTCAACAGTTGACAATGTTTTATTATAATTATTAAAAATAATTTTATCCAGGTATGAATATATAGTTAAAAATAGTTAATTTGATCAATAATAACACACAATTAAAAGGATATCTTTAGAAACGTACAAACAATTAGCCATTTTGACAGGACAAGTGATGTAAAATAAATCAATATGTGTTTTACCACAAGTTCAGAAAAGGCTGCCTTAATGATAGTGGATATCAATGATTTTTTATTTCATAACACACCATTACAGAATTGTTTTGCCAGTGCAACTTTCTTCAGACATTGACTTAGTAAGAATCCCCATGCATTTATTCAAATGTTTTTAAAATTATATTTGGACATGCTCAAATAAACTTGTGAGTCTGGCTCTTACATGGGAGAAGATATCAATTTTTACAAACTTAACATAAAATGAGTTTGCTAAACTAGGTAAATTAATAGAACAGGCGAAGGGAAAAAATCATGCCTTACTGTTTGCTATATAAGAGTTTGAAAAAGCCAGCGTGAGCACAGCATGCAGACATGCCAGCTTTGTTTTTATCAGAGAGGTGCGGCTGCAAGATTCATTCATCAATGCCATAAAGAAGGCGCTCACCAGCGAGTAGAAAGCGGATGCATCCGTTCCATATGTAACGTAGTTGCCGTATCCTTGAGTCCCCGTGTAGGGGCTCCCATACATCCCCAGCGCGGCTGCCGAGCTGAGCTCATGTCTGGCCGTGGCCAGGAGCCTGCTCTCGTAAACCGGACAGTAGACGGGCGTCTGCCCGGACGCAGCCACTCCGGAATCGGCGATGGATCTACCGGTAGACTCGCAGCAAGTGGTTAGGGAGTTGCTTGTCATTAGGAACTGCACGAGAGAAAGGGGGAAGAGCTTATTTTTAAATAGAAAAAAAACACCAATAAATCGATGAAAACAATTTTGCAACAAAGTTTTATTCCTTGCGTGTATTGATGGCAGTGCCGAATCTACAATGTGAAGTAAAATATAAATACAGTAAAACGACGTTGATGACAGATGATGTTGAACTTGCGCGTAACATTAAAAAGAAGCTTTCCCCCGGCAATTTAAATTCTAACGCGTTAATAACCACGTTTGTCAATAAAAATAATAATAACCAAAAGTGCTTCTTAAGAACGTGAACAGACGCACCACTCACGCGAATAATAGCGATAAACTCGTCTATTTGCCCGTCAAAATTGAAATAACACAACACCGAGCGATTTCCTCCGGTTGTATACCTTTACAGGTGTCAAATTAATGTAGAGAGAAAAAAAAACCTTCACAGTTCCCAGCACGCGTCTCAGATTCTTGACCAAAGTGCGTAAAACACGAAAGTCAGATCGAGGAGATAACATCTCCAAGCCATTTCAGACAAAATCACTTTTTTTTACTGCATTAAACAAGTTCCAAAGACTTACTTGTGGAGCAGACGAATATGGATAGCCGAATTGAGGATATGACATGGTAGAGAGATCCCCTAATATCCAGAAATAAAGCGAGACTGAAGGTCTCCACTCTCACGCTGGTGCTGCTGCTCCTGCTGCTTCTGCTGCTTGACTGTACCAATTGATTGGGAACCACAATGCTTCTTGAATGCTTATAGGGCGAAGCGCAGTACCATGTTTAATTTGTGTAAAATGCCCCCCCACTCGAACACCTTTCAAATAAATAAATAAAATAAAGGACCCCAAAGCTGTGTCCTATTTTTTCCCTCAAAAAATAGATCCATGAAATTATTACATATAATTATCTTTTTTTTGGTAAAGTGTCGTTTTCAAGAATGATAATTTTGTGGTCCCATATCTATTTTTGCGTTGTAAAAAGTTGTATAAAAGACGTCAGCAGCAGATGCAGGTTGTTTTAAGAGGCAGGGGCTATGACGTCACACGTTTGTCACTCTAAAAATGATCAGACTGTAACTTTATTATTCATTTTCGTACTGAGGACAAGCACAATCAATAAATACAAATATATTGTTTCAAAATGTTTGCAAAAGTGTCAAGTGCAGATGTTAAAGATAAGACTGGAATCAGGAGGCATCTGCCAAAAAGTTGATCAAAGTGAATTTTAAGCAATGAATTGTCCAGATACTGTTCAGGTGTATGATTGTAATGTAATGCATTATGTCTACTTTAACCATAAAAAATACAAAAACTCAACGCATGTAAATAATTGGCCAACTCCAACAACTGATATGTCTGTCTAATCTCATTTTTAGTGAAGTTTATCACAATTTTGTCATCACCAAACTGGTAAATGCCCCAAAAGTCTCGCTCCTTCCCTCCAATTCATGCACTGTGCTTGCTTAGAGAGTCCTGCGTTGAGACATGTGAAAGGCCCCTGGGGTCACACCTCAAATTAATGATGATGTACTCCCCCACCCCTTTCCACTCCTCTCTTTCTCCATTGCTCTCCAGCTGGATCTCTGCCTACCGGTGACAGCTCGATTGAGGGTGATTGATGACTATCTAGGGGACCGAGGCCAACATAATAATATGATACTGGCACCTCACCATAATTGCTCGCTTTCATTTACAGATGAATGTGGTAATAAAGGACTATTGATACGAAGAATGGTTTTAATTCAAGTATTCTGTCTTGTGTTTATGATTTTTGCCTGTTAGTTTTCAAGGGGAAGGTTTGTTGTTGAGAAGTATGGCCTGTGTGGAAATGTCTGCCCTCTCATTTTTTCAGACAAATTGAAATATGTGGGGTGAGTACCTCAAAGCAAATGGTCACGTTAATACTCTGAATGGAAGGAGGCAGGAGGGTCAAATGGGATCAGGCCATGCTTTTTAATTTACATTAGGGAACCTTGCCCTGAACAACCAAGAACCGCTCAACCATACAAACACACATTTTTTTTCTTTCTGAGTATAATCTTTGCCAGCACGTTAATTTTTCAGGATTGTGTAAGTCACATGATATTTCAATTGTCCAATGTGATCAGAGCAACGCAGGAAGCAAAGGAGCAAGGACCTTTGCTCTTGTATAGTAGTTCTGTTGAATTGATCTGGAGACATAAAATGTGTTAAACATGGACAATACTCCATATGTACAGACCACACAACTTCCTTGATGAATAGGGCATACCTTTTGATTATCCATCGCTTTACTCAGTGTTATCGGGCGCCTGTAATAAAATATTTAGGCACACGAGTATATGCTTTTAGACAGAAAATGAAGGCGACAGCAGGAGTTCAAGCTTGTTTAGCGTTTAAAGATTAAAAGAGACGCTTCTTTTTTTCTGTTTGACAGATGTGGGGAAAGAGGAAAAGCACCCATCCTTGGACTGAGTGCAGACATAATGTAAGAGTCCATTAAAGAGAGACTAACTTGAATACATTTCTTCTTTCTTAATTGTCAGCATTTTCAAATTGTGCATTTTAAAACTTAACAAATAGATTTTTTTCAAAATAATAAAGTGATTTTCAGTTTGAATTTTATTTTGGGTGTTTTACTTATGATAATGGCATTTGTTAGAAATGTTTATACATAAATTAACATATTTCATAATTGTTTTGGAAGAAAGACCATTTGGCAGAGGATATGAGTAGAATCCTTGTTCTTCAAAATCGATATTTGCCAGGAATCCTCCAGGGTGTCTCATTGGTGGTGTGCTCTGGGCACGTTCTGCCGTAAGGAGGCCTGAGGGTAGACCATAGACACGCTGGAAAATACTTGGTCTTTTGACTGTCCGGGCAACTTCTCGTGGTCCCCAACGTAGCTGAATGAAGTGGCTGGGGCGAGGGAGTTGAAATTGCACAGAAAAATTCAAAGATAAGTGCCAAAATAAATAAACCGCATATTGGAGCAAAGGAAATGGTCCATTACACCATCTTTCCAAAGCGCATGCTTCACCTGTCCATAAAATGAGCAAAATTTTGGCTAAAATTCCCCTTTGCATGGTCCAGACACATTGTTTTTAGATGGAGTTTGAATGTTGGACGTACAAAGCTACAAACCTGCACATCGACTTTCTTCTCTAACATGGAATACACTCGTGGTTAAACCAGACTAACAGGTTGCACATGTATCATATTTTTAATTCACATGACAAAAATTGAGACTAAATTGTTGTAATCTGACATCCGGCGCATGGTCAGAGTATTAACATGGTATTGTACTCTCATACACCACTCTTTGGTATCTTTTTCAAATAACAGTAAAGTGCCATAAATGGAATGAGAGTGTTTCACCTTCTACTTTACAATCCCTACAATACCTTCCAACTCACCACCCCGAATAAAAAATAATCCCCCTCCCCCACTGTGTGCATGCACACATACCCAATCATGCATTTCCCTCCTCATACTAGCTCATTAATCAATGCCAGATTATCAGGAAAGTGACACCTTCATGATTACAATGTAGCCGGGGAACTTTTTTTTAATAGGAGTCTACTTTGTAAGTTGTAAAGGAGATGCAAATTAGTGAGTTTAGTTAAAAGTGCAAGGTAGTTTATTATTCAGTTTACAGTACTCCTGGGTTTATATAGAGTGGAAAAAAAATAATCTAGAACACATAGTACTTAAGTAGATCAAGCGTCAAGAATTCAGAGAGTACATAGACTATTAGTAAGCAAATAACTCAAGCATTGTGGTTGATTGATTAGGGTACTTCAGCTCAATCAATAGGAGGAAAAAAGCTGAAGAGCAGCAGCATATTAGTGTGACAGAAAATGTGTAAAACTCATTTTGCAACATAATTTATGTCATTGTCTCCTCAATAAAGTGAAGAGTGTTTAAACTGTGTTTTATTGTTTCCTCTATGAATATCTCCCTTTGTTGGTCAATAATGCTTGTCAGATTCCTCTTAAAATATTAACTGTTAATGCATAATTTAAGTTGGCAACAGTTGGTTTGGTCCAACGGAACAAATAAGTAAACATTAAAAGTTTTGCCGAACGGCAACAATGTTATTTATGGGTCCTAGATGTTTTTTTTTTAATTAACATTAGCCTTTTAGTCCCAAAATGAAAGAGTGGCTTCCTGTTGTTCTACTGTACACTAATAACTGTCCCAAGTTCTGTTTCTGGCACCAACAATGTAAAAAGCCCAAATGACCTCAATAGATGTGGACAGCTGCACAGACTGACTTCTTTGGTGACAAGAAGCCCCAAGCTGCTCTGAGGCTTTCTAATAGTAACCATGTTCCTTCCACAGCCATAGAAATAAGGTGCATAATTCTCTCTTTCCCTGTCTCAAACACACACACACACACGCACATACACACACTGCTTATCCAGCAAAACATTAGACTATCCACAGTCCTGTCTTCTCATGGAGTCCAAATGGAATATTGATCTCCAACAATCTTCTCAATGTATTTCCTATTTCTCCCCTTGAACAACAAAATGATTACCCACGCGTCCCCCCACTCCACCCCCATTTCTCCTCATTGCACCCTTAAGTCCTAATGGTTTTTGCATGAGAAGAATAGTTTTAAAGCATCCTCCAGGCAGTATGGTCGGAATGGTGACTCTGGTCTTGTTGAAGATTTCTGAGCTGCTTCACTGTGTTGATCATTATTTGTAGGGGCTCATTTCTGCAAACTAATCAACATTTTCAGTTTTGTTTCCAGCTGAGTTGCATTAAAAGCTTTAAAACAATGTCCTTTTAATTTGTTCTCCTTAAGATCATCTAGGGTCAGTCAATTGGCCTAAATCTATATGATACTTCTAATATGGGTAGGACCAAACAGCAGAACATTGTGAACATAAAATGAAGGTCTGCTCACAAATAAAATGTCCATTACTCCTGGAAAATCTGAACATACCTTCTATTTTTTAACCCAGCTGTGAAAGTATGTCTGACACAAACCATTCATCTGTCTGTCTGTCGATCTTGAGTCCCTTTTCTTTCTCACTGTTCTGCCTCTTCATCCACTCTAAGAGGTTTAACATGTCCAAGTTCTCTCACTCATCCATAATTGATCAACACAACGGCAGCATCTCCTGTGCACTTAGTTAACTAGCTATCTTCAGGTGTTGCCCTGGTAACTGGCCAAGACATAAATCGTGGAGAGGAACTGTGTGTAGTCCTAAACTTGTGGAACCAATGTTTCTTGTAAATCTTAGTGGTGGGTCCTTGTCCCCTGGTTATTATGTTCTTGGATTTTAAATGTGGATACACATCGAATACACAATACATGACATGGGTACACAATGATCGAGTCTTGTAAGATCAGTGTGATATAAAAGGGGGACACTTCATGCGGTCAAGTATTGTAAATGTGGGTTTTGTACTTTTCAATGTTTAGTGCAGCGTTGTACAAGTCAGAAAGGAACATGCTGTGATACACAGTCAACATGGCTTATTCAAATCACCTAACTATCATAACTGTAGCTAAGAGAGGTGGTTTCAGTTGGTGTATAATGTTACAGATTTTAAAGAGGCACATACAGAAGTTCTGGAAATATTTGAAGAAGTTATTGCAGTGCTTAAATGTTTTTTTTAATTAAAATCAATATCACAGCTATAGAGAGAACAAACAAAAACAAGAAAAATAACAAAAATTTGGACATTAGTGTTTTTGTTCTCTTGCAAGATAAAGAAGCAGGTTTCGGCTAGTGAAAGTTATTTTACCTTCAGGACAAATTTCCCAACCAGACTTATATAGACCAATTTTTTTTTGAACAGTAATTATTTGGAAATCTACTGCAGCTGTCATGAACCGGGAGTAAATTTGGCTACATAAAACAATAATCTGCCTGCAACATCGCCCAAAAATTTCAGGTGTGCTCACATTAAATTCATTCAGAAAATAAATAACGATACACTGTGAGGTGATTTTCATTTGCTTAGTAAATATTCACCTCTTTTCTCCCCACGTGTTCTTTAGGTGAAATAAAAAATAAATTAAAAAAAGACTTGCCAATCATTTTTCTCCCTGAATGTGTCATGTGACTGTGTGCATGTGAAACACCTCGAAACCAGTATGTTGGACACTAGAGTGACACTGATCGTGGTGTGATGTCCACGGATACAGGGAGTCTGGTTGTCGTTCCCTCTGTCATGAGCATCCCAAAGTCCCTTGACACCTGTGACCAGTATGCAGCATCCAAACCAACTGGGACCGTGCACAGCACAGCTATTATATTCATTTTTTTGAATTTGAAGGATACAAGTTCTCTTCTACCACACATACCACCATATTCAACGAGAAGCGAATAGAATGTTTTAAATAAATTGTGTTACATTAGTTTCTTTTGGTTTTTATTTTAGATGAGTGTCACCTTCTGAATAGATATTTTCCAATCTATTTATTTTAATTAATTTCAAAACATATACGGTGTATTAGGATTAGTTAGGATACCTGGTTATAACCTCAACACATAACTTCCTTACAATAAATTGCATTAATATTAAAGGGGAACTGACCACTTATGGTAATTTTTCACTGCTTGTGATGTGTTGTGAGAACTTTACCATATTGAACTAATTTTGATAAAAGTTTGGGGGTTAATTGTCCAAAAATAGGATGCAATAGGAAAATGAAAGAATGAATAAACAAATAAATACATAATTAATGTTAATAACAATAATAATAATAGTAACTAGGAGAGCTTAGTTGTGACCCAATTTTTATCATTTCTACTTGCTGATGCACATGGATATTATAAAGTCATGATCTCTTTTTCAATATTCACAGACATAATAGACTTAGTACATCTGGCAGAGTCGTGTTTCAGGCTAGAGAATGTGTTATAGGCA
The DNA here is from genome assembly GCF_051989625.1 of Stigmatopora argus. NCBI lineage: Eukaryota > Metazoa > Chordata > Actinopteri > Syngnathiformes > Syngnathidae > Stigmatopora > Stigmatopora argus. The sequence continues at coordinate 14,005,139 of NC_135390.1, forward strand.
GTGATTATCTTCCTGAGGACGATGCAGCCCAGGCAGGCACTTACAATTACTTATTCATAATGCATCCACTGAAACACAAATGCACTTTATTGTCTCATTCTGCATCTTATTTTACCCATAAACCATAAAATGGGTTGGTTTTCTAATGAAAGAGCCATGTTAATATCAAGCCAAATAAGGGCTGGCATGTGCAGATGGGAGCACCGTGTGGAAACTCAATCACAAGTTCCTTCAATCACTTTAAACCTGAACAAGCGGGAATGGGTGCATTTGAATATTTTCCTCTGCCTAAAGGTATTAAAACTATACAAATTTAATACCTATTTAACATGTAGTTGCTCTTTGTGCCTCTCACATTTGCAGTCCTGCATAGAAAAACAGGGAGGTAATGGGGGAGTGACTGTGGCAGGTATGGACATGACATGGTTCTTCAACCAAGCATGTCAGCAAGATTCTCTTGTTTTAATGGTTGCTTGAACTTCTTTACCCTCAAAATCTGAGTGGCTCTATCTTACCTGGTGTTTGTTTCCTCCATTTTACCATAGACATTGTTTGTAATTCTTTAAAAGTTCCGAAAATTGGCAGAATTTGTAATATTCATATTTTGTATATCACGTTGTCTGTGTGATAGCTCATTTAATAAATTGATCATTTGGTTGATTTGGCATACACATCCAAAACCTGTTTTGTCATAATTTTTTAAGGAGAGAGAATTAATTTTGAATAAAAATTAATTCATAAAAATCATCTATATTGAAATGTCTGTAATATACGGGCAGCATTGTGCAATGCTAACTATTTTAAGGTTTCTAAATGTTGCAACTGGTTATTTCATTTAAAATTTTATCATATGGCCTTTCATGATTTAAATGCTATTGAACCACATTTTATTATAGATTATTGTTGATTTTGTTTAAAGTAGCACCTTTTAAAGGAACAAATGACACTATATCTGGCAATACAGACAGACAGATCATTGAAATTTCCAATACCTGAAAAGAAAGAAAAATCGCAACATCAGGATACAAAAAAAAAATTACTATAACATTTTACCCCTGTGGTAGGAGTTAATATTGTAAAGCAGTACTGAAAAAACTGAGCTATTCTTCCCATCCACAATCCTTTATTTTCCACTCCAATGATCACATTAGAATATTTTGAAAGGAGAGACTCTGTTTGCCTTATCATGCATTATTCGAAGTCATTACCTGAGCCTTAACACCGCAATAAAGAGGCCTTGGAAGTCTTTCTCTTTTTTTTTCACATAGATGCACAACAATAATAATATTCATAAACACAACCAACCTTCAAGAAGTGGTTTCGTTGTGCATGTTAGTGAGAGAGATTTATCAAGTTTGAATGACATTGAGCCTTTCTTTCCCCTAAAATGCTTTACATGTGAAACTTATCAGGGCAGTGAATTCAAGTTACAGTATCTCTACTGCTTATTCTCACAAGAATCACGGGGATGCCGAAGACTATTCCACTCAACTGTGGGCTGTAGGCGGGGGGCACCTTAAATTGGTTGCCAGCCAATTAGGGGGCACAATAAGACGGAACTTATTCACTCACGGTCATATCTAGGGACAATTTAGTTCTCAACCAGCCTACCAGGCATCTTTTTGAGATGCGGGAGCATACCCAGAGAAAATCCACACAGGGACGGGGAGAGGAGGCAACCTCAACATAGGAAGGTCACAACCCACCAGTGATTTAACCCTTGATCTCAGAACTTATGTGCTAATAGCCCAAAACCTGATAGTAATAGTACGTTATAGTAATCAAAAATTCATTTCATATCTCCCTTGTTTTTTTATTAGTGGAAGATAACGTTGCGCTTCCCTTTTGTGTGTGTGTGTGTGTGTGTGTGTGTGTGTGTGTAAGGTTCTTAACTCAGATATTTCAGTAATGCAATTCTAACACCTTAAGCCATGCCTCAAATTCCATACACAAAGGGAAAAAAATAATGATATCAGCAAATTTCAATGGCTTGGCTTGTCAAATAAGACAAATTATGGGTAGTTTATCTTGGACGTATTTTGAATAATTTCCTTGTTCATTAAAAAAAAATAAAAAAATGAAAATGGGGCGAATTGTTTTACCTATGTGTACATGCAAGAAACTGAACTACAGGTTGATATTTATATATGAGCCTGTAGAGAACTTTAGGCTGGTGTTGATAAAAGCACTATAAATCCTGTGAATTTACCTAAAGTAGCGATGCCCACTTTTTTTGCCTACACATTGTAAATTATATTTTATAAATATCTACTCTGAAATATCTGCCTGTGACTTACAGAAGAACTTTTATTTATTTATTTTTATGAAAATGTAATGGTGATGAGAATTTTAATTACAGCGGCATGTACTATGTAATAGTAGGCCATATGAAGTCACATTTTATCTGTGTTACATGAATTCATTTGCTCACAGAAATGGGACCTTATCTCAAACATGCACAGTAGCAATAGATATTAATGTAAAGTGTCACAAGTTCCACAATCAAAGTCATTAGATTACACAGTGGCCTCATTTGTTTTTGCAAAAAAAAGATTAAAGGTTACATTTTTTTCATCAAGCCATGCCAAAACAAACCAGGAAACATGATACATTAAACATTTTAGTCCAAACTTTGTGTATTGTTCTATAATATATGAATCACTCAGGCCGTGATTGAGATATCTTCATGCTATTTCAAAGTGGAACCCCTGTGTGATAACTCTATTTTTCCTTATGAAATTGCATATCATTTAATCAAAATAATAGAAACAAATCTAGAAATGACTGCATCAACCGTCTGTTGATCAAGATTTTAATCGATTCATTTATTTATTGCCCGTTCATTGGAGGTCATAGCAAACTAAAGGCAATTGGCGAGGTGTACCCTGAAATGGTTGCCAGCCAGTCACAGAGACACAATGAGACAAACAATTCACGGAAACACTATTTTTACAGGACACCAACCTAAATTCAAGCACAATGCCCTGAAACTCATCTCATCTCATTTTCTGAACCGCTTTACCCTCAATAGGATCGCAGGGGGTGGTGGAGCCTAACCCAGCTGACTTTGGGCCAGAGGCAGGGGACACCTAGGGGCAATTTTAGAGTATCCAATCAGCCTACCATGCATGTCTTTGGAATGTGGGAGGAAACAGGAGTCCCCAGAGAAAACCTACGCAGGCCCGGGGAGAACATGCTAACTCTACACAGGTGGACCAACCTGGATTTGAACCCAGGTCTCACACTGTGAGGCCGATGGGCTAACCACTCAACCATCGGGCCGCCCTGCCCTGAAACTGTGTAGAAATAATTACCTACAAACATCTACAAAAATGAACTTATTCACTAATGTTTTGTCATGTTTCAAAGACATTAGAATGTAGTGTGGGGGTGGGATTATGTAGACACGTGGATCCAAAGGGAACATGATGACTTGGAGGCCTCCATAAACTCAACCAATATAATAATAATTTTTGATGAAGTTTTTTTTCCTCAATAATGTATTTTTTTTATTTTCTTCTTCCTCCGTCTATTTTTCCCACTTTGGATAGACATCCTCCTACCCCATTTTCTTCACCGCTCTGCTTTCATGCCTGCCTCTCTTCTACCTCTCTACCCACTTTTCCTTTCGTAGGCCAAGGATTCCTGCAGCCCCACTGAGGCAAGTGTGTGAAAATGGACAATGCAGGTCCCCTGGTGTGCCCACCCTCGGCATAGAGTGTGAGAAGAGGGCCTTGCATTTGATGCCTCACTGACCGAATCTTCTACTAGATAGCTGGGCCTTTCTATTCCCATAGGCACTGTGAGAGCAGGGCCAAAAGTGATGTGGAAGGAGAGGGGAGGCGCAGTAATTGTATCAAGGTCTGTAGAGATTCCTCACTCGCCTACCCTGGGCCCCCCTTTCTCCCTGTCTAAACCACCCCTCAACTGCTTCTCAGTTAAAAGGAAAAGGGTCCCTGGGTAGAAAGAAGCAGCTTCTCTCCAGAATTGCCAAAAACAGTGTGCAGTCATATATGAATAACATTCAATTTATCACTTGAAAGCCCATATTGAATACAACACCTTGCACTGTCCCCAATTCCATCTATTTTTCAACAACTTTGATAGAAAAAGGAAAGAAAAACAATACATAAAGTAGAGTTGTACTTGCTAAATTACTTTTGTATTGTACACTGTCAAGGAAACACCTTCTGTAATGTTACACTGCATTATGAGGGAACATTATAAGCAAATAGTTGACATGCTGATTTGTTCTAAATGTAACATAAACCTACATGTATATTTGTCACTATGGATGAAAGAAAACACCAAAACATCAATACAGAAAAAATAAGTTACAATACTGTATATATTGGTGCCCTACGACTGACTGGCGACCAGCCTGGGGTGTAGTCTGCCTTTCGAGGATGGGCGGTATGGAAGTTACTGTATATATTGTCTTTTCTTGGGTAACCAATAGTTTTATTTTCTGTACAGTCCTGAGCAAGAAAATTAGAAAGGGATTTATTTCTGTGCTCACAGATTTTCTTGAATTTTGTGTTTTTGCATCATCAACAAATAATGTAGATTGCAAATGCATCCAGTACAAGAGCACACTGCCCTAAACAAATATTTGCCCGCCCTGTAAAAAGATCTCCATTGGCAACTCAGTCAAGTTCAGAATCCAACCCTACAATCCTCAATAATATAAATCAGATGCCACTATGGAACACATAACAGTAGAATTATTAACATAATTAGTATGGTAAATGGCAAACAAATTGGGTTAAAATAAGCAGAATCGCTTTATTTTTCTCTGACGGATGAAGATGATTCAGTGACCATTTGAGGAGGGTTTTATGAGAACTCCCTGTACATTTCAAAGGACCATGCACATTTCTTACATCCCTTCCAATTCATTACCCCCTCCCCACATGTATTATTCTGCCGGCTACACATCCCCTGTGGTCTCTGGAGGCCGATTTATTGGTAGAAGCATTTTGACTCTGTTTACCTTTTAAAAGCTGGCATTTAAAGGTCAATATTTTGTCTCAACTTCAATCTTTAATAGCTTGAAGTCATCCTTCTGCTTTGATGAGCAATGTGACTTTAGTATAATTGATGATAATTAAGATAAAGCTGTTCTGTTAATTGATTGAAGATTTTTTTAAACATATTTTAGATTACGGGATTATTGTACCTTTTGAGTTTGAATTAAAGCATTTTTGTACTAGAATTCATTTAGCTGAATAATGTAGCATACAAATATAACTCACCATCGTCTCTTTGTTATCCGTATCTGGTTCGCGAGGGCAGCAGCCTTGGCAACAAGGCCTAGACAGTTCTCTGCCTAGCCACTTCCACCAGCTCTTCTGGGAGAAAAGGCTCATCCCAGTTGGTCTTTCCCGGAACACCTCTCAAGTAAGCCGTACAGGAAGGCATCCTCACCATGTGCCCACACCACCTCAGATGCTTTCTCTCGTTATCGACGAAAAAGCTTCTCACCCAATCTCTAAGACTGAACCAGCTACCCTAGATCAACCAGTAAATCAAAAGCTTTGCCGCTCAGCTCCCTCTTCACCACAACAGATTGGGTAAACACTCATATTACTGTGGATGCAGCCCCAACCCACTTGTCGATCTCCAGCTCCGATCTATATAGATATTTACAGATACTTAAATATACTTAAGATAGAGATACTTAAACATCTCCACCTGGGGTAGGCACTTCCCAGTGGTCTGGATTTTTGGGTGAAAACATTGGCCTCTTATTTGAAGGTGCTGATGTTCATCGTGGCTACTTCTCATTTGCTTGTCAAGCTGCCAAATACATTTAAAGCTAATATGAGGGTAAAAAGATATTAATAATAAATTATCCAGCTATGCATTCATTCATTTTGTACCATCATATTGATTAGAGATCAGCAGCCACATTTATTGATCAATAAATCCCCAAACTTTTACCCATATACTCTTTGGTGATATATTACATGATTGACAAGTTGGAATGTTGGTGCATTCAGTTACATTTGTCCTAGCAGGCCCTGGTTGCATCAGTCACACCTGGTGATCGCCTTAGGCTTACCAGTCTGCAATTTCATGGCTCAAAAGTACAATCTCTCATTCTGTCAACATTCACTCCTGATGGAAGTACAGTCTTTCTGGCTCCAACTCTTTTTGAGGGTGTGAAATGTAAATCTTAACAAATGTATTTGACTACCTGCTATAAAGGAAGTAAGAAGAGTGACATCACAAAAATTCTTTAATTGGACTTTTTCAAACTGTTCAGAATGTTGAGTAACAATATTCATTCTGTAGAATTGAAACTCCATCGAAACTGTCTAAACGATGTCAACAGCAGAATTTGTTCCTTCGGATGACATAAACTAAGACATTATGATCTTCTCAATACCACACATTTAGTGTAATACAAAAAAGACATAACCAGAACATGGTTTATACAGCAATACAAGTAAACAATTTCCTTTATTGTGTTTAAAATAGAATACTCGTCAAAAATCTTTTTTTCTTTCATTCTATTTTTGGATAGGGAGGAGCTTTATTAGCATCCAAATGGTTGGTAGTAAGACAGATAAACCTCTATATTCATATTCAAAGCACGAGTACACTAATATAAAACTGGATGTCACATTGAACTCCAGCAGCTGTCTGTTCTGTTGAGCCAGGGGCAAGTGTGGCCAAAGTTCAAAGGTTAGCTAAAGTGTATTGCTTTATTACTGTGGAAAAGTAATTTTCCATCAATCGATTGCAAATGATCATAAGCCTTGGGGGGCATCAATGATTTAATACAGATTCATAAAGGCAATCAAATAACTGTTAGAAGGAAATAAATCTGTTTCGATTAGTTTGAATGTGACCGAATATTTTTATTTCAGCACATTGATTAAGTAAAAGGTGTTTGTCACAAAATAAAAACAAATTAACGCATGCAAATATTTTTTGAGCCGAAAAGTGACTAAAACTAGCAACTCTTCCTTATTTATATTTTCAATACATTCTCTTTTAAAGAGAGATATGTTTAAATACATAAAATATATATAAATTACATCTGAGACCAGCTTATTCATGAATATTTGCAAATAGTCTGACAAGGGAAGCATTTTTAGATTTGCTGCTGATAGCGCGTCACGCTCAAATAGATCCCTCTCAGCACTGACACCCCAAGTGAGAGTCCTTGATGCTTCCTAACTTGGGTCGCCTCTCCATGATTGACAGTTGGGAGATTGCCTCCTGACCAAGCCCAAAAGTGTGGGGGACACGTTGGAAATAGTCGAAACCCAGCCCAACCTCCTTATTTCCTTGCACAAATCCTTCTACTACTATTTTGAAAGGTAATGTTTTAGTTCTATTAAAAACAACATTTTTTTTTATTGTATAATACATTTCTTTTCCAAAACCACACACACAGAAATTTACAAATTTAGAAATTTGACCTTCTTCACCATTAAAATCTCGCAAATCTTTGTTACACAGAAAGCTGGGACACATGGTTTTTATACGCAAAGGGTAAGAGAGCACTGTAGCATGTTGTCCCTATGCACAAATGCGTGGTTTGGAGGTCTGAGGTGAGCGCCAGGGAATACGAGGGAACCCATATGGAAAGAGAGTGTTATATAGTTACTTGTTGTTGAAAAATGGAAAATAAGTTTCTTGTAGAACTAGCACAAATTTGAAGAAAAGATTATACAAGGACAAATAAAAGTGCAGGGTAATGAATGGAAACAGAGGGCAGAGTGTTAAAAAATAACATGTTCTAGGAAAAGCTTTGCAAATTTGGGAGGAGAGAAATGTGGAAAGGTGATGGGGAAGTCTGGGGAGAATATGTGCTGCTTCGCAAGTTTTGTAAACACCACTCAGGTCATCTCTGAAGTTCCCTTGCTTTGCTTTCAAGACGCACATTCACCATTTCTACCTTTCTATACTTCTTTCAAGAGGATTATCCTTAATTCCTGAAACGCTTTGAGGGGATCTGCAGTGAAAATGAAAGAAAATACATCAGTTTATATTCATCTGAAGATGTATTGTCATTGTTTAAATCACAACAGGAGAATGAGCATACGGTGTGTAGACAGAATGAAAAGGTCATTGTGTTGCCAGTGACCAGAGGGGGTATTTTGTGCAGGGAAATTGCACTGTATTGCTTTTGTGACAGAGGAAATGTAAACTGTCTGTGTGGGTGTGTGACCTCTCACAGAAAGACGGCGGACTAAATGGCCACAAAACACCCCCTGGGAGGGTTCTCTGTGTAACTAAAACAGCTTTATAGCCATGATGATGGCTGATTGTTCATGATGTTCCCACAAGTTGGTGTTTGCAGTTAAAAACAAAAAGCAGAGCAAGGTGATATTGACGTTGGAAAAGTCACATATGCGAAGGAATTTCTGTTGACATCTAAAACAAACAAATAAAAACCAAAACAATTACAAAATAAATTAAATCAATAAAATATAATATTGGGAGGAGCAGAGATGTACAACATAGAACGTGTCCTCTATATTTTTGAGCTGTGATTAGAAAATGCCCTTTGCCAATTTAACTGTGTGTATGTGTGTGTGTGGGGGGGGGGGGGGGGGGTTCTGTGTGTAAATACATACTGCATAGCTATAGATATATAAACATATACAAAAACAGGACCTTTTGCATTGATTGTACAAACGTTTGAATGTTCCTTCTGTTTATTTATTGCAACATGTAAAATAACTACATAACTCATTTGAAATATTACATTTCCACATTCTAATGTACATTTGGTAGGGTAATGTTACTGCCAAGTTCCTGCCTGCTCCCGAGGAACCTTTGGAAACAGTATAAAAACTGCCACCTCCTGGTTTCCTGAGATATTGCAACCATGCAATTCTAAAATCATAAAATCCAATGATCCAATGCTTTACAGACTGTAATTTTTTTTCAAATGTTTGCATAGGAATAAATCAGCAATACATTTCATTTCAATATGATTGGATTTTAACTACATTTTTACTTTATTCATTTTTGAAACATTATTTTATACATATCTAAAACAATTCTTATCTTCATATTGAGTCATGTAAATGAAACATTCGCATGTGTAGCAGCATCCCATCAACGCAGAACTAAACACGCTATAATGTGACATCAAAATCTTAATGGATGACTGGGCATAGTCACATCGTATTAATGCCGAGGCATTTCAACATGTGGACATCGCCTTTGCGCCTCACAAAATGAAATTTAATTTAATAACACTTACCGATGCAATACAAATACATGGATTGCAAGACAGTCACACACAAAAATCAAAATGTACGTAATCATATAAGATGCAATATAATAGAATTAATGGTTAAAGGGGAAATAGTAGATAGTAAAATACCCTTGTTTTTCAGTTATCACTGATAATAAGACTGCAGATATGCAAACATTATAAAAAAAATTAAGATGATAAAAACGAGTCTTATGTTAGAATGAAAGAAAGAATGAATTGTGTTTTTGCCATTAACCAAACATAATTTTATGTTTTCAGAATATAAAGCTAATTTCAATAAAATGTTGACTTCTTGAACACATCATCACCCTCTTAAAATGTGAGCCCAAGTTATTTTCATCAAAAAATTCAAAATGAGACAAAAATTAGAAATATGCTTTATCTTTTATGTTTCCAGAGAAATCATGAGGAAAAAAAGGAGAGAGACAATTTTGAGCAGGTGTCGATAAAAAAACAAGCAAAAAAATCTCTAATCCCTCTAATCTAATTCTTATTTTAAAAAGGATATTTATCATAATATGTAAGCAAGTGCACACACACATGCACAGTTTCATATAACTTTTTTTTTTAAGTGGGCAACATATGAGGTTTGACAGCTTTAAACAGACCAATAGAAACTTAAACCTCTCGGTTGACATCTGGTGTCACGTATGGTGTCAGATCCAAATCAATAACAGAATTAAGTAGAGTGGTGAACTACGCCCTCACCTTCATCCTTCATCAAATGAGAAAAAGAGAATATATATATATATATATATATATATATATATATATATATATATATATACACATATATATATATATATATATATATATATATATATATATATATATATATATATATACATATATATATATATATATATATATATATATATATATATATATATATATATATATATATATATCCGTACCGCATATCCTTACAAGAGTCATGCAAGAGTCATTGGGAGTGCTGAAGCTCAAGCCAGTCAACACACCCGAATTGGTTGCCAGACAATCGCAGGGCACAGGGAGATGGACAACCATTCATGTTCACTATCATACCTAGGGACCATTTTAAGGTCTTAAATTAGTCTACCATGTATATAATTGCGAAGTGGGAAGAAATCGGAGTACCCAGAGAGAAGCCACGCAGGACCGGGAATAATATGCAAACTCCACATAGGAAGGTCAGAACCCACCGGGGATTTAACCCTCAATCTCAGAACTGTGATTGGCAGAAATGATATTTAACCAAATGTCAAACAGCATAGGTTTGTGATTGACCAGGCAACCTTTCAATCGCAGCTTCCAGTGAATATTTGTGTGAAATATGAACAAACACAAGTTGCTGAAAAAAGTAAAGAGCAGTCAACTCATGCAGTTTCAATTCTATAGCTGTCTATTATGTGTGTTGGTTTAAGAAAAAAATATGCGGGATAGTAAAAGTCATCAGTTCAATGTCTTGTTTATGTGCTTGTCATTTATTCCCTGTCAGTGGTTGTGTGTGAAGGGAAAATTCTAACATTTCAAACACTCCCTTGCCACATCAGAAATAATTGGCCATTTATTGTGCTGAATTGACATCCAGTAGAAATTCGTTTTTGTTTTTTCACACAATGAAGCTGCCAACTCTTCTCTCTCTCTCTAATACTTTCTTGCTGACAACATGTCAACATGGAGATGTCAGCAACAAAAGCAATAAAAATGTTAGTTGTGAATGATTGAAATATCACATTGGTCAAGTCTCTTACGCATTCATTACTGTAATACAGAGAATGCGGTACAGTTCATTACGTAGAGATCACTGAGTGTATTTGGTGAAATTACAAAAATTGATTTTAGCTCCCCTGAATAGTTTTTTTTTAATCACTGCTTGTGACTTTCAAACTTATTCTTGTTTATGTAATACAATTATAACATTTTTGAGAATGCCATTAAGGTGAAGCTCATTTTAAATGAAATTTATCAGGCCACAACCCTAGTAAGGAATTGTTCTCATTACAATAAAATCCAAGCTCTTTCGTAATGATTTTTTTCATTTCTTCGAATGTTTCCTCATTTACTTTTGTAACCCACAGTAATTCACAGTAGCCTCAACAGGTTCACAAAATTCACATTTGGAAACCACCTATTCGGTGGATACTAGAAATATAACTTATTACTTAATGACCCCCACACACTCATGCACACATTTGAATGCAATAGTTCAATAGATTTTACTTATGAAGTAATTTTTGTAAATGACAGTGAATTATAACTCAGTTTCTGTTGTTCCTCACAAACCATCATCAGCATTAACAGTTCTCATTTTTGTTTATGGTTGGGAATTTCAGGGGCCTGCAATTCCACCCCTGAAGGCTTGAGAGCAACTTTCCACCAGATAAAGCAAAGGGGATTGAGCAGTTGGTGGCATAATGAAGCAGAGATTGGAAAGCTTTCAAGAGGAGCAACAGGTCAAACTCCATAAGGCCCAGAAAAGGTTGGCCTGCTATGACCAGCAAGCTGTGCTGAAAGCAAGCGCTGAGCAAAATGTCGGGGGCCATATGTAATCAACTAAATGATTCATTCATTCATCTTCCATACTGTGCAACCTCAAAAGGGTTGTGAGGGTTGCTGGAGCCTAACCCAGCTGACTTCAGGCCAAAGGAAGACTACACCCTAGACTGGTCACCAGTCAGCCATAGGGCACACACAGAGACAAATAACCATTTACACTTACAGTCATACTGCCACCCACAGGAATTGAGTCCACACCTGCCCACACCAAAGTCAGACAAGAGATCCTCTACACCACGAGGCGGCTTCAACTAAATGATAAACGCTGTAATCCAGAAAATGAAATTGAAACATATTTATACACATCTATTTAGTATGTGCAGAGTGCTGAGAAATGTCTGATTGGATGAGTTTGCTTAACAGAGATGGTTCACACCAGTGACTCCTTTTTGACGCATGAAGTCCTAAAAATCACACTTTTGTTTATCGTGAAGCCTATTGTGGTGTTTTACAGAATGCACCCACTTAGAAACACATGAGGCACCCTGACCACGGAGGTCCAGCACGGGAGTGGCCCCCACCCAGGAAAGCGGCAGCCCCCACTTGTAGGTGCTAGACACTTTTCAATATAACTGACTGCATTCATTAATCTCTGATTGTTCTTTAGCCTAGCGTCTAGGGTCCGTTTCATGCACACATCCACACCACACACACACGTAATCCAATTCCATCATGACTTAAAATGAAGAGATGCTTAAATGGCTGTGTCAGAGTCCCACAAGCAGCTGTAATAAAATATCTCCAATGTGCATTCTGATCAATGGAGTAGAAGAGCGACGCAAGCTGGCAGGGTTAATGGGCCCCTCTCCATTTAAATACCATCTAAGGGACTCTGGGGAATGGAGGTTGAGAGGGAAAAGGAGGCAAATGAGAATAAAATGGTGAACTAGACTCTGGAAAGAGCAATGGAAAACATTAAATAATGAAATGGGGGGAAAAATGTTGGATAGACAAGCCAATGGTATTCATACAATTAAATATGAGTAAGTAAATACAATTATCCCCAGAAAGAAATGAAGTATTATTTCAATGTGGGGAAATATTTGAATATTACCCGTTCATTATAAAGGTATGCTAGGGAGGCTGGCAACCAATTCAGGCTGTCCTCATCTACTTCCAATAGTTGGCTGGGATAGGCTACAGCACCCATTGCATCTTTTGTGAGGATAAGTGGCATGTAAAATAAATGAATGAATAATGTCAAAGATCACATTTTTTATTACACAGATCACTGTTGGATGTAAAGTGTTACTTTTCCCAGTAACAAATAGTGTAAGGGATAATAAATCTTCTGAAAAAAATAACAATACGTAGTACTATTTTTACAGTCAGGTTCTATGAGCAATATGTGTATCTGTCACGTCTTTCTCTGCAAAAAGAAATCGGAGCCCCAATTGTATTGTGGGTACAACTACAATGCAAATTGAATCAATGGGCTTCCCACTGGCAGATGGCTCACTTTAACACTCAGTTAGCCTTTAGATAATTGAGGCGTTGACTCGTAGCGGACATTAAAAAAAACATTTAAAAAAAGGGGGGATGGGTTGTTTATGTTTTGCTAAAATAGATCAGCAGAGGTTAAATAAATGAAATTTCATTTGTCAAGCAAACCCCCACAAATAATAAATGCCCCCCTTTACACTCATTCTGCAAACGCCTCAGCTGTTTGGGCTCATAAACAGGAGAAGAGAGAGACAACGTTCCCCACTTGCCCCATCCTTACAGCCTGGGCTCCGCTATTGATAGCAGAGCCCTGCTTAATGACACGGTCCTTCCTTCCGTCCTTCCTCTCTTTTCTGCGCTTGTTTTTTGTCCCTCCTCCCTCCTGCACACAGTGTGATAAGTAGCGAACCAGCGAAGCCTGTAATTACAATCTACTGAGGAACCCTGGCCCAATCTGTGTATAAATCTCACCATCCAATTACAAGATGTAATAATTTTGCAGTCAAGCTGGTAATGAGGTCTAATACTCATGCATGTGATAATCCTCCCCCCCGGATGCTGACTCTATCAGATGTTAGCTTTGTAATTATACTGGCAGAAAATCATTATTTCATGTTCAGCAGAAAAATGGTCTTGGTTGGGGGAAGTTAATTTTCTCTATGCTCTGTGAAGCATAGACTAAATTTTAATGATCTAATCATTACCCCCGACTATCCTCGACTGCAGTTGACCCGTGTTACTCATGTGAAGCAACATTTGTTCGTTTAAGAGTCCCTGATATGCAGTAAAGGTTTGCCAGGTAGGAACCGTTTTATTTAGCAATTATAGGACAATAAAGCTATCACGCTAATGATATGGAAATCGATATTGTTTGGGAAGCCGTGTTATTTAACAGCTGCTCAAAACATAAATCACATTTTTAATTGTAAGCTGTTAACATTTCCACCTTATTGCCTTGTGGGTTTTTCACCATTAAAGCTTGTGGGTGGGTGTTTTTTTCCTCCTTTTTGTGTGCACGTGTCTGAAGCGCTGACTACAATCACAAGTGAAAAGGTCAAACTCTGGCATGAACATGTAAACATCGCTTTTTAATCTTTTTGTCCATATTTTTTTCTCTTATGTGTGGTGATGTAAAGATCAACAATATGTCATGAAATCTTCTGCACATTCTCCACGAGAGGAAACTATAGTAATTCACTTGTATTTACCGCAAATTGCAACTGTTGACATTCCAATGCACTTTTCGTGACTCCCCAGGACCTGAGCCCTCATGGACAGCAGCTAATAATCTTGCATACAAATCAACACAGTTATCCGTCTCCAATGAAACCATTCTTTTCAAGTTTCAACTTTCAAGCAACTATCAATGTTAGGAGCACAGAGAACAGGATTTGCAAACTTGTTATACTGTATACTGTTCGACAAAGACGGTAGAACAGCATTGGTTTTCTTACACATCCATATTTTCATCACCTTTATATTCAGTTAAGTGATTGTTTTCATGTATGTAAAACCCATAATCATGTAAAAATATATGATTTGTATTCATTTATAATAATTATGAATTAATTGTGATTTAATCAACGACATTACATTGATACATCCATTTCATAACCATGGACAAAAATTTGAATCCCACTTGTTATATATACAATGCAAATATTATCTGGCTTTTATTGTGTGTCATATGAAAAAAAGCAGCAAATGAAAAATTATGGGACATTAATTAATTGTGTCACAAAAGACTACAAGTATTTCAGATTGTGTCAGTTTAGAGGACATTACACAGGGTTCAGTCACTGGAGATATTCCAGGTTGTACAGGTTACAAGGTGCCTAAATGTGCAATTGCAGCACCCCGATAAACCCCAACAAGACAATAGGATGCTCATAACACCACAGGAGCAGACGGGAGAGAGAGTTGTACAGTAACCCAGGGTTGTCAGGGAAAGGAAAAACGCTGCATGCATGCTGTGATAACATCTGAGCTCAGCTGTCTAGGGGTCATGGCTAGTGGAGCGCGAGATATGGCCGCTAATAGAGATGATTGATCATAGCAGGGTGACCCAAAAGACTCTTTAACAGTAGAAATTAATAAAATCATGATCAGTTGTGCCCATAAAAAAGATGGATTTTTAGATATGCAGTTTATACAAAATGCAGATGGAGTAGATACAAGTAAGGACAAAGGTTGGGCTTTGTGACACATGTTGGCCTAATCTGAATGTCAGTAAATGTCAAAGATTACACATATTTTTGCATTCCATATAAAGTTCAGGGCTGATACATATTCTAGTTGCACTTTATACTACCTTGGACTCTACACTCTGCTTGTCACTTTGTATGGTTAACACCAAAAGAAATAGTATATTATATTTTCACCATTTCTCAATTGTACTAATTGTTATAATTTTAGTACGGTGTAAGGCAGGGGTGGCCAAGTCCGGTCCTCGAGAGCCCCTATCCAGTCTGTTTTCCATATCTCCCTCCCCCAACACACCTGAATCAAATAATCGGGATCGGTATCAAGCTTCTGGACAGCTTGCTGATGAGTTGATCATTTGTTTCAGGTGTGGTAGAGGAGGGAGATATGGAAAACAGACTGGATAGGGGCTCTCGAGGACCGGACTTGGTCACTCCTGGTGTAAGGAGTTTACTCTAAAAATAACAAGCAACTATTTTTCTCAAAATATAATCCAATCATATTTGATAGAAGAAACAAAGCCAAAAATCATTAACGTGGTTGTACAACTGCAAAGTGCATAAAAATGTCAATGTCGGAGAATTTTTGCCATTACTTTATGAAATCTTAGCTGTGATACTTTAATGGAGAATCTTTCAAGGAGTATACAGAAATCAGCATGCATCACTCACTGGGCTGTGTCACCTTTTTACTCAACTTGATCGATGAGCATGTTACTTACAAGGCGAAATGAGTGATTATATGATGATCAGCCATCCATTGTGAACCACACAATTATTTATTAGTCTTCAAATATACCATTTACTAAATCATGTTTTTTAGGGAATGTGTCTATTTGCTGAAGTGCACTTGTAGTGCCACTTGTTGCTCCTGTGTCCAATTATAATTTAAGCAGTGTCAATAAACTAATGTGTGATTGTTGTGGCACGCACAGAAAGAAGAGATTTTATTAAGTTTGGGAACTGATAACATATGGAGGTGCAGCACTCTGCTGCCTTCAATTGGATTCTTTGGTATATATGATTAAAAGTCTTTATTTAGAACTCTACATAGAGTGGTCATTTTACAGGATGTCCATAGAGCTGGTGCTGGTACTCACTATGTGCACATCATACCCCCCACATACATTAAAAAATGAATCAAAAACAGCCCCATCAATGAACAAGAGAGTGTTGATAGTAGTCCTCGCCACATTCTCTTGCTGTCGTTATGTGTACTATCTTTACACTGGTCCATCTCTAGACAGACGCCTCTTGTTTCGTTATTTTAAACAGATTTAATCAGTAGTGTGTTAAACAGGAGTGGATCTTTTATGCATTGGGTGTTAGGATATGGAAATCTCAGCTGTAGATCAGGTGAATAAACAACTCCATCCTTATTCAATTACAACGGCTGGGTCTGTGTTTTTATCTGGTGTGGACATCGTTTCAATCAAAATGTAAAACAATCCAATCCAATAGATTCAATAGCTAAGATAGGACACAGACTGCTGAGCTTGGTTGTTTTCCAAAACATGGGATGAATACAAGGCCTGCTACTTCTGTTCTCTTTCTTTCTGACAGCTATCAAGACTTTTCCATTTCCAAACTCCATTACCATGTGTGATAACATTGAAAACAAAATTGAACTGTATAGGGAAGAGGAATTATATGCTATTTTGGTATTACAGTATTATTATGCCGCTCTGTTTTCCATGGCAGCATCTGATATATTTTATAATTATTTACCAACCCCATTTTCCAGTGGCTTTATGAGTTTTTTCAACTTTTTCACATATGGGAAACAAAAATTGTGGTCTAAAATCATACTTAGAGGGGATAATAATATTGGATTGATAGCAGCTTCATATAAATGTTTTTTCTCCAAGCTATGGATTTGATAACAATAGGATACAGGCCACTGCACTTTAGCTAGCTTTAATTAACTGAGCCAAAAGCACCATGACACACATTTGGAACAATCTGGAGAAGGAAGTATGAGAGAGTGAGAGATAAATAGAAAGAGACCATGGAAAAGAGTCGCTTGCAATCATGTTTGTAAAAATTGAATGTAAAGAAAAGTACACAATGTAAATACTGTAGCATAGTCTCATCTACATTAATGTAATCTAATAAAAAGCAATTAATTCGGGACACAGGCCATTGCACTTTTCAAAAATTTAATTAACACATGGGGTATGTGCAAGAATATAAAGCTTTGGAAACCATCACATGCCATAAAGTATTGCTTAATTTACTCTATAATTAAATGAAGTCAAAGTTTTCATTTCTGACAACTCACTGCATCCAAAGTGAAGTTTAAAGTTCACATCCGTAATGAACATTAGGATTTTACATATCTAATCTTGTTTTAGTTTTGAATTGTATTTCCTACTTCAATTGAAGTAATTCAGTTGACATTTTCTCTCTCTCTCTTTATTTATATATATATATATATATATATATATATATATATATATATATATATATATATATATATATATATATATAAATATATAGACACACACAGTAAAGGTTATTGAAGTAAGGCACACTTTTTTTCAGATTCTCTACATCCAAA
Source organism: Stigmatopora argus (assembly GCF_051989625.1). Classification (NCBI taxonomy): domain Eukaryota; kingdom Metazoa; phylum Chordata; class Actinopteri; order Syngnathiformes; family Syngnathidae; genus Stigmatopora; species Stigmatopora argus. The sequence continues at coordinate 14,023,128 of NC_135390.1, forward strand.
CAAGCATTTTATAATTCATCGCCGAGCCATGACAGATGAGTGCTGCTGGAGAATATTAGAAAATGTCTCAAATCTCATATATATGCTAATAGTATGCTGAGACCGCTCGGAAAGTGTGGCAGACTTTTTAATCTGTTCTTAGTACTAGTAGGAACACTGTGTGAAAGTGGAGGAGACAAGTCATTGCACTTCAACAATTTATGATCAGCACTGAGAGAGCGAAAGCGAGCGAGAGAGAGAGAGAGCGAGAGAGAAAGAGAGACAGGCAGAAACAGATTATGAAGTGCGAGGGTTCGATCCCTGGTTGGTCCTTACTGTGTGGAGTTTACATGTTCATCTGGGCTTGCATGGGTTTTCTCCAGGTACTCCAGTTTCCTCCCACATCCCCCAAAACCCATGAATGGTAGGCTAGTTGAACACTCTAAATTGCCCCTAGGTATGAGTGTGAGTGCATATGGTTGTTCGTCTCCTTGTGCCCTGCAATTGGCTGGCCACCAATTCAGGGTGTCCCCCGCCTGGTGCCCATAGTAACTTGGGATAGGCTCCAGCAACCCCTATGACACTTGTGAGGATGAGCAGTTCGGAAAATAAATGAATGAATTGTTTACAGTTCACTAATGATTTCCCACACTTGATTCACCCACCTACCATTTTTTAAGCTCACTCTTCTAACGTGGCAAACGTCTATGCAAATTTACATTAGACAGTAATGCAATCACTCAAAACCCATGATTCCTTGCTCTACTGGAGCCTATGATGAGGCTTTGATAACACTGAGGCTGGTCCTTTATTTTTCTTAAATTACATATGTCAAAGATGGCTCTTTTGTTGAAGGCCCATACTATATGTTGAGCTGTGGGACACCAAAGGATCATTAATCAATTGTTCCTGTAAGTTCATTGAAAAAACAATTTACCTTTTTTATTACTTATAAACAACAATCATTGAAAGAACTGTGTAGTAACTAGTCCTGTGTTTAATGATTAAATGCTACCAAGAGAATAAAATGTTTATATTTTATAATATAAGATCATAACTGCACAATTGTCCACTGTTTTTTTTAACTTTCAATTTGTAAAAGATCTTCAAGTATATTAATAGACAGAACGTGATTACACCTCTTAATTCACAATTTACCAGATGTGGACAAATTACTTTATTATATTATAGAACTTATTCTATTTTGTAACAGCACTTGAGGATTACATATACAGGCATAAGCATGCAAACACCTAACAGAAGCCAGAGCCTAGGATTGAACCTTGAATCTCAGAAATGTGAAGTGTAGTGATAATCCATAACCCACAGTGCACTTTTGGTAGGGTGTAGATTATTTTTATGCCCATAATTTAATATGAGAGAATCATAAGTATCATGACAATTTTGCCAAGGGGGATCCGGGTCAATCTTGAGTAACCATTAAATTGTGATTCGAAGACTTTTTACGCTGGAGCCTATCCCAGCTAACTATGGGCATGAGCCAATCGCAGGGGTTTGGCCTCAAGGAACTGAAATATATTCAGCCCAGATGGGTTTGAGGATTGGTGAGGTCCTTTCGCAGAATTTTGACCTCATAATCGCTTAGAGCCTGTACTGATTTATCAAGTACTGGTTGATTAATGTCCTTTTAAGTGGACAAGGCAGGCCAAAACAGGGGTCCAACCATTCAAACATCAATGGCACATGAAAAAGGAGGGAGAGACATCTATGTGTGTTCGTGTTAACATGAATCACTAGCCGCAAATGTACTCAGCAGCTTGTGAGTTTAACTGCAAAATGCTAGCAACCGTAGCAGCCAGTCAGATCTTCCTTGCTATAAATCATTCCCGTTTGGCCTCATTGAAAGCAATTGCTACACGTCCCCAATGATTGTGCGAGGCTTCTGTAGGCCACCAGCAAGCTCTTTAGTCAATGGGGCTGGCTCTCTCAAGCTTCAGCGCTGGAGTTAACAACAATACTGTACACTCATTGTAAATTATCCAAATGCCAAGCCAATGCCCTTTTCATGACAAATTTCAGCACAAATACAGTTGTGATTTCATTACTTTATACCAGTGATTCTTAACCTTGTTGGAGATACCGAAGCCCACCAGTTTCATATGCGCATTCACCGAACCCTACTTTAGTGTAAAATAAAATGTGATTTTTTTCAAATTCAAGATATATAAATTCCTTGCAGCACTGATTGGCCAAGCATTGTTACGTGATCATCTGCAGCCAGTGATGGTCAAGCGGGACCTGTTATCGTGAATAGACATGATGAGTCCATGTGTCTTAACCTCCATGATAGAGGTTCCACCGAACTCCTGAGACCGACTCACCGAACCCCTAGGGTTCGATCAAACCCAGGCTAAGAACCATTGCTTTACACTAATTAGACAGTGTCACTTTCCATTCAAGGGGTCATTATCTCAGATGGCAATTCGACTCCAGTGTCCCTTTTTAATGCTCTGACAGAGATTGTCAGAGTTGTAAATTAAATGAAAGAAAGCTTCATTGGTGAGGAAATCACTGTCAAATGTTTTCATATAAGAAACCTTGTGGTCATCCAAAAAAAATACATCTACAAAAAACATTTTAATAATTCAAAAAATATTTTTTACATTTTAAAAAACATTTTACAAGAGGTAGTACATTATTCGTTCATTCATTGAACTCGTGTTCAACTTTTTATTTTACTGATACAGAGCACCACAAAGATGAGTTGACATTCATGAAATATATTTTCTTACAGTCCAACATTTCCACTGGTTGTCTTCTCACAACACGGTGCCTTTTGATTGACAGGTTGGTCTCATGAGGAGGGTTGCAAAGAATATATGCTGCATCCTGTCTTCACCTGTGGATAGTAAAATAGCCGAGTGGGTGGGAGAGAAGCAACAACGGGAGACGAGATTTTGCCATGCGCTGGAAATGGCAGTGTCAATTAAATATCACTTTCAATTTCCTTTTTTTATGATCCCCGGGCTACTAAGCACCAATAATACCCCCCTGGCAGGCCCTCCTACCTTGTCTTGAAGAAGATTGATTACACTTGTCGTCTCCTATGAAAAAGACATTTACATGAAAATAAGAAAACAAGTTCTTTGTTTGCATGGAAGTGAATCCACACACAAAAAAAGCAATTCCCAATTTGATTTCATACAAAGCCGCAGTGAGATAACAATCTCATGGCGTCTCATCTGACTGAGTTTTAGAGGTAGGGCGAAGAGGGTCTGCATCTTAGATGTATGTAGATTGAATAATGCTGGCAAATTATTTTCATGCAACATTGATGGGTGTTGTCACTCATACGATGAAGATCTCTGATTTTGCAGTACAGATTGCCTTTGACATGTGTGTTCTATATTGTCTAGGCCATATGTATCTATCCTTAATTTCCCTAAATTGAAACGAAAGAGATAACTGAAAAGATTTTACTGGATTTATCACTTATGTTGTTTTCATGCAGGACATTTCACAGGGGCAATGTGAGAACTATTTTATTTTACCTTTGGTTTTCATGACAACCACAAGATTCAACCATTCAGACTCACATAAGATGAACAATATCCTCTACACTGTATGCTTATAAAAGAACAATACATTTTTGTTGTTTACCATTGGTGTTAAAATTAAGTGCAAAAATCATGGGTTTGAGAAAGCCTATAATAATGCTGGTACGTATATGATAACATAAGTTCGTTGACCAAATTCTGAAAAAAACTGCAAAATTGGTACTTCTCAAGAAGCTGATGGGTTATTGCATTTATGGTAAAATCCCATGCCGTTTAAACAAATCTCCCCAATGCACTTTAATACCCTTTGTCAATGTCACATAGGTTGTGTTGCAACATTGTGGAGCATGTTTACACAAAACACAAGAGCATCTGTGTCCAATAATTAGTGTCTCGCATGGTCTTTCATAACTTAAACAGGGTCAGAGCAGCAATGGGAACAACTGAAATACCACAGCCACACATCTACATGCAAACACGCACACACAACACAGACATATCTGGCCTTTGAACAGTAATGCATTGTGGCCTTCAGTGTGTGTGCAGAGATAAGCCAGGATGCTAATGCTGTCCATAAAACACTAATAAACAAACTGTTTAAATTGGCCTGAAAGGAGTCGGTGATGCATAGGAATCACCCCCAACGCTTCAATAGCTTAATCTGCCTCTTTCCTACGCCGCTTTTCCACTTTTTCACAACAGATTAGGTTGTAAATGAACATAGAAGTGGGATTGGGATCTCCTTGACGCTCTCTACCCTAACCTGATTTTGTGTCTTCTAATAAATCAATGAGGATTGTCTAAAAAGGTGAAATGTTTCTGTTATTTATATATATATATATATATATATATATATATATATATATATATATATATATATATATATATATATATATATATATGTATGTATATATATATATATATATATATATATATATATATATATATATATATATATATATATGACATGTGTTTATGAAATTGATTTAACTTTCGCAATTTTATTATTCTTAACTATGTTTTGTAAATTTTATTTTATTTTGCTCTTCAGGAGAAGCAGAAGTACTTTTTTTGTCACAACTAGAGGGCAGACATGACTATTAGTTTTAGTACTGGAGAGTTGACGTGAACAAGAAGCATGCCTTTTGGTCCATGTGTGTTTCTATAGATTCAGTGTGTGCAGTGTATTTTCACCACAACGTCTGCTTGGAAGTTGGGTTGTGTTTGCATACTTGTTTGCATTAAGAATTTAAAACTGTTTTAGTAAAAAAATAAAAATAAAAAACATCTATCAAAAACAAACCATGTGACATACTTTGCACACCTAATGCTGCCCTCAACCAACTACACTGTCCAAAACCACGAATAAATTAAACTCAGTGTGCTACGTTAACTAATTTAATGTTAGTGCACATATTATTTGCCATATATTTTTTGTTATTTTTTATTTTCCTCCCCATTCATTCTATTGCCTCCCATGTTTAATACACTCTTTATCATCTTATTGATATATTATGTAATATGTCCATGCTTTTTCACTGGCTTGTGCTGTGCATTTTGCTTAAAGACATTAAATGCATGAGATGATCTATCATTTGTTGTACATATTACCCTTTTAACCAAGTTCACAGTCCAGATTATATTAAAGTATTGTAGTGTGGAGGCAGTTTGTTTAAAATATATGATTGTGATTGGGACCATAAATGTAGGGCTGAAAATTTTTCCTTCCGGTATACGATTCATCAGGTTTTTCCCAGAGCCCTCTTGGGTCAAGTTTTTATGGTGCCTGTTTGGTTTCCAAATGGTCTTTTCTCTTACCCCCTCTCAGTCAGGCTATAGTGTCCAAACTTGTCTACATTTGCCTCTCGTGTTTTTGTGCATGCTAGATGTCCTTTTAAAAAGACCAATCTCAAATAAGTCTTTATTCTCATTTTGTTAGCCCATATTCACTGTTTTCATGAACTCTGGCCTCAACCATGGCAACAGCTTGAAAAATGTTAACATTGATTGACAGGATTAAAAAAGACCCCCATCCCTGTTACGCATTTCAAACACTTTGGGAACAATGGTGCTTGGTGTGATTGAATTAATGAGGTATTGCCGACTGTCAAAAGAGCACACATACTTTACATAAACCTGATTATCTTTGCATGGCAGAAAGAGAATAAAAGGGTAAGTCAGGGAACTGAAGGAGGAGGATGTATGGAACAAGGAAGTGACGAGAGGGGAAGATATATTTGGATTCCAGTGGTCACCGGGCCTAAAAAAAAACATAATAAAAAAGGGCATCAAAGTAAGTACAAGGTGGTGATGTTCTGGTTTGGGCATGCTTTTGCCCTCTCCTTATGGTTTTGTTCTGTTTAGCATAAAGCCACTATAGGGACTTTAGCAAATCCATTCAAAAACCAAGCAGGCCACAGAACATTTTTTACAAGTTACCACCCCCAAGCAAGCCATGATTTTACGGGGCAGGCATTGTTCCACTTCTTACCTCATCAACTTTTCATCGTCATTCTGGATGGAAAAAATGTATATGTATATATTTTTAAATAACTATAAAGATAAAAAGACTGTGCCCATAGGCCACCCATGAATTACATCTAAATTTACTGCCCAAAAAATACCCTAATCCTACCAACCTATTGAGCAGGAAAAGTTGAAGTGGAGTGAAGGAATGTAAAGAAATGATTTGATTGGACTGCTCAACAAATCAGAAAAATAAGAATCAAGATACATGCAACTAATTATCCAAATAAAACAAATACAACTACATACCTTCCTTACTGTTTGTTACACTCCATCTTATTTATGACGCTCTTTGCTCAGAGAAAATATGTCAGCAAGACATTTTGTTCAGCAGAAGTTTGCGCACGTGTGTGTGTTGATAGAGTGAAAAGTGTTTGCATGAAGAGAGCAGACTGTGTAGGCTTATTCTTCTCCTCTTGTTCTCACCCTACCTTCATTTTATGAAAATCTCTGACAGCTGTGGTATGATTTTTCATGTTGTCAAAAGTCATCTTTGTTTGCACTTTCTTTGACTGAATGGCAAAGGATTAAAAGGAGGCATGTCAAACACTAGGTGGGCTCTACTTCAAGTGCTTTTCATAAAGAAAAAAAGAGGGGAAATTACATACTTTTACTCTAAGGGCCCCTGGAAGGAAATATAAATCGCACATTGCTCTGGAGAATACAATTGTCTTATCCGCTAAGCCTTAGACTATTAGATGCCTACATACCCACCCACCCACTTACATCTAAACATATTGCTGAGACCTGCCTAGATCATACAATTTGTTTTCTGTGCTGTGATATTGAAGATGAACTGTGGGTGGAAAAAAATATAAATGTATTTATAATTTTTTAAATAAATTATTATTATTATACTCATCTATTAAGATCAGTCACCAGATAGCGTGGTACCTCGCACGACGGATCGATTCCCGCTTTACAACTTCTCTCCCAGTTTTTACAAAAGAGCCTTGAAACAGGTAGCTACAGATTATGGGAAAATGGTATAAAGGTAGCTTTAGACCACTGCAATCGTCAGGAGTAAGTTGAGAAAAGGGCCCAGCACAAATGCAATATCAATGCACCAAACTAGACCTTTTGTGCCACTTGCATGTTTCATTCACGTTTTGCAAATTGCATGAACGCCACATACATTACAACCACCTTTCTATTCATTGCATCTCTATTAGTCTCGGAGGCTCGATCAATACATCATGTATAGAACATTTTGAATGTCGACACCTGGCTCCTTTGTGAGACTTGAGATAATGGTTTTGCCTATTCAAGCCGAGATGTAGCAACATGCAGATAAACCACACCAGCGAAGAGTTATACCGCTAGCAGCGATGAAGAGGCACCTATCTTGCTGAGATTATAAGTGGGTGAACTAAAAACGCATTAAAGGGAACCCTTCATAGAAAAGGAGACAATATTGTTGGGCACGAATATAAAGATGGTGCAAATTAAGATATTGTGGAACCAAAAGTCAGTATTATAGAAAATGGGATAAGGTACATCTAATTCATTCCAGGTTTTGATTTGTCCCTAGCGCCAAATTCCTTTGCATCATTGGAAGTCCCCACCTTGACAGCTCCAGAATCTATGCACTTTTAAGTGGTTATTAAAAATGAGATGGAGGAGTCCTACAAGAGTCGACTGGGATGGATGGATTTCCGAGCTAGCCAACTGGAGCAAGTTACAGCTGTCCTCCAAACAAACGTGCCATCCTTTATTTATTCCTGCTGAAATATAGATGGGTGTTATGAAAGGTTTAAAATAATGTGTCTGCCGTTTTCTGTTGCTCCAGCACACTGTTTTCCAATGCATAAATAATTCTTACCATTGAACCTATGCAGACAGTAGGTCTGGCACATTATTGAGGTGTATCCGCTGTATCACATTCTTTCTGCTTGAGAGAAAATACCCATCCAAAGTAATTTCCTACACTTATACAATCGGGGTTGATGGTAAATAATTAATGGATACATTTAAGGGCTAAAACTCCTACACAATATGACTACATGTCAAGGGTAAGTCCCTCAAGATTTGAAGGCAAATTGTCTTGTAAAATTGAACCTTCCTCTTGGCAAAAATGGATATTTTCACAGCATTTTGTTACCCTTAGTAACATTATGCCATAATTTAAATCAATCATGGGTGGGTAACATTTGTCCTGCAATAGGGAAGTATCTGAATGACGTCACCGCTGATTTAGCCGGGGAGCATTTTGGACAGTAAGTATACTGATTAAAATGCTAATATAGATGCAAAATATTGTCCCTTTATTAAATATATCACAGTCAAACTCAAAACCTGCATCAGCTCTGGTAAGAGTGATGCGAAAGTCAATAAGGATAAACTTATTCTGCTGCGTGACCGTCTGCCGGAAGTCCTTGACTAGGACTATCATGACTTCTTTGAACTTCTTAAATTCTACCGTAGCTTCAGAAACAAGATGCCCTCACAGCTATGCTGAATTCTATCTTTGAACGATTGTTTGATGCACACGTGATTGTTTGTCTGAGCCAGGCAGCTGAGAGTTTGTATGTGTGAGTGTGTGTGTGTCCAGGCCCTCCAGCATACCCTTGATCACCTTGCATTGTAATCACCAAACACAGCTGCCACCTGCTTCCCTCTCTTGATCCTTCCCTCCACCGTGCAGCTCATCTTACATTATAACTGCTATGATCCCAACAGTGGATCCTAATGTGGCTGGCCATGATTAATCTGATAAATAATAAATACATCAATCTTCCACCATGACAAGAACTAATTCTAACCAGCGGGAAGGCACAAGCCCCTTTTAAACTGCTGCCAGTAGCTGCTAAGTGAATTATTCAATGTTAAATTTTTTATGAAGTGAGAAAGTTCTGATTAATACTGTCCCGTCTTCTATCTTCACTTCTTCGATATGTTAGGGAATTCAATTTTGACCGTCTCTTTTGAACATTTGGACCTCGACTAAAAACACAATCGCAATCATGCACACTTCCACAAGCATACAAAGACACACACGGTTAGGTTACGAAAAGACATTTTAGCGGCTATGAATGAAGCCAGAGGCTTGTGTCACTCAGATCAGATGCTGAATATCTCACAATAAATTACATCTGGATCTCAAAGGCTCTCATCCTTGAACGGTGACTCACATGTAGATGTGACGTGTGGTGTGTGAGTTTTGACCCTTTTTACTAATGGAAGTCTCTAAGGCCCCGGAGTCATCTTAAATTTTTAATGATGTCAAATTGTCAATTCACTCCGCTGTTGGCGATAGAAACGAAAAGGAGCTTTGCCTTAACCACAATTTTAACAATGTGTTAACAGGCATAATGAAAGACAGCCTTTTGCAAACAAATTGTCTCCAATTTGTTTTCTGCATTGTCGCCACCCGATGTCGCAGTGGTTATTCTGCTTGACTTTAGTGAGGGCAGTCTGGGTTCGATCCCTACTCGGTGGCAGTGTGACTGGTTGTCTGTCTCTCTGTGTGCCCTACAACTGGCTGGCGACCAGTTTAGGGTGTAGTCTGTCTTTTGCCCGAAGACAGCTGGGTTAGGCTCCAGCAACCCCGGCAACCCTTTCGAAAATGAATGAAAGAATGAATGTTTTGTGCATTGTCATCCAAGATGACAAACAATTTGGCTAGCAAGCCAGTATTTGTATGATGACTGAGCTTCTTTAAATTTCCACGGGAAATAGTAATTTGTTACAGTTTTTGGAAAATTGAACCAGCTAATTTTTCAATGTTTTATTATATTGTTATATACCAAATGTCATATATTTATTCCTCTAGTAAAATGGTGGTGTGATTGTTTTATATTATATCAGTATACTACTAGTTAAAATAGCAAGATCATAATGAAGCTTTGAAAAAAGAATGATGAAAACATGAATTCAATTTTAATTAGAATCTTTTACTAACTAAAAGCAAACCCAATTTCTGTGTTATGATATAGCCACAAGCAAATATCACTGTCACTATTTTTGTAATATTCCTCCATGATGTACTGTACATGCTTAAACATAATTGCAACTCAAAAACATCCACCCACCCATCTATAAATGAATGTCTCTGTTGGAGGGAAAGAACGGAGGCAACTCCCTATTAGATTGACAGACTGCATTGTGTGAGTGAGCATTCGTGGTTGTAACAAGCGTTAGACATTAGGGCAAACAAAAGACATATTGGGAGAGTCATCAATCAATTTTCTGACAGCTGACTTCAGTCTGTTTGTCCGACACTCTGCATAATATGTGATTGGATCTCTCAGCTAATTAGATACTGGGTCATCAATCATTGCCAACAAGGCACTGCTGCCCATCTCTCCCTTTGCGTGTGCCCGTCACGAGCTAAAATATGAATAATAAATATTTTGTGTCAGCCCAAACTAATTCCCACCAGTGAGACATACAACCTGACTTAACTACAAAAGAGACACACAGAGACTGTCTAGAGAAAGACTTCCAAACCAATGATTGAAATATTCAGTTGAGGAATTTACATAATAAATGACAAAATAAAATATTGATCTATTGCGTGATTGGATGTTGATTGCTCATTCATGCAACTTTATGTCAATTGAAGCCCATTTGTGTATTGCAAAAACTGTTATAATACTATATATATATATATATATATATATATATATATATATATATATATATATATATATATATATATATATATATATATAATGAGTTGTTTTTTTCCAAGGCATTCTTTTTTCAACAATATTGTCCACGTCTGTCTTCACTGACAGACCCTGGACACAAAACATGTAGTTGCTAAAATCTTGAAGACATTAAAAAAGCAGATGGAAACTGCGGTATGGGAAGGGGAACAAATGTCTGACAGTGAGGGAGATTACTGCTTGAGGTGAAGGAAACAAGTAGTTATTTATTTAACTTCTCACAAAGCCACCATGTATTGTAAGTAAGTACAGGAGCCAGCTGGGCCTCAGTCTCTCAGCAGTGTGTCACAGCCTGTCACTGCCACTGCCACCGAGACAGCTACAAGTTTACAACAGCTGCCGACTAATGTTTGATCAGTGATAAAATATGCCGGGGTGACAACACCAGGCTGTCCATGCATTTGTGGAGGCCTTGTGCATTAAATATTCAGTGGTTGGCAACTAAAGAGGGCCCTGTGGTCTCAGCGCCACTGCCGCTCCCACTCTGCTTCGTCTCAGTGATGCAGACAACTTCACAGGATCTAATGAAACATCTCAGTTTTGTGTTTAAAAAGGGAACATTAGTGACAGTAAACCTTTCTCTCTCTCTGTCTCTCTCTCTCTTTTCATATTTTATCGCATCACAACTGATATTGACAGTAATTGGGGGATAGAAGAGACCAAATCTTAGGTCACTAAAATTTCCTATTCCTTGTTACTCAGTGACCTGGCGAAAGAGCCTGGGTGTTTTACTTAAACTGATTTTACTTTCTACGCTTTGAGCAATAGAGTGATGTGATGAAATCAATTAAAGTACCAAATAGCTCATAAATTCCATCTCATTGATGCACAGGAAAGAAGGGGCAGGACACCATATATTTATCTGATGAGAAGGAGCATGATAGACACTCTGAAATGTCAAGAACATTGTGTTTTTTTCACCAATTCCTGCTACCACTGAAATTTGGTGAGTCAACCCCCCCAGAGAAACTTAAACTGAGTATCAGGAAGAAGTAACAGTAAAAACGAAAAAGGGAGACACACAGGATGCAAGCGAATCAGGTTGCTCATCCAATGTGACAATGTCCTCTGACAGTTTCTGGCAGTGGCCTGTGATTGCTAGAGTGCATTTGAGGACATTTGTGTAATTTGACATGTCAATATTGAAATTATCACCACACAGCATTAACTGCTGCTGAGAAATTGGATTCCAGGCAGGCAACCTGGATGTCCTTGAGTGAGGGTAGCTCTAAAGGTCTCCTATTTTATTATGATTTTATGCAAATCATCAGACAAAGTAGAATATTGACAAGTGATTGATTCTTTGAAAGGTTCATGTTGTTAGTTTAAAATATAATGAAAATACGTAGACCCTAAATGTTTCACATTAAACACCATAAAATAACGTTTTCTAATATGTCAATAATTGTTCACTCTTCAGTGCATAGTTTTCCATATTAAAAAAGGCACAATTGCAGATGATTATCTTAGACTGTGCAATATTTTAGAATTCACCTAGCCAGGATGTGACTTTTAATACTTTTGTATTACTATTTTTGTTTTTTTTACTGGGAAAACACACTTTGCGGAGTAGCACCACCAATTTCGTTATACGCAGCTGTGTATGATGACAATAAAGGCTTTTGATTGATTTGATTGATTGATTGATGATGCCACCACACCATTACACTAAGCAAATGAAAGCATGTAGGCCTAGTGGTCAAAGAGCACCACATCAAGTTTTGATTTTTTTATTAATTTAGAAGTCATCTTACACGTACCCCTGGCTGCAAATAATTACCTTAGCAAGTAATGAGTCATCATTAACAGGCACTCACCTTCTTCCCTCCTATCGTCATCACATAATTGCTTCCTCAGTTTCTTTGGCACATGCATTTAATATACTATAAAGGCCATTTGCCCTTAATATAAGTAAGTATGAAAAAAGCTCGTTAAGATATATGTAGCTTATTCAGAATGTGTAACTTGTTGCATTTTGTAGACACGAGGAAGATGAACGGATAATGGAGGTGTGTATATATATATATATATATATATATATATATATATATATATATATATATATATATATATATATATATAATTTTTTTAATCCCTGTACACCTCCATTATCCGTTCATCTTCCTCATGTCTACTTGTAACTAGTGAAACCGTGTGGAAATATACTCATGTCTTGAGCCTCTGGTGGCTTTTGTTGAGGCTTTTTCCAAACCACAATGAGGCAAAGCCCATGGGTGCACAAGTTCTCAACGTCTAACCTACCCCCCGTTTCGTGCATCATGGAATAGAAATAACATATCAACAAACTAATCTGTGAATTCACTTTACTTGATCTTAATGAAAAAAAAACTGAAATATGCAACAAAGCTTGTTACATTTAACAAAGGTCTTAGGAAAATTATTGTCTCAGTATAACAAACTCGCCCATCCTGAGTTGTGTACAAAAGTACAGAACATATCACCCGCCTTTGCACCACATGCATATCCTGAGCTGGTTTGTCCCCCCATGTTCTGTTGCTGCTTCTTGCACACCTGAATAATTCAGTGCAAGTGAGACTTTGCATATTGTAAAGCTAACCAAACATGCCAAAAAACAGTAACGGACAAGGGGCAAGAGGCTTGGCTTCAATTACGTCTTTTGTACCAGACAAGGGGACACAAAATTCAGTTTGTCCTTTGCTGCTTTATTAGTCCCCTCCTTTTTTTTGTTTTTGTTTGACTAATGCGATTGACGTCCACGCTTCAACGTTACACTAAGAACACCAGGTATCAAATGATGGTGTCCACATGTGCTGTACACATGCTTGTGTGTGTATGTGCTCTTATACGCTGGTTTTAGGTTACCTGAGATCAAGTGACAATAGAGCTTTGGAAAGCGATGGCTATTGTTCAGGGTCACTGCGAAACCAGCAACTAATTGGATAAGGTGTAAGTCAAGCCAATAGGTTTTAGACTTTGAGGTGTCTCGAGGTGGCACAAACTTCCTGTATACACACTTCTACCTGCTCATTCATACACTCACACAGACACACAAATGCCATGCAAATAGGAAGCAATCCACTTTGTTTATCTTCATGTTCTTATGTTGCTTCATTAATTGTTTAGGCTCATCTTTGGTTTCCCTACATGTTGTATTTTTAGCGTGTCACTTTATGTAAAGTCCATGGACTGCTATGTGATTGACTTGTTGAAATACTCTATTTAATGTATATGAAATAAGTTATTTCTAATCCTTCAAATCCCAAGTATTATTATATAACCAAATACGCAGTAATCCAATTTTCTTCTCCGCAAGAATACAATGACATGTAATTTCAAATAAAAGGTTTTGATGGTTGGAAAAAGACTTTCATAAAGCATCCCTGAATAATTCATCTTGCATTCTTTGAAGCCCTTCTTGTCCTTACAGTGTGTTTTAATCCTTATTGGAAAGTGCAATCACTTGAGTGGTTGAGGGGGAGACATTTGGAATTATACGTGCTGTTTATTAGCTTGAAGCATTTCTGGTTGGATCGTGTGATTAATTGGGGTCAGGTACCCCACAGAACAAGGTCAGCTTTTACCAACCCTTCAACCCTCTTGCCTTTTATATCAATAAAACTAAGAGGGAAAAGAAAGTCTAGTGCAATAGTTATACTTTCAATTTTAAATATGGAACTAGCAACACAACACATCTGCCTCACGCTGTGCAGTGTCTCTTTTTATGCCCATCAGTGAGTTTTTTCTAAAAATATATTTTCTAATATAAGCAAAGTAAGGTATACACTGACACATCATTAAGTAATCAATGGAACATTCATCCACTTTGGTAACAATGAACTTACAAAATGTGCAAGTACGGGAAAAAAAATGATAATGAAAAGAAGCAAACCAATGTTAGAACATATATTTTCCCCAGCATCAGATAAGGAAGCAAGACGCGAAGAACACGTGTTTTCGCCTGTAGATTATGACAGAGCACAGTTATTTCCTGTATGAATACGCTTTCAATTTCCGGCCCGCCACTTTAGTTTTATTACACTGATAACATGATACCATCGGACAGAGCTATTTGAAGAAAACGTTCTTACAAAAGAGAATGATGGGTGAAATGATGTGTGAGAGAGAATGAAAGCAAAAGGATATGACAGAAATCAGAACCATTTTTTCTTTGACAGTATTCTGACAATACTAATTACCATTCATGAGCCACCAACATCACATTTTATTATAGAAGCTGGACTTGCAATTATAAACTGTTCCCTTACAACTCTGCAAAAAAAATGAAATTATAAATGTATACATGAATTTGCCTGACTTTGGTGTGGGCAGCATGGATTCGATTCCCACTCAAGGGCAATGTGATTGTGCGTTACATCTTTTTTTGTCATGGTGCATATAAGTACTGAGAATATGCCTTCACATTGCCTCTCGGATCCCCATGGTCACTGTCGATGACCTGTTTCCACAAAGGTCTACAAACCGATTTCCTTGTGTTTCTGCACATTTCCATCGAGGTCCTGATCCCCACTTAGACCAATTGGAGTCAATTTGTTATTGCAAATATAAACTTGGTAACTTGAAATATCAGTGAGCCAGACATAGGGGAGGCCGCTGCCAAAGGTTGATGCTGTTTTCACTTGTGACCCCTCATTTAGACAATCTTTTGTTGGCTCAGGCATTCAGCTGCCAATCACGGGCTGTTTTTTTCCCATTACATTTAGTTGAAAAACTCCCTAGGTCCCATAGGAACAGTCATCACAAGAGAGGATGGGGAAATGTTTATTTATTATTCGTACGTTTTTTTAAAAACAAATAACTAGGGAGAAAATGCCCACCTTGTTGACATTGCTTTCCCGTAAATATTCACTACATTACCAGAATGGGGGATTTATAAGTGCTTTAACAAAGTCTGAATTGCATAAAATCAGGAAGTTTAAATCTATGAATTCTTAGTATGGCAATACAGTTCTCAATCAAAATAGCACAGTTCGTGAACAGTGAACAATAAAAAACAAACAAACAAACCAAAAACAATAGTATTCCACAAATTATTTTTTTAAGGTTGAAATGACATTGTATATAATGTAGATGAATTATAAAAAGTGTAAGCATATGTGAAATTAGCCTCACTCATTTTTTTACATTTTTATCAGTCCTAAATGTTAACTTCATGAAGCAATGTTCCCTACGTTGACTTCATCTTTGTCATCACATTATTACATGCTATTGTCATTCCTCTTCATCAGACCATCCAAGGGCTCTCATTTACCCCAGCTCACTCAGAAACCAACTGCCTTCAACTGATTAATGAACAGATTAGTGAAGGGTACACTTTATTAAAGATTAATACCATTTTTTTGGTTGAGGCACTCTTCACATCGCAAGAAACATCATGAATCA
Organism: Stigmatopora argus; assembly: GCF_051989625.1. Lineage (NCBI taxonomy): Eukaryota > Metazoa > Chordata > Actinopteri > Syngnathiformes > Syngnathidae > Stigmatopora > Stigmatopora argus. The sequence continues at coordinate 14,039,203 of NC_135390.1, forward strand.
AAGGATATTGGATGTCTGTATCTGATGAAGACATCATTTACCAGCCAAGGAATTATTTGGTTGTAGCTATTAATTTAAGTCACATTGTTGTCACAAATGTTGGTGGTCCCTTATTTCCTTTTTATTTTATAAAGGTTCTGGATGCTATCCAAACATAAAATAGGGGTCCCAATAAACAGAGTAATAAAAGGACTACCCAGATATATAATAATTATCTGGTGCAAATATGTAATACCATTCATGTCGGAATCATTTGCCCTCATTTATACATAAACCAGAAGCTGCCAAACCTAAATAAGAGTTTATATGTATCTAATCACCGGAAACGAGTTTATCTTAGACCTTTACCTTCATATTAAAATGCCTAGTAATGAACCAGACCAGTTGAACACTGGCTGAACGAAAGCTTAAAGTATACCTTTGCCTAATTAGTTCATTGCACTCTAGCATGTGGGGAGGAATTTGAGAAAAAGTTGACATTTACACCTTTGATAATAAGGAAAGTGGTATGCGGCAGTAAAACTGTAATGAAGCTGACTTTTAGTGGTAATGAGTTATGGATGACCTTAAGGTTCAGGACCACAACACAAATTACAGCAGTTCCCAAAGAACCTGATTTAGAGGATATTTACCATAAACCTGGTCTTAAATATAATTTAATAGGCAGATAGGAACAATTGGAATGAAAATGTCTGCACCTGGAGTCGCAGCTTAAACTCTGATATGTTTGCCTAACCTTGCTGTGGACTCAAAAGGTGCATCTGGTAATTGAAACATAACAGAATTAGGTTACACATGTTAAACAGACCAATGTGTGTACAGTAGACACGCATACAACATTCAGCGGAGCACATGTTTTCATTTAATTAGTTTTTCATTTGGTCCTAAATTCCTTGTGTCAATAGAGGCAGACATGTTGGTGTAAAGGGTTGTTTAAGTCAATGAGTCATACCTAAAGTATCATTCAGATGAATGTCTCCAAAGTGTCAAACTTCACCAAGTAAATCACTAGATAGTTTTTAGAAGTTTTCGATTATCATTGAACTAAAGATTTGTATGTCAAGGTTAACAAATGAAAAGCTAAATATTGATTCATTGAAAGGTGTTACAATGCAAAATTGCACATTACATTTCTGGGACAAATTAGTTATTTTGAATCACTTTGCAATGGTGTGTATTTGTCAGTTGAGAATTTATATCCATACCATATATAAACACACATGTACATGCCTGTTTAAGCATCCACACTTTTTTTTATCAAATTGTATATGTTTTTTTTAGAATTAGAAATGCAGTTAACATGTAAACATAGGCTATAAGGCACAATTTTGAATCATGTGAATATTTTTCCAATGCCACATTCTAATTCACCTATTAAATATGTTGACTTCATGAAGCAGGTTGGGATGGATGTTTAGTTTTAACGCTAACTTTCAAAAGTGAACATTTTTTGGAAAGTTAAATTACATGTTGAATAGAGTATTTCCATTTTGCCTCTTGATTTGCACGCTGCACTGATGTTTAATGTAAAAGAGGAATTCCCTATAGGGCGCCTGTGTGATTATCAACATGCTTAAGGCAGTTCTGAAGGAGCAAGGGAAGCTACACAGCTTCCCTACTGTCTCAGGTGAAGAGCCCCAGGGGCCTAGGTGTAATGCCTTGGGGCACCCCAGGTGTTCACAGTTAATGCTAACTGTCTGTCTCAGGCGAACTCTGAGCAAAAGAGTGGGGTAGTCACAATGTGCTGTCAGGGATGTCTCGCTGGCTTTGCTGCTCTCACACTCTCGTCACTTTAAGAATTCCTACACAGTGAACTCATTCTTTTTTTGTGAGGTCTTTTCTCCCAACAAGGTAACATAAATTACATAAATTTTTGGGGGGTGTTTTTTAGCATCAACTGATCTTCACATTCTACTGCATATCTACACAACCGTAAAAGGGAGTTACTTTGAGCATATTTGGGGGCAAAAAGCAGAACCTAGATGGCTGCAAATAATTTGTTAGAAGAGCAAATAACAGAAAAAAATGTATCACAGACAAAAAGTAACAACAGAAAATATGGATGGGACACTAGGGTAAATACAGTAACAAGATTATATAATGATTAATTTAAAATGTAACCACAGATGATCATATATATATATATATATATATATATATATATATATTTATATATATATATATATATATATATATATATATATATATATATATATATATATATATATATATATACACACACATACAGACACATTACTTGGGCATAGCATTTACAATGCTTGCTAAAAGCCAATTGAATAGATGATGGAATATCTCTTAGCGTCCTTCTGACAATTGGTTATATATTTCCAGTACATGTAGATTAATGATACTCACGGCGTGCTTCATCTTGAAGCTTTCATTACCTGCACCTGCACACACATGCTTCACACTTGCTCACTTCATTTTCACACCATTGAACGCAAAAATATAGGATTGTAGCAAGAGGGATAACAAGAGTCATTGATTATCTCTAAAAGACGAGCGCAGGATCATAATCGCATAAGTGGAGGAAACCTTGAATGTGGCTTAAATATGTTCTCAGTGTTGCTGAAATATTTATCACTTGAGAAATGCAATTGGTGCATTTGCTTGGAGTTTATAACATTTTCCGTACTGCCACAAAGGGGATTAATGGGATAAGGGGGTATATAGTATAAAGGATGAGTCTTTATCTGGACTGCCTTGGACAGCCTAGTTAGGAGCCTTTTATTATGTACAGTGCAGGGGACTCTTGTCTATAGAGCAGATCTCAGGATGAGCATTAGCAGAGAGAAATGAGGTTTAGGCACTGTAATACATTTCCATGACTTTAGGCTCCTGTTTTATTTATACTTTGTGATTTCAGGGGACCCATCTCAATTACTGAGATAAAGAAGCTGTTTAAAGTATAAGTGTGGACGGTTTCTCTTCCAAGTAAAATATCTAGAAGAAAAAAATACATAAGAGAAAACAATCAACCATAAGAAGCCACTTCCGTTAGTATGTATTGAATGTATTTGTTTGAAAATATAATACGTACTGAAAAGTCATGAAATTTAAATCTAAATAAATAAAACATGTGAGTTGAATCAATAAAGTAGATTGAATTATATCTATTACATCAAATAGATTAGCCGCGTTAGTAGGGGCCCCAATTCTTGATTTGTAGTTGACGATTGATTGTTGGTTTCGTTTGTTCTAGAATATTCTCGTGACATCTCTAAGTTCATCTAATCAATGGGAAATGAACCGTTTTGTGTTTGCTTTGAATTCATGCAGAACTAATGGTACAGGGAAAAATTTATTATTGCAGTGATGTCGAAGCAGGGTTCCTCCAGGGTTGGCCAAGGGCTTGAGGGCAAAACAACTTGGTGGTCAGTCCCATGTTGCATTGTTTCTTGTGCAAAAAAATGTCACAGAGTGCAAACCACTTTCTCATGTCACACATGCTAAAGTATATACTGTAAATTCAGGATTACTTGAATACTAATTCAGATTTTTATCTACGTCTTCATATAGTGTCTTCATTTCCAAATGACCTCTCGCTGTGCCTCGTTTTTGACGATGCAACTGTCTCTTACACACAATACCTTCTCTTGTACATCATGATCATATGCATAGAAAAATTGCAAAAATGGCATGTTATTCATCATCATAAGGCTCCAATCATGCCCTCCGGAATTATGATACAGTATGCATGTGACCTATGGAACGCTAATTAATGATCTAACGTTATGAACATGCATTCTGCAACACTAGAATCAAAGTTAATTGAACAATATGCCTGGCTACACATGACTTTGATTATGTTGAAGTTATTTATTTTCATTTCTCATTACCTCCCTTACGTATATGTGCATTCCTATTGTGTTATTGTTTCCTTGTTTGTTTTATTTAGTTTTTAAATGAATGCAGTCATCCAAGGTTAGCAGATATGGTGTCATGTTTGTTTATGAGAGTATTATTATACTGCTACACACAACTAAGTCAATATAGTAATTCAGTACAGTCTTGGTAGGCAGTCATGCTGTCGAAATAGGGTTTAAAGCAGAATACTTTTGCTCTTTCACATGCATTCAATATGAAAACTGCATTTGTGCATATCTATGCATGGCTGGTCAGCTATATAGATGCTCATCTATGTCTTTCATCAACTTGACAGCTTTTTTTTCTCCTCCTAAAGATAACATTTATTATAAGTGTAAGCAATACATATTGGGGCTGAGTATGCTTGTGGCACATTCCCATACCTTGTAATCATAGCTGTCCACAGTTAAGTATCCTCATGATCTATCGACTCCATTTTTATTCACTAGATTTCTACCCCCATTTCACAAGAAGCCATTTTAGAGCTGAATGCATAGCAGACATAATTCAACGTCAGGGCAATTAATTGAAATGCAGTATCTGAAGATATTCTGCAATGAAAACCTTTTTTAAAAGACATAAAAGAAGAAAATACATGTAAATAAATAAACATATGCTTGTTAAAAATCTGTGAATTAACTGATCAAGGACATTTAATGTGTTTTCGGGGCATCGTCCTTTATAATTGCAACTATGGTGAATCACATTCTCCAACTTTTCTCTTAAAGTCATGGGAATAGATACTTATGCTGTGCTCAAAACCACACTACCACTGATGACACATTATCAAGAGCCATGGAAGGTTCAGTATGTTGCTCAAGGATACTTAGATGAGGTCAGCAGGCCAGGGAATGGAACCTGCATCCTCTGTGTCGAGGAATGACTACTCACACCGATCCACACCACTCCATTAGCTATCGTTACATATCGATGGATAATGTGGAGTGTTCAATGTCTCTGTGATGTGTAAGGAAACCAGAGTATCTGAAAAAAAACACACAGACACTAGGAGAACATGCAAATTCCACACAGGAAGGTCTCTTGGAACCATTGATCTCAGAACTGTGAGGCAGTTGTGTTAGCAGTTTACCATGCACCGCCGAATGTTTTTTTGCCCTGATTGAGTATTAATATTATTGTATAGTATTGTATTGTATTTTCCTTATACCTGTAATTATATATTGGCCTACTAATAGACACTGTAAATTATATATATTATATAATTAACTATATATAGATATAGACACAGTTTACTTTACTGTAAACTGCTTTAAAGATGAAGCAGTTTCTGAAGTTTAAAGGTTAATTTAAGTACAAATTATATTTTGCATACTGTATACAGTAACATACAGTCTAAAGCCAAAGCATAACAGTCAAATTTATTTTTGGAATGCATAAATCAATCCCCAAAAGACTAGAATAACAATGAAAATGATAATTAAAAAATAAATAAACAGCATTCAGACAGAAAACAATGTTTTATTAATTACGTTTAAAGATAATATATGATAACTGCAATTTGATCTATTTTCATAAAATGAATACATGGTAATGACATCTCATGAGAGAAAACAGGCTTTTTAATTGTTGATGAAATTAGCTTTTCAACAAAAACTGGAGCCATGCCAACAGGACTAGATAGTGTTGTGGTATTTTAATCTCTCAATGGGATTAGGCATTGTTGCCCGCAATATTATGATAATATTTACTCTGGTTTTTATTACCTTTGTGTTGAGGGTCAAGTGAGAGTCACTCCCAAATGTGATTCGCTTAATTGTCATCTTTCTTTGTCTTCGTTTACTCTTTACAGTAGATCGTAACTTCAAAAAATCATTTGGGTTTACATGTTCTAGTTTTTAAAAAAATCACCGGTTCTGGTTCAACATTAGTATAAAATTAAACCACAGCAGAAATGAACTCCAATGCTTTGATATTTATCTTATCTTGTGTTGTTTTCTCACAGAAATGCATTCAATAATAATAATAATAATATAATAATAATCTTTCAATGTCAATCATTCATTGCGTGGAAAAAATGCCTAACTGTTGTTTGGCTTTTTCCTAACACTTCTTTGGATTGAGATGGGAGAGTTGCCAGGTTTGCCAAGCCAGCATGCCATATGGCTTGTGCCGCGATGAGGCTCTCAAGCGCCCCTTGTTGCATCTCGGCCTAGTGACTTTCGATTACCTCACTGTGGCAGCTCCTTTCCCAAGCTGCCACTACTTCTGGCAGCTTATAATAAAGACACCTCTTTCACAGTATGAACTGCTCTCTTATGGCCAAACACATACACACATACACACATGTATATACCCACACACACACAGACATTTTAAACAGCGGAATGTTAATACTCTCAACTCCTCATGCAAAATACACAGAGACATCACATAGTATTAAAAGCAGACTGAAGCTCAGCTCAACTGTGTGGGGACTCACTTGATGAAATGTGAGGATTAATGGATATTTATATTTCATTATGTTTTCATACAGACCACGGAATAATGTATCACTCCACGGGAGATACTGAAACATATGTCAGCTCCTATCCACTTACGGATGTAATTCAATTGGACTATAAATGCGCTAATCAAATTCCATTAAAGTCTAATACATCATTCCAAAATGACACAAATACAGTAAAGCTATGGCAGATATATAAATTAGCCAGAAAAACATATGCAAATTGTAATTCTGTCACACTTTAATAATAAATACAATTTAAAAATAAATACATTTTTTAATAATAATAATAATAATAATAATAATAATTTGTAAACCACACAAAAAACAGTTTGTGGAAGAGGTCTTTTATAAACACAATTGACCCATAGGTTGATAAATCTGGTCAGTAGAGGGGTATCCATGGCTCATCCCATACAATTCTGGGTTTGGGAGCAAAACTAATGTGGCGTTGCACATTTTGCTGAAAGTAAAAACCCAGACGGGGAACGTGTGCGCAACAGTGGCGAAGACAGGTGAAGTTTCCGAGTAGCCGTTTTGTGAGCGTCACTCCTTTGAAAGTGGCACCAATAGGACAATTGGATTCCAAATCTTGTAAAATGTAAAGTTACATTTATTCTGTGTTCTTCGAAAGATACACGCAAGCCCGAGGAGAACATGAAAATTCGATACAGGAGAACCGACCAGGATCCGAACCTAGGACCCCAGACCTGTGAGGCCAACGCGCTAACAACTCATTTGTCGAACTGCTACCACAATATTGTGACTCCATAAATTCACTGTGGTGTGTAAAAAAAAGGAAGGTGATCTCACAGCTATCGATCAAGTCCTCTGCTAATGACTCACCTTTCTGAGAGAGCATAGCAATCAATGAGAGTTTTACATTTAATGTGCATGTGTGTGAGTGTCTGTTTTCTGCAAGTCTTCTTCAAACTGTCACTTAGTGCTGTGGTCTTGCACGTAATCTATACAGGTCTGAAAATGCTTTCCATATTGTCTGTTTTGTCCATGGCTAAATAATAATTTAGGTACCCCTTCAAATGTTGTTGTATTGCTCTTTGTTGGCCCTAATGACATGCGTATACACACTGTATATGTATAAACAACATATACAGTAAACGGCACATTTTAGGACCAAACTATATACATGGTAAACCAGTAAACGGTACATTTTAAGACCAAACTATAATAACAGTAAACAATACATTTAAGACCAAACTATATACAGTGGTACATTTTTAAACCAGACACATCACATAGGTCGAGACTGTGCCATCCCCCATCCTCTCTCTCTGCCCCTCCCTCCTCCTCCCTCTCTCCGCATCCATCCATTCCTCTCTCTCTCTCTCTCTCTCTCTCTCTCTCTCTCTCTCTCTCTCTCTCGCTCTCTCTCTGTCTCTCTCTCTCTCTCTCTCTCTCTCTCTCTCTCTCCCTCTCGCTGTCATCTCTGCGCATACACACACCCACAGACTTACCTACAAACACCAAGGTTAACATGTGTGTTTCATTTGCTGATCACTGCTCAATAATTAAGAGCCTCTCTCATCTTGGGGGTTCTCTGTCTAACTAATGCATATGGCAGCTATATGTGTTTGGGTGCGCATATTAGTTATTGGCTTTGTGAAAGCGCCTCCTCGTCTGAAATCTTATAATCTGTTCTTTTTGTCACATAATCCAATATTGTGTGTTGGGACTAACCATTAAAAGAAGTGAGTTAATCTGTTTGTTTTTTCTCGAGTACTCGATTCTCTTCGCATTTAAAACACACTAACCCTTGTCAATAGGAGGCTGTAGAACTTTTCCATTTATTTTGTTCATACAGTGATCTGGTTACAATAAAAATGGTACAAAAATATATATTGCAGCAAAGTCACAGTTTCCTTACAATGCAACATTATGCTTTTTTCAAATGTCTTTATATTTTCATATACCAGCACACTTTGATTTTAAATCTCTGAACAGCCCAATAAATAAGTAAAATAAAAGAGGGAATATGTGTTTGTTTTCTTCCAGACATCAGCCATTGTTGTTGACTTTGGTCATAATTGTCTGAGATGTTGACATTTCTGTGTGTAAGCATCTCTTTGCAGTTGAAGAATGACTTGTCCAAATCATGCAGCGTGCGTGATAAATAGACAGAGACGGTTTGCTGTTTTGTGGGATGTCCAGCTGTGACCCTGCAGCAACCCCCTTGGCATTACAGGACTTGCTCTTTGTTCTGATAAACAATGCACCTTGAGGTGAAAACTTTGCAGTAATGCAATTGGAACTTAACATCAACAGGAGATACTTGAAAACAAATGCAGAGTTAAGATATTATTGTATATCATTCTCTTAAGCACTCGGTAGGAAGCGGATGATCAGTTTTAACATATGAAAAATGTAATAATCACCATCTTTGAGAGTCCTTTTCAGGTGTGTCTAAATCCCACAATAAGACTGTGAGAAAAGAAAGCAGTGGAGGGTGATGTAGGCGAACATCATTATGAAACAAAATCATTTTCCTTGTCATAAATATTATATCATAACTTCAAATGAATTCATGTAGACTGAGTTAACTATATTGTTGTGGCAACATGGTTTCACTTCCTGCATGACACTTTATTTAAATATAGAAAAAGGAGTGCAGAAAAGAAAGCAGTTCAATATTAAAAAGTAGATAATAGTAACATTAAAACTTTAGAATAATTTTAGAAAATTGAAATAACTAAGAATGGGATGAAATGGCACCGAAAGAAAAAACAGATAAGGAAGGGAACTCAGTGGAGGCCGTACAATCAGGAGTGTCACCCCTGTTGGCCCAGCACTGTAATTAGATCTGGCAGCCACCCCATAAGGATAAATGCTGGGATGATGAATGGAAATGCAAATGTGTGTGAAGTAGATCCAGCCATCAAAAGGGGACTATCATTAACACTTTCCTCTTGTCAAATCCATCATAGTCACACATTCTTCGAAACCCTCCGTAACTGCACACAGGCACTTTAGGAGTTAAAGAGGGGGCAGCGGCAAAGGATATGGGTGTATTCAGTTCAACTCATGACATGTTCAATGTTGTTTGATGACAAATCCAGTAACATATCAGACAGAGAACCTGGAAAATTACTGCTGAAGTGTGAAAATAATGCAGGACCGTGACAAATGAGATTTTAATTTTTAGGGAGAAAACACTTTTTTAAGGACAAAACAATTATTTTTCAAATGTTTTTATTAAACAACAGCTCATTTGTATGAGAGGTAGAAATCTCACAAAGAAACATTGTTGTCATAGAACCAAATCAATTAAGAAAAACTACATTTTTGGGGGGCTTGACAGTTTGTTTTTTTGGTCTCGGACAATTATTTTCATTCCAATACTCCACTGGGGAAAAAAAAACATTACGTGTGTGTTTCGGTGCATGTGTGTTCATATGTGTTTGCACGTGCATTTGTGTGTGTTTTATGTTTTATTAAAAATCATGAAAAGTGTGACATGAACTGTCGACTTTTCTCTGAAATACCGTTAAATTCACAACTCAAATATTTCTTGCCACAAGGAGGTGCTGGGGTATGAAAAAGTGGAGCAAGCTTTGCTGTTGTTTTCTTTATGCTGTTTTTTTTTTAACTGGGCTTGAATGAGCCAAGGCAGCTTTGTCTGACACCTTGATGTAAATTATTGAGTAGGTAAGGGGTGCTGACAAGACGATGGCATGACATTAGTGCTTGCTGTTGTGGCTCCTGCTCAGTGTACCTTAACGTTGTCCTGGGATGGCAGGTGTCAGTTTATGCACATGCCAAATAGGTCCTTTATGCTCAATCCAGGAAAGTACATTTGATAAAATCCACCATTGAGTGATTATGAATGTGATCAAATCCGCTCTCAAAGTACCAAAAACACTAATAAAAAATTACGAACGATTTTTTGATTCCAAGACAAACGGAAACTGGAATTCTTAATATGCAAAAAGTTGCCAGACGCTCCCCAAGCTTAAGGAGTATAAATTAGCTATAGTACAGTAGGTTGTAAGTTGTTAAAAAGTATTTTCTTGCTGTTTTTGGAGTAACACATTACTGCAAGTTCTGTGAGTGAAACATGTACACTAATTTACATATATTGTTCTTAGTTGTAATACAGTGGCATCCAACAGTGTATCTATTCGTTGGCATATTGCTACTAATCAAATCTCTCATTAAAAAGTTAGTGGATCAAAAGTTCACTAGCCCATTGTTGGTGTACAAAGTGTCCCTAAACCAGTCAATTGCTTTTGGATCAGGCTAGTCTGGCACTTGAAGCCACATCTATGTGGTAGTATTCACTTACAAAGAAGGCAATACAGTAACTTTGTTGAAGCCAAATTACAGTCCAGGGTTACGGATGGCTGTCTGTTGGCGTGTGTATAAATAATTTGGTGGGCGACTCTAGTTACCATCACCTGTCGGTGACTAAGAGGTCATCTGTGCAACTAGCAGGAAAGTGTATCAGCATTACCCAACTTGAACCTGTATAACATTGGGGGCAGGAAACTAAAAACGACAAGACTATAACATGGATGGAAGATACATGAAATCAAGGAATATTTTCTTTTTATAATGTGAGCTCATAGTGCATTAACACTACAACCCAGTTGTAATAAATAAATAATTGCACAAAATGTCAGACAGTATATATGACTTACTCATCTTGGGCAAGGTCTACTTGGATTTGTTTCACATATTTTTATTTCAATGTTTGAAGGGAAACTGGATTTCAAAGTATTTCTTGAGACAAATATGAGACAGATCTTTTTTACGTGCCTTTGCTTTAGTTTGTCTTCCAATTTTTATTCCATACGCGTATTATTACACTAGCCCCACAGAGAGAAACTGTTTTTCCAAAGGTGAAATTCTTAGCTGTCAAGGATGGCACCTGTCAACTTGCTAGGAGAGGCTAGCAGTAGACATATGAAGCCATTCCCCATGCGCTGCCTCTGTTAGAGGCTAAGGGCTCGTCTTTTGACATGGCTCTGGTTGTGTCTCTCTGTCAGGTATAATATGAACAGAACTGACAAGGTCTACAGCGCAGCTTTTTCGTTTAGCTGTCCAGGTTTCTCGTGTGTGCTCTATATGGTGTGTGCATGCAGTGTGTGTATGTGTGTGATCTTGGTGGAAGGTGAAAAATTTCTGACACAGCAGAGAGTAAAAAGACATGCACTTACCTACTCCCAACCACTATTGCCATGTGTGTACTCCAAATCTGAATTTCTTCAGAAGAGTTTCTGATGGATTTGCAGTTACATCTTTCATGGAGCATTGCCCAATGAGATTTGAGGAATTGTGTCCTAAGGACATGGCCTGAAGCTAAACACACTCTCTCTGTAGTTGGTCACGGCTGTGTTACAATGGTTTTTGTTGTCTGTCTGACATGTTTGGCCCCAGAAGAATGCTCTGTAATGGACTGGGCTCAGACCTGAAAGGCCCACGAGTCAATGTGGAAAAAGAATGGAAGAAGTTAAAGCGACATGAAAGACCATTTGTCAATTTCAATATCAGTCCATGTAACAAATTATTTCGACCGTGTTCTTCCTTTGTTGGGTATGACTTATTTAAGCTTGGTGCAGTATGACTTGTTTGACTTGTCTTGGTCCACTTTGGAAAGACACAAGATATTGAATTTCCTTTGCAGTGCTTTGAACGGAGCAAAAGAGTAAACAATATATTTTCAGTCTTGTTCTTCTGACGTTCAGGTTCATGGCGTAAATTTCATAATTCCGACTGTTTTGTATCATTTTAGGCACCAATTTTGGTTTAACTTGTCACATTTTTTTTCAGTTTCTCAATGAAACTTATATAGCGAAATAAATGTTGGTTCGGCTGTTTGAAAAGCCGATGGTTTTCTCTCCTTGATGTTTTTCACTCTTCCTGTCACTGCTTATTTTCCCCCTATTTGTTGGCAGCATACAGTAAAGCATGATAGTAGTCTTGTTAAATAATTTTGATGGTTAGAATAACATTTCACCTACAGTTATTCCAGATGGTTTCAATCAATATTCATTTTAAATAGATGTAGAAAAATTATTGGATTGATAAACGGCTTCTGCACTTACATTAAATTGAATGTTTGGCATGTTGACTCCAAAATCATGGCATGTTGGCACTTTCCCAAAGTTTAATGAAATGGAGTTGAAATGGCCTCCCTTGGGGTGATCAAGAAGAAGGGAAGTATTGGTCGTTGTTGTGTTTTCTGTATAAAAGTCGATTTCCTTGGGGAGGAAAATGTTTCTGCTTGTTGGACTATATTGTAAAAAGTTTGTAACTCAGAACATGAATATAATAAAGTGAATTTATATTTCTGTTTTTGTTGTTTTGTGTCCTTTTTTGGAGTAGAGTTCAGGCTTGACTGCATGGAATCTCGTACAGCTCTCAGTATGATGACCAACTGAGCAGTAAATTAATTAATCATCATTTTATGCCTCATCAAGCACATTGCCTGCTCATCTCCACGGGAGCCCGTTCCAATTAGCAAACACTGGAGGTGATTTTTTATTTTATTTTTTGTTTCCTATCTTTTTTTGCTGCAGTATAAGAACAAGCGGGACAAAAAATAAAAGTAAAAAGTTGAGTTGAAGCACAAAAACAGAGTGTATGTCCACATTATTTTGTAATGTCCAAGTAGTACTAAGTTGTGTATGTTCTTTAGTGTTGTGAGTGAGATAGAAGCAGAATCATTGAGGACATTTGTCTGACCAATTAATATATATTATGTCTGTCTGTGTCAAAATACAGTGGGACTACACAGTCGAGTAGGAGTAATTGGCCAAGATGGGTACAAATTGTGTGTCCAGAGCATTATGCCCCTTTGTCAATATATTTGACACATTTGCAAACTGTTCATATTTAATTTGAATTTCTTTCCCATCATTTTTAGATTATCCCAAAGTAATCATTGTCTTAATCATCAAAAATGGGCATTAGGGAGAGCTGCCCCTTTGCTCAGGTTAAAACCAACAAGTTAAAAAGTGATTCAGGACAATTCACAAAAAAAATGAGGATCATGCCAAAATGTGAGAACATGGTTATGTGCCAGGCCTTCATGGAAAAATATTGTTGGTGATCCCAGGTAACTACGAGGGAAAGGGTTCATTAAGAAAAAGGGGTGTGGGGGAAACTCGATTGATTGTCACTACACATTTTGGTAATGGGTGACAGAAAGGCAAACATTGTGTCATTGTGGTAATGCAGCCACGAGGAGCCCAGCAGCCACGCCAGGGGCATCGGCGAAGGGTTGGATAAGCAGATGTTGTTCACCACCCAAGGGTGGTGGGGGTTGCTTGTGTGGAGGTGGAAAATGATTGTCAATGAGTGAGCATGCACATAAGTATGCGTGATTGTGCGCATGTGATAATGTGTGTGCATGAGTTCACACTGCACTCTTTGTGTTAGTGGGTAACATAGCATCAACACCATGCTTTTTGGGGAAACTCCTGCAAGTGTCAGCTGGCAAGGTGAGCCAATATAAAAAGGTAACCTTGCCCGTATAAGTGCGTAAAATTTCCCCTTGTGAGTTACATTATTTTCCAGTTACTAGTGAATTTAAAAAAATATATATACTGTTACAATATAAAACAGATTTGAAATGAATGAATGATTTTGAAGTGCTAGATTTATTCAAAATTAGGTGAGTATTTTATGGTTATAGTATTTACCAAAGGAAACCAAGGCTGGTAGATTATAGTGGAGTTTCCAACATTAGTGAACCTGTTCCTTGAGGCTGGTGTGTTTTTAATGGATATGAAACATGTGTAGTGTACTCAGTATTTCTCCTAGGAATTAATGAGTTAAGATCATAAGTGTTGGTTAATTAATATCATTAAGACTTTATTCTTGGAGTAATACATTCAAATAATTTGGCGAGGTAATCTCCTGCAATGATTTTGTTTAGATAGATTTGTGATCATCTCAACTGCATCCAAGTAACATTTCAAAATATTCCAACATTCCATTTTCACTGGATCATTTCTCTAAAGCTGTACAAGTGGTTATTTAAACCCTCTGAGGTATAACCTGACCTTCATCAAAAACGCTACATCAAAAATGTGTTTCAAATCCACATCGACTGATCATCACATGGCATGAAGAAAAGCATATGTGAACTACAATAAAATGGAAAGTGACACTTCACTAATTGGCCTTTTTTTTTAAGATTTCGTTTAAAAAGCTTCATTTGAGCTTCTCTCAAATCTTCAGACTGACAAATTCTGCTATCCTTGTCATTTTTTTCCACCCACAAGAGATACATATATTAAGGAGAGGTTAAAGAATGTATCTTCTCCATCAGTACTTATCTTTCTATCAAATATCCTGTGGCAGTGCTTGGCTGTAAAGCAAGTTTGGGTGGGAAGGTTATCAAATTGTGGGTGTCAGGCTATGCTTACCACAGTCCAATCAACCTTTAAAAGGATTTATGTCTGTTTTTACTCACTTTATCAAAGCTGCACTTATATGTTGTAAGAATAATAGTATATTTTTTTTAGGCAAGGAACTGAGGTTCTCGTACCACACGGATTGAATGATACAACCAGGTCCTGATAGGGAGATTTATTATTGATTTGTTTTCCTACCTGGGGATGGTCAATTTCCAAAGGCTATAAGCCAATGATCACAATGGGTCCAGAAGCCTAGAAAGTGCACCATTGGCAATGGTTGCAGGCACCAGGGCTCGTCAATGGAGCTGAACCAGAATGTAAGCTCTCCATTTGCAGTCCAATCTACATTGCAACTTTAATTTATGGTGCTGAATGTATTCTTCCCTCCAACTTCCACTACTACTTTTTCGTGGCTTTCAACATTTTTGTTCACCAGTTGTAGTTGTTGTAAATTTACCATTGCATACCAATATTGTCGTGTCCAATGTCAGTGGAAAGATGGGTTCATTTTGAACTTTGACCTGTGTAACCCAATTAATATGACTGCCTCATACATATTTAAAACTGTACACTATTGGGAGTTGAAGATCAAAGATGAATGCTGAAGACATACAGAACATCAATTATATATAATACAGACAAACAACATTGTATCAGAGACAGAGCAATATATGATGAACTTAAACAAAGGCAATCCTCTGCCCTTCTGTTAATCGGCACAGACGGTTAATGAAGTTTTAATTTACACCTAATCAGATCTTGTAAGCCATGCTCATTTGCCTCCGACTGTATGGAGGGACAGGGGCAGACTAGGGGTTCCTTCGAGATTTCTCTCATCCATGTTTCAAATCTTGGCTTCTACTAATTGTCATTAAAATATAAATTTCTAATGTAAAACCATCAGGACTAAATTTTGTGTCACGTTTGTGCCATATATTTCCTTCATGTTTGTTTTTTTTTCATTTTATTTTCTACACTTTACAGTTTGTGGATGTGACTGTGTATAATTAGAAAATATAACAAATACTGTATACTTCCCTCTGCTAACATGCTCTTTGTCAGCGTAATTTTATTAGAATGCATCCTCAAATCGCTTTAATAGAAAGATGTAAGGCGCTTACCTTGCTTATAAAGATGGATCAACAGTCTCAAGTTTAAAACCCTTACTGAACCGATGTGCCTGCACGTGTGTACTTAAACCCCCTCAACCCCAACCCCCTTCCTGCCTTTCACCTCACTGACATGAGTGTTGGGTGGTTTGATATAGCTTTTGGAGAATAGTGCTGAGCATGGCCTGCTCATTGCTGAGGTTTGGGTTACCCTTTCTCCACAAAATGTGAGAGAAAATACAACCCCCCTTTGCACCCACCCCCGCAAAAAATGCACACACACACACGCTTCTGCTGTCTGTCTCCACCTTGTCTTGAACCAGTCTCCAGCAGGCAGCTGGCCTGAATATCTGAGTGCTTTTAATGAATTGGAACTCTTTTGGGTGCGAGTGTTGGCTGATTAAATGCAAAAAGACTAATATTCCATGGTGGGTTGGGAGTCAAAAGAAAGATTGTCCTCAGAGAGGTAGAGATTGAAGAAGATGTCGAGAGAGGAGAGTGTATGTTACGCTCAAAGTGCAGTCTCTTGGGGAATAAACCATATTTAGAGCTGGAAGGCTACAGTCAGAGCTTTTGTAGGAGAAATGGAAGGGAGGGAGGAGCATTTGCTGGTGGGTGGTGAAAGTTGGGGTATGGTATGAAGGTGGGTGGTTAACATGAGGATGCGATTTCATTAAGTTTGTGATAGACACATGAACAAACAACAAGGAATTTAGACAATCAATAAAACCTATATTTCACATTGTAGGGCACTTCAATAATCAATTTGTCTTTTTTGTAATTACTTTATTTACAAATGTGTTTTTAAAGTAAGCCTTGCAGGGACAACACATTAAACCCTGGTTTGTGTGAATCTGTTGTTTTTTTAATCTCTTTATCCACAAACCTTATGCATAGATGAGTTAGAGCAGGGGTGTCAAACTCGGTTTGGGTCGCAGTTTAGATATAATATTTAGATTTTTTTTATATAAATGGATTTTAAAAACTGGATTAAAAGACCTGAATATTTATTTTTATATAGATCTAAAACAATGTTTATTTGAGCTTTTTTAAATATATTTTTAGATTTTGCAAAATGATTTTTGAACTAAAAACACAGAAAGAATTGATTAAAAAATTACAATTATTGATTTAAAAGGCGGAAAATCAGGAAATTTAATATACATCTATACTCTTCATTTTAATTTGATCCTAAAACAGAAAGTCGGCACTCATGATTTACTTTCCCGGGCCACACAAAATGATGCGGCGGGCCAGATTCGGCCCCCGTGCCGCCACTTTGACACATGTGGGTTAGCGCAATTCTTAGCTGGCTTTGGGTAAATTTTTTCTTTAATACATATTTAAAAAAATGCCGGAGTTTTACATTAAAATGAATATAATTTATTTCATTGTGAAGGTCATTGCAGTTGAATACCTGTCTAATTTAGTTTTCCCTGCTGTATTTTTAAATAGAGCTGCTTTTCTCATTGTAATGTTGACAATATTTTCATATAAACCACTAAATTAAAAGTAAAATGTGTTAAATAGTAGAAACTGTGGTATGATAATAGTTGGTGGCAGATTGGTACACAGGTAAGCATAAGAGATTAATGTCTTAAGCATTTTAGAGGAGAAAGGGTTGATGGGCTGATAAAAGGATACAAAAAGCTCATAAATTATCTGCATATATGAGCTGCTTATTTGATCTATGATAAGGGAAATGAGTCCACTTGTTCGCCGTTCTCCATTCACATGAATATTAGATAGCATCTTTTTAGCTCTCAATGACAACTAGTCCTCAGTATGGCTGTACACACTTGGTGTTCTATGATAACATTAAAATATTTGATATGCAATGTTGGGATTCCAAGAATATTTGGATAATATGTTCCCTTTTTCAAAGACACAGGTGAATTACTCTTACTTTTTGGCACCTTGGCAGTACACTAAAGTGTCTCTTTTGCCTTGGCCTTGAAGACCAACGTTGACCAATTCATAGTCAAGCAGACAATTTTGTGGATAGTTTGTTTTCCCTGAAAAGGAAGCAGGGGTTTCTCCGTGGAATTGTGACTAATTGTGACATAAATTCACAACAGACTTCACAGCTTGAGGTTTCTCATGTGCAATGGACGCCTTGCTCCCATTCTCACCTGCCACAACTCCCAATCAAACACAGGCAGTGTGGGAGTCTTTTTTTCATATGTTCAAAGGAGACCGGTGGTGAAACACTTTTTACATAAAAATTAACTAGCATGTTGACATTTGGATGCAAGAGCAGTAGTTTGGAGCAAGGAAAGGGGTGTGTAAGAAAAAGGGGAGACTTCCTGTTTGCTCTGAAAGGGCTTCTGGTGTTATTTGACAGCAGTATTGTGTCCTCCTTGGAGTCCACATGACAGTACAGCATGCCTTTAAGTAAAGCACAATATAATGAAATCATTGGAAGTGAATATGAGTACAGCCACAGACTTCTAACTGCATGTTTCTACCATCAAAGTAAAGTCAACTACAAGGACACAATGTAAAGAAAACCGATATTATAGAATTGTCTCTCTCAGACATGTATTTGTGAGTAGGAGATTGGAAGTTTTGTTACCTCCAAACCTACATGTCTGCAGTGAAAATTGACTTCATGAGATTTGAGAAAAATGTAGTTTTCAAATTTGAAATAAGAGATCAGATTATAGACTGCATCTATGAACATTTATATCCAATGTGTATCAATACTACATTTTTTGTCTCTCTCCTAAAAGTGTTAAATTAACTGTGGCCTCGTGCAGGTCATTCCAACCAGTTATGATGAGAAGCAGAAGAAAGCTTGTCCTATTAGGGCCCATCACACAGCCCATTGGAGCTGGCAGATGTTGAGATAGACTTTTATGAATTGCTCAGTGCCATGCAGCTATAATGAAGGAAGCAAGGCAGACCAACCTGCATAAACCCGTCAGAAAAAGCTCCAGGGATGATTCCCACTCGGGGCCCATAATGCCTAATGTGTCCCACAATAGCAGTATTTATCACACTTGAAAATAAATGTGCAATAGGGAAAGATGAATTAAAAAGGGTATAAAGAAAGAAAATACAGTTGTTTACAAGAGAGATTATTGACGCAAACTAGTGATAGTAAGACAGACAGACAGACATATAGTGTTGATAGAAAAAAAGGAAAACACTTGAAAACAATAATTGGGGAAACAGTTTAATATTTTCTGCTTTAAATATCTGATACCGTACCACAACAGTCCGGTAGCTTCACCACTGTTTATTTTCTTTTATATTTACATTAAAATATATAAATTATCAAGAGTAACCCTCATTGCAAAGTTGTTTTTCTTTTCCCAAATTGAAATAAAAACTTGTAATATATACTATATTTATATATTTACAGAAAAAAACAGATTTCAGTTGTCTTTTTCAGTTTTTTGCAATACAACTTGCATAACTTATCGGCATCATTTTGCTATTATTAAAAAAATAAATATCAAATGTAGGCTATTCCACTTTGAAGTCCTCTCAAGTGCTCTCCTGGCTCTTTAGTATTGGTGTTGCTCCCCTCCCCAGCTTCAAAAAGGGGACAGATGAAAAAGCCAAATCATGTTTCCACACATAAATAAAGGAAAAAAAACTTAAAGGAACCTGAGAAGTAACCGTCTAATCACATACAAAATAGTGAGAACTTCAATCCCATCATTTAAGGTCTAAATAAAACATAAAGTGACACACAAAGTGCTGATATTTTAAACGGGTATTCCTCTCGAGTTGGGTAAAGTTAGTAGCTTTAAGTTCAACTATGGTGGTAATTGAGACCATTTAAGTGAAAAAAAGTCAAATGTTGTGTTCACATTGCCTTTAAACTCAAAGCAATTGTGACACCTACCTGCTGAAGATGGAAATAAACACAAAACCTGGATAAGAACCAATCGAGCTTTGAATAAATGACTGAATACTGTAAATCGGTTCATATTGTCAAAATGATACCATGGTAATTCATGAGTGCATCCTTGGTAATTCAGTAAGTAACGTGCATAAATGCACGTGTTGGGTCAGCCTTGCTCTTAGAAAATAAACGTTAGGCTCTATTTAAGGTTCGTTATTTTGCAAGTTGGATTGATCCACTTGTTGCACAGCGTGTTTTGGTTAAGTTAAATTAATCACATAGTACACATAAGGTCCACGCTAGTACATGTTACATGTTTAACCAATCTTGTTAGAAATCCATGTTTTGCCCCCAAAAATATGGTTTGATGTATGCATTGGATGTGATAAATCAAAGAAGCAATAATTGATTATCATTGTTGTCGTGCTTGAAGTGTGTGTGTGTGTATATATATATATATATATATATATATATATATATATATATATATATATATATATATATATATACATACATATATATATATATGGGGGGGGGGGGGCATTCTTATTGTTTTTTCCCCCAAATACAATCTCAAAATTCCTTCCTGTTCACAATCTTTAATCTACGTTCCTTTCTTTGAGTCTAGATTTAAAGGTCTAAAATGATGTTTTTGATGTTGCTCACCACCAACAAGAGACTGGTTTGAGTTTATTTTGAGCAGTGGGGATTCGGCCCTGATCTGTTTAGGATGCGGGCCGGCCTCGGGGGAATGATTCAGGCCGAGACCCTCGTTGGCTGCAGCGGCGGCGGCTGCTGCTGCTGCGGCAGCGGCTGCCGCAGCCAGACTTACCCCGGATGAGCTAGAGTAGCGCAGGATGCTCTGGCCTGGAAGTGGGCTAAAGTTACCATAGTTAGTGTAATTGCTATAAAAGGGTGACGTGTAATAAATCGGTCTTCCGATGAGGGAGGGGGGTGGATAGATATTGGGCGAAGTGGCAGACGGGGAGGCTGAAGAGGGAGTCGGGGGAGTGAGAAGACTCCCACTGGAGGAAGAGGAGGAGGGGCAGTTCGTTTGCCCCAGTTGCTGCTTTGAGTCTGAGGTAGCAATCTCCGCTAGTGACCACAATTTGGGTTTGGGGTTCGGAGAAATTCCTGTAGACGCTGTGCTTTCAAGGCAAGATTTATTGGCATTGATGCTGTTGCTCATGCCAAGGCTCCGAGCTAAATCCTCGCGTTGGAGTTGTTGGAAGTGATGAAGGCGCTGGTGCTGATGAGTGAAAGCCGGCGCTTCGACTCCCATCAGGGGCGATGTCGTGGGCGATTTGGAGGGGAGTTGGAAGCGAGAGGCGTGGTTCTGCTCCCTCACGTCATCTTCGCATTTGTCCCGGGCCCGATCGGAGCCCAAATCTCCCACCCGGCAAACCGCTTTCTCCACGTCTGAGTCAGCGGAACACGAGTGGTCCGTGAGCGTGTCCACGTGCAAACTAATACCTGAGGACAAAGTGATCAGAAATGCCATTTAACCCGAGACACCACAGCGATTCTATATGAAATTCGTGAAAGTGAATTCGAGAGTTAATTCTATTGCTTTTACTTTATCATTGTTAAATTTTATTTCCCCCATATGTAAATATATTTATACATATACAGTATTATATCAGTTTTAAAGCCCTTTCGCTTTAATTACTCTCAGTACATGCATTTTTTTCGTTGACGTGTCCCCTTTAAAGAAATAGTGTACTTTAAATCATAATAATCTGAGTTTCAAACAATTATTGGTATCAAACTATGTAAAATATACGTGGAATATTATCTAAAAACTGTGTCTAATAACTTATCCACCACAGTCGAATTCATGTTATCGCAAATAATTGAATATTTAATGTTTTTGGATATAAATATTATTTTGAAACTTAAAAGTAAACCCCGTTTTGTGAAATCATTCAATGCTTGTCCTTTTCCTGCATGGCTACCTTCGTCCTCGGCCGAAGCCTCGCTGTTGTCCAGGTTTTTTTCCGATCGCTCCAGATCCTTCCTCTCGCCGTCCCCATCCTCCTCATCCTCATCCTCACTCTTATTCCTGGGCGCCCATGTCATCTTATTCTCCTTCTTTAGTCTCCTCCTGGCGTTGGCGAACCAGGTAGAGACCTGAGTCAGGGTCATCTTTGTGATGATGGCCAACATGATCTTCTCCCCTTTGGTCGGGTAGGGGTTCTTTCTATGTTCTTGCAGCCAAGCCTTCAGGGTGGCTGTGGCGTCCCGAGTGGCGTTTTTGCGGTAAGCCGGGTCGTTGAGCTGATAGGGGTACCCTGGACTCCCGTAGGGGTGATAACTTAACGGCCCAGCGATCCCCGTCGTGTGCGCATCATATGGAGAACTCTGGCGAGGAAAGTTTGAATGAAACTCACGTTAAATGATTCATCTAAAAATATCATTTTAATTCTTAATTTTACAATTAAACTATGCCTTGCAATGTCACCAGTTTTCATTGTCATTTTTTATCTATAAAACATGGGGTGATGACATTATTGATTTATTAAAAAGGACAAAGAATACCATCATAATGTTCTAGTAATTAAACATTAAATAATACTTTCAAAAATAACCAAATAATAAATAATGGTCGTGGTTTTATTCAAATGTAAACAGGAATTCCACTTTGAAATGTCATGTTTAATAGTTAACAAATTGTGCATGAACTGACCAAATTGATTAGTAAATATTGTAAAATAATTGTACTCATGTTTTCAACCATCATAAAAAAAATCAATTCTACATTTATTCTAAATGCATCCTTTTAACTTTTGCAAGCATCCCCTGATATACTAACATTTAATAAAGCACCATTAATTCTGCTTTATAATATTAAAGAAAAAAATCTCTCTTCCCATTGTGATTTAACGACTTTTAATAGCTACCAAGAGAGAAAGTGCTTTTGCATGCTTTGTATTCATTTCCTCTGACCCATAAATTCGCTGCTGGGAGAGGAAAGCTTAAATGAATACCCTCGTTGGGTATTCAGTTTTACATAATTAGCTGCGCATCGACTGTTAAGCCATTACAAGTCGCTTTAAATTCCCCTTTAAAATTAGACTGCCATTAATTTGAATCTGTGAATACCACCGCCAGGCATATTTGGAAAATCTTAAACTGTCAAATCCCGTCATTATTGTACACAAACAGAGAGTTATATCAATAAGGGGTGAAAGCAGCGACATTGCGGACTTTTTATAACGGTCTTAACTACATGCCTATCATAAAATATATATTTATTTATTTTTTTCAAATGATCAAACTACATATTTCACCATGTATTGTGGAAATCCTGTAGCGGGGTCCGTAGAATAAGACAGCGGACTGGAGAAGCCTGCGCTGGCCGAGGCAGAGAAAGCAGCCGATCCGGGATACGGGCTGAAAGCCGAGCCGGAGGACGACCTCGCCAAATCTTCATTCCGCGGAGCAGCCAACGCCGAGGCCCCATAAGCCGGACAGGAATAAAGAGCCAAAGAGCCCGGGGGCTGGTAAAGGTAACCCTGAGGATAGGACATGGGTGCGCGTGGGGGTAGATGACCGATCCAAACCAGTAGGAAGGTAAACGGCGCACTAGGGGAAGGGGGGAACTGCGCACAAGGCGGGCGACAGCGGCCAAAACAATCGTCTCAATAATCGGTGGTGCAAACAATCACGTCAGACAGTGAAATACAAATTTAAAAAAAAAACTTCCCCCGATGCCCCCTTTGTGGCGGAAAAGCGTACGGTTTGTCAAAGAGCCCACATAGAGGCAGGGTGGCGTGCGTCTTGATCCCCTAGCGTCCGGTGATTTTAGTACGCAGTGCTATGTGAGGAGTTGGGAACGAAGGAGCCGATGGAGTTGGACACACACATACACACACGCACACGCATACACAAACATGCATTCACACTCACACAAGGCTTTGGGGGGGGACTGGAGCTGTCACTCCGGCTCATCAGAATATCCATCCCGCCCCCTTTTTGCCTCAGAAAGAGACGCTGAACAAAAAGAAAAGTGCACTGCAAGAAGTGGGCTCCATCCAGCATATGATCCTTGCTATATTCCTCGCAATTTACTCTTTTGTCCTATCTATAACTGCTAGGTAAAACTTGAGTATATTGCACTTAACTCATGATTATTGCAGAATTATTGCAAAATAAGTTTCATGTCTGCATCTAATCAATGTTAAATTAAGGTAGACAGTTATTCATAATTAAAACTAACTAAGAGAGAGAGAGAGAGAGAGAGAGAGAGAGAGAGAGAGAGAGAGAGAGAGAGAGAGAGAGAGAGAGAGAGGGGAAGAAAGGGAGTGAGAGAGAGTGAGGGAGAAGAGAGAGAGGGCTGAGAGAGAGAGAGAGAGAGAGAGAGAGAGAGAAGGAGAGAGGGAGAATGAAAATTTGCAGCTGGTCCAACGTACTGTGTGGACAAGAGCGTCCTCTCTAAAGTAGTGTGTAATGCGGCCTGTGGGCGGTGTCCCTGGTTCTTTCATTTGCTCCATGTGTACTGTTTCATGTTGCGTTATTCATTTATTCAATGATTTTCTCAGCTGCTTATCCTTACAAGGGTCATGGGGGTGCTGGAGCCTATTCCAGCTAACTAAAGGCACCAGGCGGGGGACACCCTGAATCAGTGGCCAGCCAATCTTAGGGCACAAGGAGATGGACAACCATTTACGCTCGCATTCATATATAGGGGCAATTTAGAGTGTTCAACAAGCCTACCTAGAACATGCGAACTCCACTTAGTGAGGACTGACCAGGAATCGAACCCTCAACCCCAAAACTGTGAGGCGGATGCACTACCCACCCTACCGCCAGGCCACCTCTTGTTCTTTTAATGTTATACATTTTTCACAGGAAGCGTATCGTCCTTGTTTGGTTAGTGGCTGTCATATAATCCAAACTTGTGTTACAATGCAAAGTTTTTGTGGAGCCACCTGTCTCCCCTGTTGCGTATATGGTGTTTATTTGGGTATATGTGTTTGCGAATTCTGTCGACAAGCAAAGTAGACATTTGCCCGTCCTTTATTATCGTGATTAAAGGCATTATGACCTCTGTGCGAGACAACAGCATTCTCTGAAACCCGAGGCTCTGACAGCAGTCAAGGTGGCAACTAACTAATGAAGAGAGTGGCCAAGTAGTCTTCCTCATCAGTATTCATCCATCAGGTGCTTGTCCCCCTAGTGCATTGTGGTCCAGCAGACTTGTAAACAACAAACAGCCGTTATTTAAATCTATGCAGTACAGTTTGTCTGCTGGCTACAATGACACGGAACTCTCAAAAACAAGCGTTTGTCACTGTTAATAAAAAAAAGATTACATATGAAATTCTTAAATGTTATTCATACAAATACATATTTAATTGAATTATGGTACCGTAGGGCCAGGAATGAAGGAGGTATGGTACAATAAGTAATACACTGAGACTTAATTATTGCACAAAAGTGTAAATGTATGTATAGTACCACAAGGAACATTTCAGGGATACCTCATAATTGAACAGTTATTTTATCCTTAAATTAACTACAGTGGGGATGGTTTCTAAAATAATAGGCTTATGTAACAGAGAAAAAAAATGTTCTTGTAAAATTTCTAAATTTACTGTACATTAGGTAAAACTTAGAAAAAGACCTGCATTATATTTATTTTGTAATATTACAATGAAAACAAAAGCACATTTAAAAAACATGACACCATTTTGTTTTATTAAAAACAATAAAATCACATAAAATGTCAATGCAATCACAATAAATATTTCCTTTGATAAGTCCCACAATACGTACATTTTGGTATCAAGATGCTTTGACCAAACGTCTTAAACAGTGGAAAATATTAAACAATATTAAAAATAGACAAACTGAATTACAGAATGGGACCTGTAATTGGTGGTATGGACGTCAAGGAGTACTGGGCTCTCCGCACCAGGGGGCACTGTCTCATCTGCTCATAGAATACAGGCCAGTGTCACCTTACCTTAGGAGAAGAGCGTGCACGTGAGTGGCATAGCTGCAGATGTGCGTGTGTGTGTGTGTGTGTGTGAGAGTGTGTGTGTGTGTGTGCGTGTGCGTGTGCGTGTGTGTGTGTGTGTGTGTGTGTGTGTGTGTGTGTGTGTGCGTGTAGTGTACGTGTCTGTGTGCATAAGCAAATTGTCAATTTCAAAGTGCACCTGTCGGCCTGTTGTGTAGCATGTGCACTTCTGTGTGTGTCATGTGTGTCAGTATAGGAGTGCATTCCAGGTCTCAGTTTCAGTCAGATTGCAGCTCCTAAAATATTTTTGTCCCACCCTGATGGAGATATACGAGATGGGAGAAGAGAGATGGAGAGCTGGAAAGATAGATGGACTGTGAGACAGGCAAAGCAACAAAGGCGGTAGAGAGTAGTAAAGTAAGGAGGAAATTCAGATTGGAGGAACACGCGATGCATAAGAAAAATGTTTTAGACAAAGACAGTCATACATTTGGATGGAGAATTAGGTAGACCACTACCTGTGTGGCTTCATAATTTCACCCATATTTATTACTACAGAAGTAAAGCAAAGAAGAAAACATTCATTCATTCATCTTCCATACTGCGCATCCTCCAAAGGGTTGCGGGGGATGATGGAGCTTAACCCAGTTGACTTCGGGCAAAAGGCACACTACACCCTAGAATGGTCACCAGTCAGCCGTAGGGCACACAGAGAGACAAACAACCATCCCCACTCACAGTCAAACCGCGCCTGCCCGCACCGAAGTCAGGCGAGTGAACCTATACACCACAAGGCGCCCGAAAAAAACATTATATCTGTATGTATTGTCCTGTTGACTTCATAGTCTATTGTATCATTTCCTATCTTTAGTTCTGATTTTTAAAAAATCTACATGAATTATGTTTCAACCTCATGATTATTTATTCTGTGTAATTTTAGGAAAATCAGATAGCTTCTATAATTCTGAGTGTTGAGTATACCAAACACGCACAGTGCACACAGAAGTACACATGTCGGTTTTGTGTTGAAGTCAATGTGTAGACATACAGATGAGAGGAGTAAACCTCATTGTAGCCAGACGAATGTGGAGCTTTTTATGTGATCCTACACTCCAGAAAACTATTGATATCAATAGAGGAAAATTTAGCTATTGTGACAAAAAAAAGTCGCGTCTGATCCCTTATGATCTTTCCCAGTTTAAGATTTTGTGGGGGGTGGGTCAATAAGTGATGGAGGCTGAGGACAGACCATTATTTCTCTTCCAGCCTGGCATCTGCCCACTGCTGCCAACCCTCTTTCTAATCAGCAGCCGTCCATGTGCTTGGCAGCAGAAGGGGTTTCGAATCAGCCCCTCACCCCAAGTTAAAAAACCCTAAGCTGTATCACTTTGTAAACGGGTACCTTTAGGGCGATTGAAACATGGGGTGCCTCTGATGTGCTGAAGTGGAGAACATTAGTTGCCACGTTACCTCGAAGATGTTATGCTGCTTGCTCTGTTGTCACTGTTGTTCTTGTTTATCCAAGCCATGAAAAAAAAATCAAAAAGGCAGCTCTTTCTTTGGGTCTGATTTGTTTAACATGTTTGTGACCCAAATGGATGTTCAGGAAACAGTTCTTAGTGATCAAAGTATGACTCTAACCCCCCGTTGTCAAAGAAAAAAAATGATGTTAAGTGAAGAAATTTTTTTTTAAAGAAAAAAATAAATCAAAAAGGCAGTAAAGTGAATTTGTGGTAAGCAAATCTTTCCTATACTCAAAAGATCACTGTTCATGGTTGAATTTTGATTGTTCTCCCAATGCTTACATGTTCATGGCATCCATTCCAGTGTACACCCACTCTATGAGTACGATATTTATTGAAAATGGATGAATACAAAAACTATAAACAACATGTCTGGAAAAACAACCCATTGTGTGTTCAGTTTTCTTAAATTTTATTCTACATGTGCAGTTTTTCATGAAAACTCACGTATCTTTAAATAACTCATCCACCTGTCTAATCATATTTTATACAAGTTTGTCTCACTACACTTGTAGGTGTGTTGGAGACAATCCTAGCTGATTTTGGATGAAAAAATGGTTGCCGACTGGACTTATCTACAGCCAACTTTAGTATATAAAGAACTCTTGAATCAAAATCAGATGAAGTCCAAAGTTCACTCCCTATAAAATGAAAACAAAATTTAAAGAAGCACTATCTGCACTGACTCCAATACAGATTTGTCATTTGCTTTACAGCTTGTTGGTTGTGGAAAAATATTAATGGTGTAGAGATTGACACTATGAGTTTTGATCAGGTGTGCTGAAGAATATGAATTGATGAAAGAACTGAGTTACCCTATCAAATGAGTTAAGTAAAGGTTGATATAAAATGGACAAAAAAGGGGTGGGTGTAGAAATTTGAAATTGACTAACCCTCTCTGCTAGCGCTTCAGCCTAGGGTTGGTCTTCTAGGGTTGCCTAGAAAGAGTCTGCTGACAGCCTGTGTCACTAGGCTTTGTAATCATTGTGCTGGACCTGATAGGGTTACTAGCGGCTAATCCAGGCTGACCTTGGTTAGGTGCCCTGAATGAGGATGGCTTTGTACAGTGGGGACGAGCTCAAGTCATGCTGACATATCATGTCTGCGTGGGGACTTGCCTCCACAGCTCTTTTGTTGTGCTATCCAGTTGCAAGTATCAGCCCTCAACACCCACACACACATAAATGTTTGTTTTTTTGTTTGTCTTTGCTTTTTCTGAAGCTTTGACTGGAAGAAAGGTGTCAATTATATTGTTTCTGATGAGAAGATGGGATGTATCTCAAAGTTCAATAGGTCAGCTCTTGAGGTTGGTGTTTCAATCACTTCAAAACAAATCCTATCATGATGACATTTTTTGTTGCCAGGGATGAGACTATTTGTGTGTGCAGTTGATTTAATATCACCACAATGGTATAAAAAAAGCATGCCTCGACGAGAAAATCTGAGAAGAATACATTTTAAAATATACTTCATCATTCGTTATACGACCTATTTGATTCCCCAGAAAAATCGCAACTATACACATACACCCAAAGACACGCACATGCACACACACACACACACACACACACACACACACACACACACACACACACACACACACACACCTTCAGGCAAGAACCAACTGGTAGTGTAGAAACTGCATCTTTTCCTTTTTTTCCTGCCAGGAAGGCCTGTAAACGGGAATGGGATTCTCATTCCCTGGAGCCTGTTACTAATCCACAACAGTCCCACTGCTGGATTACTAGGGACATCAGTTGACATGCCAGCTATTGCACACACAAGCACATGGACACGGGCGAAACCACATTTGCCCACACCCACACACACACTAAATGCATACACTAGTGGATGCACAAATGTGCCAACCGTAAGCATGCACATCCAATTGCCATGCATACAGACATTCACAAACACAAAAATAACACACAAAATCAAGGCCTCCATTGCAGCTTGTGGCTTCAATACATTGGCAGGCATTGTGTAAATTTCTTCATTCAGAATTTAGTAAATGCCAACTTAGTTTCCTATTTCCTCAACATATTTGGAAACTACCAAATGTTTATAACTGTAATGCAAATATATTTGCTGACAGCATTCTGACCAATTCTAAAATATGTTCTCTGTTTTGGCATGATAATCCACTTTTGCCACTATATAGGGTCCTATGAATCATCCATAGGTGTAAATATGTGTATATGGTCTATGCTTGTCTATGCCAATATTTGCCCTTTGATTGTCTGGTAACTACTTAAAATTGTGAGGTTGGTTTCCTGTCACATTTTTCTTAATGATTCAACTTTTGTATTTGAAAGATTTATTTATTTATTTACATACAAGCATGAGTTTGAATTAGAATCATAGTGACGGGTGACTTGTTTGTTATTTCTAACAATGACACCTCTAATTTGCAAGCCAAAAAGCTGCTTTAATTGTGGTAAACACTGTTCCACTCTGGAGGCTAAGCGTTTGTGTCAGTAAAGAATAATTACACCTTTCAATGTTATATCTAGCATGTTAATCTTTGTCCACAAACCACCACTTTATTCTCTTGTTTGTTTAATAGCTCTCTGGCAGTTTTAATGTTTCAAAGGGCTCGATAGCAAACCTGTAAATTCCCTGTTCAACATTTGCCCTTGTGGCGTTACGGTTCACTGATGCTGAATGTTGAAAGAAAACAAACAGCCATTGATCTGCAATCAAAGATCTGGGACAGGAGGTATTTTAAATGTAGAGAATGGGCCTATTAGGAACTATGCTTGGAGGCATATGTGGCATTAAATTCATTTAACACTGTTGTGACACATGTGGAGGACCCAACAAAGCCAGACCAAATCTGGAGAGGAAATAGACTAGACATACCCTCTGTGTTGAATTGACAAAGAGGAATCAGATGGGAGACAAGAATAAAAATTGACAAAGAGGAATCAGATGTGAGACAAGAATAAAAATTAAGCACAGCTACTTATTAGCGGTTGATCAAGTTTGCAACTGTCCCAGGAGTCCTGAGTGCTTAGGAAATGTGTTGCAGCTTCTGTTAAAATTTGATGATTAAATGGGTAAATACTTCTTAGATTTGTTGACTGAGAGTGGGGCCTGTTTACTTTATTTATTCATAGTGTGGATATGAATAATTTACCGGTCAGCGGTTTTTGTCAGAGAAAATCATTGTGTGTGTGGCAGGCTAAAGGGTTTTGATTTTTTTCCCTTTACGTTTGGCTCTTCCCAACTGTACTGGCATTACCCAGACTATTTCTCTCTTTCTGAAAATCCATCTGCCTCTTTGAATACTAAAAATAAATGGTCTTAGAGAATTTCTGATGGCAAATGTCAAAAGAGTTTTACTCTAAACACAAAATACTACCGATGGAATACCAACTGCTACAGATGGTAGGTTATGAACTAAATTAATACCATAAAAGTCTTCAAGTCAAACTACAATAAGTTTTATGTATTATTCTTGCTCCACAGTTTACTGGTGACCAGATCCACATGTACTCTACCTTTCATCCAAAAGTTATTGAAATAGGCTTCAAATCCACTCAACCTGAGCAGAAGGAAAAGGAAATGGTTAAACGGAAGTATATTTTTTTGGCTTAAAGTCCAAATACATGATTGTCGGAGGTGACTTATTTTCAAGTAAACTAATATACCTCTCTACAATGACTATAACTGCTTGAACTGCAGGGATAAAAAACACACACAAATACACAATACTACCTAATTCATCAATTATTGCATTTTGTGTACAGAAAAAAAAAAAACATCTGAGGAAACAAATCACCCAGAATGTCATCACCTTTGTCCCTTGGAGTGGATATGATCATCAGTAAACTACCAAACAACAAGTTGGCAGAGCTTAATCTAACCACACCTTTTCCCATCAAGTCCCAATTACGTGACTTGCCCCAAGTTACAAGCAATAAAAGAAATGTCTTTTTTTTATTACAGCTCCCAGCCGAGAACAATGGAAGGTTTGCCTCAGAGCCATTTATTCAGCTCTGATGTACGATTAGTACAGGGCAAATCAATACCATGTTAGATGATCTTAACAGAAAGGTATCTGGACTTCCTCTCCGTTCCACAGCAGAACACTGATATTTGTCTGTCAGCAGTGACATGCTATCTCTGGCACGGAGACTAGGACCAAAACACAAGTATTGATCCTGTCAACATTAATGGCCCTAATGGTATGGAGGATGAAGCAAACTGCCTGCTACTGGAAATGAAATGCAGTGGATGGTACAGCCTCCTGAACCGGTAGAAGGGACATGATGTTTATCTGGTTTTATTGTTGGTGAACATTGCACAAGTGAATACGTTAACAAGAATAAACGTAAATGGTCATGACTTGCGTAGTACCTTTTATCTGCATTGGCAAACACATAAAATTGGATTGTTTGGCACTGTACCAAGTATGTAAGTCTACAAACAGTTATAATTAAATGTTTTTTCAGCAGTTTTCTACCAGGTTTCCCACTTGTTCTTTTAAATATCTAGAAATAACATATTTTTCCTTCCCTTTCAAAGACTTGCAGGGTTGACATCAGGACGATACAATATGCACAGATACATGGTTTGTGATTTGATACAAAAACAATATATTTGAAGCCACAGATAGGTGGGAGAAAGCATTTTGAAAAGAGGAGAGGATGTGTTGCTTATAAGTGTAAGAAGCTGTCTCTTTTGGACCAATGAGAAGCGTTTCATGTACTTAAGAAAATGGCAGAGCTGCTTACACTACCCGGCCTTGATCTGATGGAAGTAAAGGTGTTTTGCTCAGCGAAGGGTTGACACATAGAACACTTGGTATGAAAGGCTCAAGCAAACAAAACGGGCAGAGTAGAATTTGAAATTGCTGAGCCAAATCTGGCAAGTGAAAAGGGCACTTAGAGGCCGAAATCATATTTCTTCTAAACTGAATTGAATCAAACTTTTATGTCTTTAAATATATTGTTTTTATCAAATCACAACTTGTTTATCTAGATTTGTATCAAATTCTACTCATGGCAAAGATTCCCAATACTCATTTTACAGGGACTTAAAGAGGCTGTGTTGGTATAACCTTAATTAATTATTTTTTTATATAGGGAACTATATAGATAGAGTTAGCTGCAATACAACCTAAGCCAGAACAATGCCATCAAATATATTGTCAGTCACAGACAACTGGAAAAAGCACACAAATGTACACGTGCACCAGCACATCATCAGAGCGCTTCAGGATAGAAACACAGAGTGACAGTGATAGAATTTTCCGCGATGCTATCAGCAAAGCAGTCATCACAGCTTTGGCAGATTGCAAGGCCATCAGCAACCATCTCCCTGGCTCTGATCGGTGTTTGCATCCTGACATCAGCTTGCGATGTTAACTGCAGGCCCTGAAAAGGTGCTATGAACCACGAGCAGCGATATCTGACCACCAGAAATAGAAATCCATTTTCCTGCCTAGAGGAGCATGGAGTGAATGACTATCAGTGGCCTCCTGGCCTGGTTGAGTCTAAGTTGTATGTGTCACTCCCTCTGTTCTTCACTATTTCTGGGGCACTAGCTGGTCTTTCACTATCGCTTATTCTGAAGATTAAATGGTTAGAAACTTTAAAAAATTACAAATAAATAAATAATTGCTGTCACGGGTAAGAATTGTGATTTAACTCTAAATCTAAGCACTGCCATCACTTTAGACGATGGAAAAAAGATGCACTTCCAATCTTGAAGCTGAGCAAGACTTTGTGGGGATTGCCAGTCAATACCACATGAAGATGGCTAAATAATTAAAAGAGGACAAACCATAAGTGTTTGTACAAAGTTATTTTCACCCATTATATTTCCCTGACTCTTCATCCTTCAATTGTCCTTCCTTTATCTGGTCCCGTGAGAATGTGCTATTATTATGTTAAAACAGTTGGATTTCACACATATAAACAGTGAACGTCATTTTTTACTACTGGTCTTTTTAGCTCGGATTTGTTTCTTTTATGTTGTGCCTTGGAACCCATTGAGATGCCTGTATAGTTGAACAAATTTGTGATGAATTATTGATGGATGTCGGCTTCATCAAAGTGTTGAGTTGCATAGGCTTTTCTTAACAGTGAATTTGCGCAGAACTGACACTAATGCGGTCATGTCATCCAAACTTGTTTACAAATAGGGAAAGTCTCCATACTTTTCACTTTCCAGAACTGACTTTCAGGTGCTGACTTGTCTGAAAGCATCAACGGTTGAAGTCTATTTGTTTGGGTAAGCATGCTGGAATGTAGTACCTGCTATTTAAAAATACATGAAGGGGACAACACAGCGAAGGAGTAAGAGCACAAACTGTTCTCAGAATCCAGTGTATAGAACAGACAGGGAAAAAAAGTGATTGAAGGCAACGGGTGCATATCCGAAAGAATACGTTTGTACTAACCGCCTACAAGGCAATTCCTGCCATGACTCCCAGACAAATGTGGCCAAAAAGAAACAAAAATGTGAGATTCCTGAAGTATTTACAGAATTTATTTCAATAGATGGGAGAGGACCAGTAGTTTTTTTTCCATATATACACACAAACATATATTTGCATATAAATTTAATAAAAAAATGAATTCTTTTATAATTGTTAAAGGATTTATAGTGGGTAACATTAAAGATTGTGTAAGAAATTATGTTAATTAAATGAAAATATGCCTCTTCTGGAACCAATTAATTACATAAGTAGAGGTACTACACTACACTCTTATCAGATTGAATTTACTTTTATGATTTTGCCAACTGAGATTCATTTTTATTTATTTGTTTATTTATTTATTATAAAGCACATGTACAAGTACCCAATTGTAGCACAAATGAGGAAGAGCAACTTTGCCATATACTGAATCGCAGAACACATCACTTCTAGTTTATAGCATGCATTTTCTTGGTAAACAGCTAAATTAATCCTCACACTTCATCACCTTAGAAGCTGGACTCTCTATTGATTTACCATGATCACAATCTGCATAGATTCAATTATTCCTCACAGCAGAGTAGAACAGAGCAGAGCAGAATGACATGACTATATATTCACACCAATCCTTTTTGCAATAAAGCCAGCAACCATCTCTGTCAGACAAAAGGAAAAAAAGAGCAGACTCCTGATAGAACCTGCTGATTTATAGTGTAAATGTTCTTTTTTTAAGTCCATTTTGCATTGCCTGTATTTTGTCTAACATGATATGAAGAATCTTTGTCATTATGGTTGTTGAATGTATGGATTGAATATATAGCCCCTTTCACACTTATTTTCCACTAAACTCTCATGTGATGTGACACAGGATTTAACTGTGAAAAAGCCAACATTGTTTGTAAATTACCTAAAGCCTGAAGGGTAGCAAAAATGATGTGTCCACAAAATAGCAATTATTCAAAAGTTTAA
Organism: Stigmatopora argus; assembly: GCF_051989625.1. Classification (NCBI taxonomy): domain Eukaryota; kingdom Metazoa; phylum Chordata; class Actinopteri; order Syngnathiformes; family Syngnathidae; genus Stigmatopora; species Stigmatopora argus. Next base: position 14,073,782 of record NC_135390.1, read on the forward strand.
ACTTTCTGTCATTTAATTCTAATTGCGATTTGTCTCCTAAGACAGTTCCCCGCGGTACAATTGTCGCCGTTGTTTTTACACTGAAAGAAATGAATTCACATGGCACGACTCGTGTAATGTCAGAGATGAAGACAGCCCTGACCTGAGACTGAACTCATCAGTTGAAATGAAGTTGCTCACTCAGCTGTAGAAGACAAACCATACTAGCAGTAGATTAATCAACCCCATCATAGTCCCATGCTACTGAGAAAGCTCCTACTGGAAACCTCTCCACCACTTTGACCTCAGGAGATGTTGGGTTTCCAAGGCAGTTTGCTAGGAATGGAGTGATGTATGAATGGTAGAATAAAGAGCATGTCTTGCTTAATATGAGGTTGTGGATTGGATGTTCACAGAAGTGTGTGCATTTCTTCATGTTTAAGTGAAGTCCCGTCATAAGTCACTATTTGTATATACTGTGTATATATAATGGACACACCTCATTTAACACAATACAAATTATGGTGCTAACCCAATTGATAAAGCAAAAAATGTAATAAAAAACACTAATTAATCCTGACAAATCATGCCTATAAGATTAAAACAATTCAAGCCACGAACTCTTGTATTTTTCATCTAAAGAATGCTAAGAATGTGCAAAAAAGATGAGACAAGGGTGGCTATACTGAAGAAACAAGAATAAAATAATACACATTTTTAGTTAATTCACCATGTTTTGCTAATTACATAAATCCACATGTTTATTCATAATGCTGATACCTTGTGGGCTCACAAGGCCTGTGTCTTTTAAGTGCATTCATTTTTCAGAAAACAAATTCATAATTTCTATGAATTCTTCTCTCTTTTTGTTATGGACTCAGGAATAAAGCGTCTTTGGTTTGCAATCTAAAAAGCCCATCAGAGCTTGCAAAACAGATGTCTTTTGCCGAACATGTGTTCTATCTCTTAAGAGTACTTTTATGCACTGTAAACTAAACCCACTACTTTACTTTGTGTCCAAGGGAATTTTCACTGCGTTTAGGTGAGTCAACATAGCTATCATAAGCAGTAATGGGGCTTCAGAGGCAAGCCCCTCAAAATAAACATTGTGTTCAAAGCAGAGAAGGTTGATTTGTGTTTAGAAGTCGTTAGAATTTCCTGGGTATTGAAACTCGAAGCTTTTGTGTAAAACTTTGATATGCGAAAGAGAATGGAATATGATCCCATTATTTTCTGGCTTGGCACAAGCCTGACCATATGATTTTCTCACTGCCTTCTAAGTACAGCGGAGGAAGGAAGTGTGAGGGAAGAAAAGAAACAAGAAGGAGCGCCTGCTTGATGCATTGCATTTGCACGCATTACAGTTTGCACTACTAATGTTTTGGAAAACAGGAATAGGGAAAAGTAGAAGGATGCAAATGGCTATACATGAGTGGATTTTGTTTGGAAAGGATGTGTACAGCTGAGAGAAGATTGCTCGCTCTATAACCAATTGGAAATTTTTAATCTCAGAGCATAAAACTTCAAACACAATAGCTGCTTCTCAGGTTGACTTATTCTATTCAATTTTAATGGAAAAGAGTCTTAAATGGATTTTACATGCATGCTGAACAACCGCTGTTAGAGTTTATTTTTCCAAAAATTATCATAAAAGAAAAAAGTCGTCATTAAAAAAAATCATCAGTCATTGATTTAAATTAATAGATTAAATTCATTTTGTCATGGTTGAATATGTGGCTGTTAGCGGACGAGTGGTTAGCGCATCGGCGTCGCAGTACTGGGGGCAAGGGTTCGATCCCAGGTCAGTCCTCACTGTGTGGAGTTTGCATGTTTTTCCAGGCTTGCGTGGGTTTTCTCCGGGTAGTCCGGTTTCCTCCACATCCCAAAAATATGCAGGGTAGGCTGGTTGAACACTCTAAATTGCCCCTAGGTATGAGTGTGAGTGTGAATGGTTGTTTGTCTCCTTGTGCCCTGTGATTGGGTGGGCACCAAATCAGGGTGTCCTCCGCCTGTTGCCTGAAGTCAGCACCCCCCAAACCTTGTGAGGATAAGCGGTTCAGAAAATGAATGAATGGTTCACTACTTAAAGACCCATGACTTTTTTCATTCATTCATTCACATATGTATATCCATATACAAAAATAGCATTACGACAATAAATATATTTTTCTGTATCACATTAAATGTTGTATCTCAATAATGGCATGGCAATGTGACAGAGAGCACTTAACATCTCCATCCAGCCACCATCTCTTGCTGTGTTTGTCATACACACCATTGTTGAGAGATTATCTCCACCTCACTGGGCAATACATGTTGTAGCACAATCTCACATGTATAATTCATTTGGAAAATAAGTTGTCAGGACTTAAAACAACGCAATACATTTTGTACTGGGCAACACTTTGCTTTTTACTCTCCAAATAATTTATTGTTTCCTCCACTCCCTCAGGCCTTGACCTGACCTCAAGCAGCTTCTAATTGGCTCTGCTACCACTTTGCGCACAGGGTTTACGTATTTCTCTGGTGTTTAGTGTTACAATTAAATAAAACTGGAGCAAACTGCTCTTTGTTGAGTGTGCATTACTTAAAATAAACGAGTGCTCTTTCTTTTATGAAACACCTATTCTGTTCACTGCATATATAAATTTAAGATGCATTAATGCCCAGAGTTCAAGATATTCATGCTAGTAAATATATATACATAAATGTGAAAGATGTTCGATGTGGCATCTTCTTGATAGAATTATTAGAGAGCAATTCAATTGATATTTTCAAATTATATTCTTAAAGTTAGCATTATAACGGGTAGCTAAACTCTAATCCCTCTTTAAACAAAAACACTGATGGCAAATGTCAAAAGAGCCCCAGTTACTCCAAATGTATTAAATGAAGTTGTCAGTTTTAGTTTTCTCTCTGTTGCTGTTACTCATTCATAAATATTAGCGTCAATCGATAGTTGTTTTCTGAAATATGGCCTTTTCAATAATTCACCAATGTTTAAGCAGACGGACACATTCAAGAAGAGAGCCTAAAAAACAACACTCTTTCCAGATGTAACTCGAGAAGAACTGGGGAAGAATCAAATTCAAAACCCGATGGAATTGATCTCTAGGCTATACTGTATAAATATGAATAATTCATAAATATTAAATATGCATAATAGTTATTCATTTCCCCTATCAGCAATCCTCACAAGGGTCTTGGACTTGCTAAAGCCTATCCTAGCCAAATCTTTGCAGGAGTCAGACTCCACTCTAAACAGGTTGCCGCCAGTCCCAGATATGTGTGTATATTCATGACGAAACAAGTAATATATGAAAAGTGAAGGAGAGGATGTCCTTTCTAATGCTACAATGACCATTTTAAATTCCAGTAAAAAACATTGCACATCACTCATTCGGCACTAGGAGAAACTGCGGGCCAATTGAATGAACTGTGCTATTCTAAATCTATTGTTTGATGCACTAACTCATCAGTCACGCTGCCTTTGTGGGGTAACACGAATTGCAAGGGGACATGGGAAGGGGCTCTGCTCCAGCCACTCACACAGTGTAATTACATAAACAATAGTATGTGATGCGTTATTAAGGGTGAAAGGCATAGTTTAGTGAATGGGGGTGGCAAGATTGCACTAAGGCCTCTGTAATTCCCTCTCTGACAGTTAAGCTTAAAGCAATTAAGACGTTTATAGGGATTTATGCACTGCAAATTTGAAGGGTAAAATTGGGTGGAGGCTGTGGTTTGGGGAGGATCATGACCACATTTGAATGATGATCAGTCTTTTCATGTTTCTCATTTGGTTGTCATCCACCCCAATACACATACACACACACATACACCTTCTTCATCTCGCTCCCCAGTCCCTCTTGAAGTCTCAAGTCTGCATGAGACTGGAAGGATGTGAGAAGAGTTGATTGTTGCATTGCACTGATAAGCAAAAATGCTGCCAGAGCGTAAAAGAACTCTGTGGTGTGTGAGAGGGATAAACTGTAATCTGCCAGTGCACACTGAACTTGACTGCTAATATTTGCATTGGAAATCAGACGGACGTTATGCTAAGCTTTCCCCATTATAGCCTGACGTGTGTGTGAAAGGTCTTCCCCTCCTTCATTAGAATGTGGCCTCTCATGCATTAGAAAAATGCACATTTGGTTAAGTGGAGGGTGGTATGACAATTTACAGTATCAGGATGCAGGAGGACAGAGTAATATGTTTTTTTCTTCTAGTGTCTTCTCTCACATGGTTACTTGCATGATATTCCTACTAATTTAACAGTATAGTTTAATTCAAGAGCGGCCCAGCATCTGAGTGGTTAGCGCGCCTGCCTCACAGTGGGGGACCTGGGTTCAAATCCAGGTCGGTCCACCTGTGTGGAGTTTGCATGTTCTCCCCGGGACTGCGTGGGTTTTCTCCGGGTTCTCCGGTTTCCTCCCACATTCCAAAGACATGCATGGTAGGCTGGTTGGACACTCTAAATTGCCCCTAGGTATGAGTGTGAGCGTGAAAGGTTGTCCTTCTCCTTGTGCCCTGCGGTTGGCTGTCCACCAATTCAGGGTGTCCCCCGCCTCTGGCCCAAAGTCAGCTGGGATGGCTCCAGCACCCCCGCATCCCTATTGAGGATAAAGCGGTTCTGAAGATGAGATGAGTTGGATTCAAAAACACTAGCTGAAGTCCTTAATTTGGATGTTAAATTGGTTCCTGGCATCTGAGAAACGGTGCTCCTCATTGGGACTTCAGACGGGCTTTTGTTGTTTATTTGTTTTTTGTTTTTTTACATTATGTTAAATATTATTTTAAAATTATTTTCAGTGTGCCCATTTGATATTTCCAACTGGATTTGCCTATTGGATCAACTCTGTATTGTGTAGGATTGATAAGAATGGCAATCAAATGCACTTCTGTTATGAAGAAATATGTGATTTTATTGTGTATTTATACAGAGGAACTCACGCTGCTGGCAACATGCATGCCTGTTAACGCGATGTACATCACAGCTGAGGCTCAAGCTGAGCGTTAAATTTCCTTTTCAGTCATGCAACTCTGTGAAAATTCTCGCGTTCCCCACTATTGACTTGATTTGAAAATGTAGCCTTCCTCTTATTTACTGTTTACACCTGTCTGCATGTGATCATGGTGCCTTTTTAAGACCTAATGAGGGCATTGGAGTCAGTGTCTTCAGACCACACAGGCAGCTTCTCAAAACCCTTTATGATGACATTAATTTCCTCTCTGGCAAAGCTCGTAATCGTTTTAATTCTATGCCTAGAGGGTATCCTTAATGTGTTGATATAATGATATACTCTCTATCTCATTATACAGTAGGAATATAGCACTGTCAAATTTAGACTCTTAGCAGAAAAAATCTTTTGCACTTAAGGTCCTTGAGCATTGTGCAAGACTTGAAATAATATTTTTACTATTTAAGTGTTATCATTTTCATTTTCTAAACTAATATTCCTGCCAGTAAGAGATTCCTGGGTGAAATTGGTTTGTAGATAGAATCAAATGTTTTTATGAAATAATATTTTCATAGAACTGTTGGTATGCTCCCCAACATTTGTTGAAAACAACCTTACTTTTTTTTGGCAGCACTGCAGTGTTGCACCTGATATGACAAAACAAATAAAAAAAGTAATAACATTTAAACATGACAGTATTAAATAATGAATCATATGGATGCATGTACAGTATACTGTAGTGGCTGTCTTTGGATTGTATTGATTAAAATGGCTCTTATAATATTATGTAATTTCGACTCATACAGAGGGAGAAGCTGTGTGAAATTGTGCAGATAATCAGCTAAATCCCTCAACACGGAAATATAATTGCACTCGAAATTAGCTGTACCTGAGGTCCATTTGTTTGGTCATGGCTAGTTTCATATACGGCAATGATCCGATATTACCACTAATTAGAACTGGGTCAGAGTTCCTGAAGGTCGTACGTTAATGTGTAGGATCATTGAAATGGTAATTATAAACAGATTAGAAAGTTATGGTGCTTTATGGGAGGCCATTTAGTAATTTAACCACTGGTTTTGGTGTAATAAAGGATTATCCACGAGCATGAGTAATTAAGCTCTTACCTTGCTCTTTCTCCATTTCCCCTTTTAATTGATTTCCTATATTACTTTGTCCAGAACATTTTTATGCACAGTATATATATATATATAAGTATATATATAAATGTATATATAAGTATATATATATATAAATATATATATATATATATATATATATATATATATATATATATAAGTATATATATAAATGTATATATAAGTATATATATATATATGTATATATATATATATATATATATATATATATATATATATATATATATATATATATATATATATATATATATATATATATATATATATATATATATATATGACTTGTAAACCTACCTGAACTCCTCCCCTGCATGTTCCTTCTCTGGTTATCCTTATCAGCACAGAAACTTCCTTTTCGGGCAAACTGAAAACCGTTAATTCACTGCTTCAGCCAAGCCTTGCATTCAAAGCACGGGAAACCACAGCGTATATCAGAGGTATATTGCTTGGTGCATAACCCACATTCACTGCCATGCACAACCAACAGCAGAGTTGTAATCAGAAAGTACAACAAATACTGGTGTTTTCTTTGGATGACTCTGTTATATGATGCTATTTATTTAACCCTTCTCTACATTGTTTAAATGAAAAAGTACTGTATACATATTATTAATATCTAGTATATTCTAGAATTAGTTTTTTTTTTCCGGATTAAACTATTAGCTAAATGAGGTCTGACCTCTAACCTCTCTGGACTGTTGGCTCAGTGCATATTTCTGATCATTTGACCATTCCCTTGGCCCATGCATGGTTTTGTTTGCTTGTCAGTCTATCTATCCACAACAAAAACAGACAAGCCTCTGCATGTCTGATCACACCCCTTCTCCAACCATCTATCCACCCACCAGCTCTGCCAAAGCGAGATTAAACAACAAAGTGGCTCGATTAATCCATTTGAAGTGATGTGGCATTAGGGCTCATAACGAGATGTGCTAACAAACACGACGGCGCAGCTGTGTGGGCTACAGATAGAAATAGGGGGAGGGAAATTAATTGACCTCCACCATTGCAATTAAAAACAAAGAGAATAGGAAACAAAACAAAACAAGGACTTCAGCCGTTGAAACAACACTATTACTTGGATGAAGATGTTGGGGAAATAAATGGATAAGTTTGACATTAGGTTGAAAGGCTGAGAGTTGAAAACATTTCAATATCCTCTTTTAAAATGTTATGGAGATATAAATATGTATCAAGAAAAGATGGTTAGTGGTTGAAATGAACATTTTAACAGTGAGTTTCACTTTCTGAATTCTATTTAGTGGAAATTATTTACAGTTTTTCATAGACACTTGACAGACTGGGACATTTTTGTAATTTCAGCTTTATAAAATATCCAGCATTCTTAGCAATAATAGAAAACTTTATCCCAAGCTTGTTATGTTTTTATGGTTGTGAGAAAAAAATCTAAACTGGAGTGGATTCAATATTAAAACTACCTATCAATTAAAACACCCACACATTGTTCTAAATCCAAGCAACCCTGCTTATTATAGAATATATTCAACTGACCTAGAATTCATAACCTTCAGAATTTCTTGAAAATATATATTTTTTAATCATCTCTCAATTAAAATGCACTCTACTTCAGTGCTGACATTGTGCTATTCACAAACCACCAACTCCTTTTGACGATGTTAGCTTACAGCATATCAAGTGTGCAAGCATTTATTATTTCAACACTTAAAAACAGACAAGCCTAATAGGTCCCCAGCGGGAGGCACGTCTCTGTGTGTGCATGTGTGCAAGTAGGTAGGTTGGGATATAGATTGGGTAACCAACAATAATAAAGGAGGGGAGTAAATGAAAAGGGGTTAATTTGGTTTGGCTCAGGTGAGGTAATTATTCCTTTTCCACAGTTCATTGCACAACCATAATGATTATTAACAAGCTTAAACTATTTGAAGAGCACTGGGAGCTGGTGGCTAACAACATGAAGCACTGTGAAGAAGAGAAAGAGGGGGGAAACGGGGTATGATGGCAGTAAGGAAGGAGGGAAAAGACATGATGGGAAACCATTATGCAAATAAGTCTGGTTTTAATCACACGGTGCCCATGATAATCTATTGGGAGGAACCCAGGTTATGCGGGTCGCTGGTTTTTTCAACAAAGGCAGACATTTTTGGAGTATTTTCTTTATCAATTTGTTTGTATCTACAATTTTATTGATGACCCTTTTGTGAACTATTTTTTTAATCAAGATGCACAAAAAGAATGTGGTATTTGGTTGTAGTTCCTCCATTGTGTATATAGCGTTAAGAGGCTCGGAAGAGGAATTCCATACTCCCAGAGTGATTTTAAATAACAGCAGTGGAGGATTTTGGTTTAAAAAAAAGTGTGAACAAACAAACAAAAAATCAATACAGCAGGTTGCCAATTAGGAAATAATTCTATTTTTATTTAGTAGTTGCATTATTACTTTCCTGAATGTTGTAGGATCACCAAACACCAATGGCAAGCCCCCCCCCCCCCCCCCCACACACACACACACACACGCACACACGCACACACACACACACAAATACAGACAAAAAATCATTTATAGCAGCACCAATTTTTGATTTTCTGAATACCGTAGCATTTAGCTACTGAATATGTCTCAAGTCTCTCCCAGCCTCTCTTTTGTGACATCTGTTCTGGTTAAGAAAAGGCAGAAAGCACCACATTCACTCTTTGGATGAAGAAAGACAAGCTCAGAGGAAACTTTCTTCATTTAGAGTTAGTTATGCCGCACGTACGTTCCTTTCCGGAATTTACATTCTCAGCATAATCGTTTTCCGGTTCGTGACCAATCTCTATTTGGGGTCCAGAACAGTAGCTACTGTACCTCAATAGAAATGTTTTATTCTGAATCCAAGACTTGCTTATACTCTCCGTATTTTACTTAAAATAATATTTTGGCCATGATATAATGACACTTTTGCCTTTTCCCTTCAGATTCAAGCAAATTTTTGTCAAGTATGATAGACTGTGTGTAGTTAAAAGTTTGAAATAATTACAGATGGCCATTTGGAGTGGAAGAGCCGAAAGAAAGAATGAGAGGTTGCAGAATTGTCTCGACATCTAATTGACAGGGAAATCAGCGCAGGGAAGCAGACGGCGTGAGCTATGTCCTGACAGGCTTCAGGTTCAAATGATTAATTACCTCCAAGCCTACTGCAGGCCTGGCAACTTCATCTGGTTGATGCTGTGTGGTGTGCTGTGGAGGCCTGGGATCCTCAGTCTTGGGTGATGCTGTCAGAGTGATGTTTTCCCACAAATTATCACCCAAAAGTAGATGATTCAATTCAGTTTGGTGAGTGTCCTATACTTTATACCATATCTTTTTTTCTTTTCACAAAATTACATGTGATATGCATTTCGCATTGTGAAGAAAACATTGTAGTATTACATCTCTTGGAAGACAAAGTACATCATTAATAATTAACTCAACCTCAGCTGTATTCTTTATATATATATATATATATATATATATATATATATATATATATATATATATATTACAAAATCTGTTCTGAAAAAAATATGTTGTATTTATAGCTTGGCCAGCGACACCACCAACTTTTGTTTATCGATCTTGAAAATTTACAATAAAGTAGTGCAATCTTAATAAATTTTGTCCATAGGTTAGTGCAAACAGCGACTCTGGCAATGACAAATACTGTTTAAATAGAACAACTTTTTGTTCATTTATTTGTCTTCCTCTTTTTGTCTTTTTCCATTTTTTACTCATATAACTGTGTTTCAACAACAAGGTCTCCCTCAGCATTTTCTATCTCTCTATCGAACTACAATCCTCCTTCATCACCCTAAAACTGGGTGATCTCATACCTCCATGGAATTTTTCCCTCCGGATTTTTTTTAAGAGTTGTAATTTATTATTTGCAAGAGAAACCGTTATCAGAGTCAGTTTGCTATCGTGGGCCACTTCATTAATCACAGAGCCCTCTCTCTTCATTTGTTCAAGATAGGCTGTGGTTCAGTGGGTTCCAGGCACTGATATAAATATGGAGGAACACTCCCCACCTCTGTTTATCACCCTATAATAAAAGTTCTGAAGTGTAAAGAGATATATAGAGGAAAAAGTACTGGTATACGTAGTGCGTTTTTATTTTTAGTTTGTACTTACAAAGTAGACCTGAAGCTTCCATGATTCGGTGTTTACAGTATTTATTTCACAGTTTACATCTTTGCACAAAACCAGCTTTTTAAACCGTTAAGAACACACCAATGTGTGGGGACACAGCTTCATTTAATGTGAAGCCTGTGTATGGGGCCAATGACATAGCTACATTGGAGATGACATTCTCAGTTAAAAAAATAAAAATATGTAACAGTTAATGTAGTTAAGCAGTTCATCACTACGTCAAAATAGGCTCATGTGCTAACATTTCACTACAACCCAAACTAAATAAATTGCAGGCAAGAAATAATTCAATTTCTTAATTCCCTTTATTCTCTGGCTATATCAGTGATAAGCTTTGGTAATGAATAATTTCCCTAGGGCGTTTGTACTTATGGTGATGTGCTGTTTTTCACCACATTGTTTTCAAAATGTGCTAAGGTACTTAATGTCAATGGTGGATTTGTATAGAAGAGCATTATTGTCTATTATGATGATGGAGCAGAAGAAGGTGTTCGTTTGTGGTTGTTGCAGGAGGGGGTGTGGTGGGCCAGTATGAGTTCAAGTACACGCTAAACGAGGATAGACTAGGTCCCAAGGGTGCTTATGCGCTTCTGCAAGGAAATAATGGATGAGCAGACATGCATAGATTTACAACCAGAAGTGTCTAAAATAACACAAAACAACAAAGAAAATAAGAAATGATTAACACTATGTCAAAAACGGATGTTTATCCGGGAATCAACTTTAAGGAACCATTTTTTTTAATGATGGGGATTATTGTAATTGAAATAAAACTTTTATTCCCTGAGCTAAGCTAATCAGTATGCTCTGCTGTGTCCTCGTTAAAAAGGAGAGATGATGATAGCAGGGGAGTAAAGGAAGAAAAAAGAATGGAGGCGAAAGACCTGGGATCTTTTGGGAGGGTGCCATGTAAATTATAGTTTGTTCAGCAGCGGCTTTTTTTTTACAGGAGATAAGTATCTATTGCTTTAAATTTGCAAAAGTAATACAAATCTAATGAGGCTTGACTTTTCCCCTTGTCTCTGTCAGCATGTGGAGCTATTTTACTGCACAGCAGGTTCCCTAAAAAGAGCATGCAACAGAGGGAACGTGGCTGTACATGGGGTGAATTGATGGGTTGCTTTAAGGAAAAATAAGTGAAGGGCAGAAGAAGAGGGAAAGGCAAAGAGGAGGCTAAGGATATTAGGGTGGGGTAGGAGGGAGATAGGAAAGGAACGATTTAAGGACGAGAGGGCATGTGCGTGAGGTAAAGAGGAGGGGAAATTTAGGATTGAAGGATTGAGATGTGAGCCGGAGCGAGGTTGACAAAAGTGTGGATAAACACTTTTCACAGCAAGGAAGGATGTGAGGTTTATGGAGGTGTGGTGAGTGTGTTTGAATTTTGTGGTTGAGGAGCTGTAAAGGAGATGGAGAGGTTGGCTTGTGCATACATGCACAAACACGACACAGTAGAACATATAGTATACCTGCGATATGGTCATGACAATGTGAGCTAATGAAATGGTAACGGCCACTTGACAGTGAGGTTGCATTTTATATTATGATATTAAAATTCTATTTCAAGCCACTCTACTTGAGTTTGGAGTGTTTGGAGTCACATTTTGTGACGCTTAGCCTCCATTAGACAAACCACATTACATGAAGGAGCTTAGATAATTTGCAACATTTTTATGTGGATGTTAAAGGAAGCTACTCAACGGCAACGATGAGGCAATTCAGTTTAACAGTCCAGCCTTTCATTATGCTGCAAATCGTTTTCCCTGATACTAAAAGTGCCTTAGAACAGGTGGTTGGAGTCACAATGTGTGACAAAGTCCTTAATCAGCTTGTTGTACAGCGACTGTCCAGTGACTCACTACTCAGAGTTGTAGGCTGCTTGAGGTTTTTTTTGTAGTCAATGTTAGTCAAATCATGAATATGCACTATGCAAACTGCTCACACAGGAATGCATTTTATCACAAATTAAATAAATTCACCTGAATATTAAAATAAACTGGTATAGTAGAAGTACTCAATTGAAACATCGACAAATTGCCTTCATTTTCATTCATTACTCAATGTTATCCTTCCAACGCTTCTTTCTACAACTTTCATAGATTACATCCATTCCAGAAGGGTAGCTTACGTCAAGTGTCTTTTCGCAGTACACAATTATCCCACATTGTTCTTTTGGAAAGAGTTTTTCAAACTAGTTCAAAAATGTAAACGCATACATACCAGTAGTTGGGTTGTTAATCAAGTCTGTCTACAAAATGACTCAACAGTTGCCCGCAAATCAACTGATACTAATTCACAAGCTAATATGAGTCCCAAAAGAGTGCTCAAATGCATTTTGATCTTTCTCATGATAGCATCACGACACTCTTCACAATTGTGTGTAATCTCATGGGTGGCAGCATCACAGCTAAAATGAGCTGCTATAAAAGTCAGTCTGCCCCACTACATAAAGGTGCTCTTAACCCTCTTACATCAGTAACCTTTCTGCTCCTATTTAAGCTTTGCTGATAATGTTAGACTGTGACTCTATCTAAAAAATTAGCCTGATGAAAAGATCCGAGGACTGCCTTTTTCCCGCCGTTGACCTTGTGTTACAGTGCCAGGCCAGGATGACTCTTCATCACTTAACATCCCTCCTCCCCCTCAACACACGCATGCACAGACCTACACACACAATCCACACACGCGCAAACACACCCACGCACACACACCATCACACACAAGTACCACCACCTGCTCCTCCTTTACTCTGACTTTAAAAGTCATAGGTTCAGTCATGCTTTCAGGCTGCCTTAATGAGGCCTGTAGTGCTCCAATGGTCATAGGACTGTTAATGAGAGAGACATCTGAGAGAAAGGAGACATTGGGACGTCGTATTGTAGCTAGGGAGGGGAGTTAGTTGAAGGGAGGGAAGCTCCATTCTGTACGAGGTAAGTGTGAATGCATGTATGCATGTTTTGGTTGAGTGACCTTTGAGTATTAGGGCAGAAATATTTCAAAAGAATCATGCACCCTTTTAAGAACATTTTGCTGGTGTCCCTCGTCAAGCATTGCTTGTCTTTGTTGTGCTAATCAGAAATTCATTTGTTCTTAAACTTGAATCCTTCCTCTTTGTTTTAAAAATCTGCTATAATTATTTGCCCCCCACCCCCCACCACCACAGACAAAGAAACCAAGAACTAAGACACTGATATGATGATCCGGAATATTTTAATTCCCAAGCTGGTTGAAACAGCCTTTTTTTATCTTCTTACACCCCCCTCAGAGCCAATCCATTCCCTCTTCTCTTAACTTATCCTGCAAGGTAAAAAACTAAAAGTTCCCATGCATAGAGCTTAGGCAAAAGGTATTTGCCAGAGGGGGAGCTGTAATCAGTGCTTTACTAGTGCATTTACTCATGTATATTTCTCACTGGACCACCACATGCTCTTGAATTATCTTTAAACTTCTGTTACTGCAAGTTAAGACCAGTCAATGACAAGCCATGTAATGAAGCGTCTGTACATAATAGAATGTTCAAAACTATATAATAAAGATAGTACTTTTATTTTGCTTATTGAGGTCCAATAAGATCTGGATCACATATGCTGTCTCTGGTCTTGATAGATATTAATACTGGTAGTAATTTTTTTAATGGACACTCATGGTGAATCCCCCTTTGTGAAGCATTAATTATAGTACCAGTAATAAAACCCTTTTGACAGTGTCAATGAGCAATGTTAGTTTTTTAAGGGTAGTATTCTATATAGTACTGGTCTTTTATTAGACCTGACAAATATTGACATACCTAACAATGTTTTTTTATAACATGACTTAGTAATACTTTATTTCTTGTTTTCTATTTGCAATTTACTGATGCTTTTGTTAAGATTTATTTTCCATTATGGCAGTGGTAAATTAATTTAAGCGTACCTGCAAATATCTGAATTGATCTTAACTGCATGCCTAGGCTTTTGTTCCAACTCTGAGGTAGAAAAATTACTTTATCGGGCAATAGTTTGGCTGTTTCTTGTTCTATCAGGATTGTCTTTCTTTTTCTTGTCTTTCTTTTAAATCTTTTTTTAAAGGGAGGTAGTGTCGGTGTTGGGCATACATGCTGCATGGATCATCTTCTGTGATTTCCTGCAGAGTTGCTTTTTGCTAAACGGGCCTCTGGGGTCACTAGCCCTGGGCAGAAATTCTTCAGCATGACACCTTGTGTTGGACTTTCAGAGATAAGCAAACACAGATCTCGACCCACTGCTGAACATAATTAGTAAAAACAAACACATCTCAAATAGCTCTCCGAGTGACCAAAAGTCATGAATGCATTGTCTGTCTATCTTTCTATGTAAACATGTGTAAATGTTGTATTAAAAAAATGCAATATAATATGTATTGGGGGATTTTATTTTTTAAAACAAATGCATAGCCATGCATTTTTAGCAATGTTATTTTATTAATATTCCAAAGTAGTTTGTTTGGTCAGAAAAAGCTGCTGTCAGATATAGCATGGTGCTAGAGCCCTCACAATAATCATACATATTACAATAACAGTGGGAAATAAGTGAAGGAGACAAGTGTTCACAGTGAGCTTTTCTTTTTTTCTTTTTTCTTTTTTTGTAATACTATCCATCAAAAACAACTGGTAAATATTTTGACAAAAAAGAACAATGTTTTGATCTTCTTTGAAGTGAGTAAAATGGAATTAAATGTAGGATCAAAATGATATGTAAATGATGTTTATCCATGTTTTGCACAACATCACAAAATCATTGGAATTGGGGTTTGTATTTGTTGTTTTGAGGCACTCTAACAAATGTGTCATGCAAATGCAGATGGTTGATCTCTTCATGTTTAGAGAGGAACACCGAAATAAGCAAGACCAGAAATAAAACTTGAAACGATGACATAGAGTTTCTAATTGCATTTGATGGCAGGACAGAAATAATGAAATAGTATTCATTTGTAATACAAAACCTAATTGTCATACATTCATTAGACAATTCACTTCATGCAACACTTAGTTACTGCAATTCACAGGGTGTTTATTTCACTCTTAATCATCACTCTGAATATGCAAGAGCTTTTAATAATTTAGCATGTCAGTGTTTATTTTGAACATGATGTGGTTGAAATGAATTTGTTTCAACGTTGTCTCAGTTTTGTTTTGTTCTTCTTTTCATATGAAACATTTTCTTCACCCTCTCAGTGTGCCATTGGAAGAAAGCGATCTAAGAAAATACATAACCAGGTACAATCAAATCATTTTTCTCACTAGTGTTGAATATCCTTCATGCATCCATCCATTTTCAATGTCATTTATCATGGTCGGGTTTACAGGGTTTTGGAGGCTATCCCAGCTGACTTTGGATGAAAGGTGGGCTATACGCGGCATTCAGTCGCAGTGCACATGCAGAGTCAA
This sequence comes from Stigmatopora argus, assembly GCF_051989625.1. Classification (NCBI taxonomy): domain Eukaryota; kingdom Metazoa; phylum Chordata; class Actinopteri; order Syngnathiformes; family Syngnathidae; genus Stigmatopora; species Stigmatopora argus. The sequence goes on from NC_135390.1 coordinate 14,089,430, forward strand.
ATAACGTTCACCCGTTACATTCAAGGTTACAGAGTGGGAGTTGAACCCATGCTGCACTACACCGATATACAATCCTTCTTCATCATTTAAAAAGAGAAAAAAACAAAAAACAAACATAACCACCACCATAGGACCAAACAAACAAAAATATTCTGAATTTCAACACAGGCAAATGTTGTACTTAATCCAAAACATTATATTTGTGTTTAATCCCACAAATTTATTGCCCTTGTTTTTTTGATTATTTTGTGTTTATTATTGTTTTGACAGGATGTACAGCATGCTATTTTGTTGTTGTTTTTTTAACGACAGACACCATAGTATTCATTCAGGTTGTATTCCAGGTTGAATGGGCTGTACGTGATAATGTGCCTCTGCATTAATGGGATGTATGCATTCTGCATATGTACTACTGTATGTCGTTAGATAATATTCTCCACTGTAGACAACAATGTTTATGTTGTTTTTTTTTCTTTAAAAATACACAAGAACAACACGCTTAATCTTCTCTAAATCTAAATAAGGTCACGAAAAACTATATGTTAGAAATGGAAATCACTAGTTGCTTTGAGTATCCACTATGCAGTTGTGTTTGGGATGATGCAAAAGACCATCTGACACTCATGACAAAACACATCACTGCATGCAACGATATAGACATCTGAGAAGTGGATGTTGACATGATGGATCACTTGTGTCAGTACAGAACTTTCAGAAATAGCCAGGTGCTGATAAATGTAGACCTCCCCAATGCACATATAAATCTAACCTAATGGCTCAGTTTATTTGTCTCAAACATGCGGAAGGTTTTGCAATTTTGTTTCTGTAGTTGTGAAAAGTAGTTTTTTTATGGCTCATCCATAGTGTACTGCATAGTAAAGCTATTCTGTATACAGATTTTTGTGTCTCCAATAATTTGCATTCATAGTTTGACTTGTGTGCAGGTTCTCCATATTAAAAGAGCAATTGCAAAAAGCTGAAAGCTGAACGGACTATCCACAGCATCTCGCCACCTGTCATTTGTTATCCATCACATGCCCCGACACCTCAGCTTCAGTTATTGATGACGCTCATGGTAATTCCACTTTTATCAATTTAGTGATGGTTGGATGATAAGGCAAATGAAAAAAATGTGGCTAGCTTCAAAATCTATGAAGGTACTTTTATGAATAGTTTCTTCAAACTATCATGAGCTAAGCATCTATCTCTCCTGATAGGCTTGACAAAGCAGTCATATCAAGCCTGTGGCAGTATTGTCAATCACTCAATTTGAAGTGACAGCCTTTTGGAATACATTTTGCGGGCGCATAATGTGCATGAGTAGTCTTGCTTTTCAGACTAGTGAGAAGTTCAATACTCTTTGGAGCTGTCCCCAGTTTGAGTTTCTTCAAGGGGTTTAATTGTGTCAGATGAGTCCAAACTGAAACACATGTCTAAACAAAGTGAGCTTGTTTGGTATTGTGTTCTCATTTGCTCAATTAGACCAGCAGCACTGTGCTTTCCCTAGGTGGTAACTCACTGACTCACTAAATGGGAAATTACACCATAAAGATAAGGGAGTGTCTAAGAATGTATTCTGGTTTCAGAGTAGTGCTTTCAGCACGACTGCTCAGCACAGCCTGAGTTGAATTAATAAACCCTCTGTGGCGGTTTGTTGATGCATTTTTAAACAGCTTCTTTTCATTCCTGAAATGACATTTTGATTGCATTTGTTTCAGCAATAACTGCGCAGGAGTTATTGAGGCAGTCTGACAAAGAGAGAGTGCACAACCCCTAAAATGAATGTATCTCTGTTATGCTGACATGACTCTGATATGAGTTGTACAATCAAATGTCATTTTGAATATAACACTAAACATGATGGCTTTTGCAGGAAACTAATTTGAAAGTGACACATTCTTAATATGGTGTGCTATTGCATTGTAAGAAAAAGTAATGAATGATCTGTGATGATTATGGGCTCGTCGAAGTTCTGTTTTTCCAACTTTTTTTTATATAACCAGTCAGCCGTAAGTTTTATAAGTACTTTTCTTTTACATTTAAAGTGAGAAACTACTGGTGTAATTTATTTGTGTAAATAAATCTTATTGGTCAAAATTTGTGAACATTTTTTTCACAAAATAACCTCAAATTACCAAAACACACACTCAGTTTTTGCAGGAAGGGAACTGGTGAAAAATCCCAATTTAATACTATTAGATTTCTTTTTTATTTAGTTATGTCGAAACTATGTTCATTTAGAAGTTTGACCTCCAAGCATGGTCAGAGTGGATCACTTGTCTTAGACACTGTATGTACGTTCTTACAGTACACTCCATGAAGGTCCCCTGCAATAAGTTTGTTTAAGCACTATAGAAAATGAAATGAAGAGAATGTAAATCATGTTAATTGTTTTATTGTAAAAAAAGGGTTATCAATATTTGAGCCATTTGAGAAGGACATCTTCGGAACATTGTTTCACCTTTCTGAAAAGCTGATATCTGAATAAATACAGTAAGTGCCTAGAGAGGGTGAGACAACAAGGGAAAGAAGAGAAAAGAAAAAAGTAAAGGTCAAAAATGTTGTGAGGCACTGTTGGATAATAAGCTGCACAATCTCTTGTTATACATTGTTTTTAAATTATTTTAATTGCATCTTCCTAGCTCTCATCCAGGGTGGCGACCCTAGAAGTGGGGTACGAGGTCATTCTTTTGCAGCAGTCTTTTGAAGGCCAGGCGCGTTCCCCCCAACCCCCTACACCACCATCACTTTGTGTGGCCTTGAATTGCAAATTGTTTTAAAATGTGCATAATGAGCACCATGGTGAAATGCTGAGGCTCTTTGTCTTATCCTCACTTGCCTTTAGCACAACTAAATGAGTTATGATTGCTCTATTGAATTCAACTATTATTTTACTTACTCATACCCAGTGCATGCATAAAAAAATGAGATGAAGATAGAATAGAAGTGGGCAGTAATTTATTCTGTCGTTGTAAATTATTTTCCAGACTGCGTTGTCATTTTGCAGACTAAAAATATATATTTATTTACATTATCTGTCTTTTCAATTCATGAAACAAGATTGTTTCCACTGGGATGAGCATGATAGAAGTTTCTTTAAGATTTGAGATGCTTCCTAAAAAAACATCCTTTTTGGTTTGAAGAAAAAACTCGAGCACGTACAGTATAGAGGAAGTTTTCCATTAGATATGTGGTTATTATCTGACGGTATGTACAATACACAAACCAGCTAGTTACTGGAAACAAATTACATTTCTAAAGGGATTCATTCATCATTCATCTTCTGTACCACACATCTTCGTAAGCGTTGCAGGGGTTGCCGGAGCCTATCCCAGCTGACTTTGGGCGGAAGGCAGACTAAACCGCAGACTCCTCGCCAATCAGCCGTAAGTCACCCAGAGAAACAAACGACCATTCGCACTCATAATGATACTGCCACCAGTGGGAATCGAGCCGGCGCTTGCCCACACTGAAATGAGGCAAGTGAACCACCACATCATCAGGCGTCTTCAAAACTGATTAATATTCAAGTAATAACCCTTAATTCTTAACAAAAACGGTGGTAATTGTTTTGTATCAATCTCCATTCTGATAATACAATTATAGAGAACATGCAGCCTTGATTTCTATTCCTTTTATCAGGACTACTGTGTTCCATTAAGTAAAAACTTCAGTGCTGTTTCTTTATTCATTTTTATAAAGTCCAGTTTTGATAAAACTTGCTGATATGGCGACATCTGTGTTAATCTCTTCAAGGGTGAGTTGTAGTCATTCCTTTCTTTCTGCATTTTGAAAGTAAAGTTAAACCCAAAGATGCTGCCTCATTTTTTTGTGTGTAGTATATTTGACATGTTACAAATTGATAGCCTCAAAATTAATCTTGCATGGTTGAATGCTATGTAGTGTACTCAATGCAATTTGCACTGTGGAATTTTCATAGTCTATTGAGGAAGAATAAAAGTGGCTCTGCTGTGCCCCATGAACATACAATAAAAGATGCATTTACTGCGAAACCAAATATTTCAATTCTACCAAACTGATCTAGGCTGTTATCACCTATTTCCAAAGCCTGCAGTTTTATCAATAACCGCTTAAAACATTTTCACACGTAGGGAGGTCAGATCTCTGCTGCAGCAAGCTTATTGTCTCCCGTTCGTTTCAGTCTCACCATATCAATAACTGACTCAGCACTCCCTTTGACGTCAACACAGTGGATAAGATGGCTACATGCCTTTTTGAGGAGCGATTAAGCTCGTCTTTGCAGGGCCGTTGTGACATCATTGGTGGTTGCAAATCCGCCTGGAAACTCAAAAAGGGCATTAGAATGTATTTCGTGCTTGACTCACTGAAAAGTGCAGAGCCGAAATTTACACCTTATTTGATGTCCGTCTCCCTGCTGTTAATTGGTAAAAGGATCCTTGACCCTTTTGATCTCCACCACAATCCTCTAAATGCTCAAGTCTGCTAAACTGTTCAGCAGGAGATATAGCCTGCAGTTGCCCAGCAATGTAAAGACCCTCGCTCACTCACACACTGCCCACATTGCTTTTTTTTTCTTACACCATCCTTTTAGCTTTCTTGCCTTTGGTTTACGTTCAGGCTGTGGAGAAATAAGAGATGACAGTTGTTACAGATATGCCGGTTTAATTGCTTGTCAGCTTATAGCCCATATCTCTGCTGCCCAACGCTAAAGCTTAACTTTTTCTAGTAGCTTAAAGCATGACCAGCCTCCAGTACTTTAGTATTTAACCATAAAACCCAGGAAATCTGAAAGATAAAAAGAAAAAGAAAAAAAACATGAACAGCTTTTCTAATTTTACGTAGGGGGAGGAGTGGGAAGTTTTCCGTCACTGTTGGAATTAGCTTTCCCTCCCGGGCCTTGACTGTGAAAAAGTGACTAAAGAATATGGCTAAAAGAGAGAATCTTGTAGAGAATGAAAATTCATTACATCAAGGGTCGCATGGGTGTAGGATAAGCAGAACACTGTGAGGCTTGAGCTTCATTGTTGACACATTTAAGTCTGTTTGCAAATTGATAGATGTGCTCAAGCGTCTCTTTTTCTTCCTCTTTTTGAGTGAAAGACTAGACTCTAAAACCATTTAAGGGCATTTAGCAAACATCTGTTTATTTTACAAGCTTCTACACTGTGACGATGATGCATATTAAAATTCCTGGCACATGCAGGTGTGTTTACTGTTTACTTTATCATTTCCAACCTAATTTTGCACCAAATGGATCATTGAATCATTGAATTTGGGGGGGGGATCATTGTTGTAATGACAGTGATATGCACAACCAGAGTGGACATTTTTATTAGACACATTAAGGAATAGAATCAAATAAGATGATGCAGCAGGTGTTTTGCTTTGAGAAGTCAATACGTATGAACACGTTATTATTCCTATTATCCAAATTATTTTTCAAAATCATTTTATCAGATTTTTTTTACCCTATGAGAATTAAAGACATCAGCCCACACATAATTGGATATGCTTACTGTTAAATTTCTTTCAAAAAGTTCGGACTACGTGGTGATGAGACTCCTTTTCTGATTTTTTTGGTGACGAGATTTCCGAAAGCAAAATTGTGTTGCTATTTATCATCTGCTAATTGGTGGTAAACAAGGTAAAACTACAGTGCTGTATGATCATGTGAATATCAGACATTCGGAAATAGATTCTCAGTTTCCTTTTTCTTTACAACGTCTGATTGAGCAAAATCACCGTGGCCGTACGACACTCTGTCTCTTTTGCCGACACAGCTTGTGCTGTTTTTGTTGTACTTTATTACAGGTACTTTATTTAATTTAACTTTATTTAATAAATATTGCTTGACAAATTATTTACTGCTTCTGAGTCTGTACTGGGGTCTAGTTTCAACGTATTGCCCGCTTGGCCTAACCTTAAGAACATGGTACCAATTATTTCAGAAATAAAATATCAATACAGTACAATATACATGCCTTTTTGAGGATCACTGATTGTCAGAGCAGCACAAAGTAAAACTGCTTCCATTGCATTGCCAACCTGAGCACATTATCACATGACCCTCAAGCCTCATTTTACCTTCACTGCAACCTTGATTTGTGCTTCTGGAAACTGAGATGTACATCTTGCATGGCTGAGCAGTAAGATTTTATACATAGAAGTAATGATATTATTCCATAACAGTCATTTCAATAAGTTTTCGAATGGACCATAAAGCAAAACCGTTTGCACTTCGCTCACATCCGCTCCACTTGACAATAAAACACTAAGATCAGCTGACTGCTAACTCTATTTACAAGCTCACATAATTCCATTGTGGCAGCACTATCAAGGTAAATACGCTTAGCCCAGTGATGCATACACTGTAGAAAATGAAAGCAAGATGAGATAGAGGTCATGTGACTGCAGAAACAGCTTTTAAAGTACTCAATTTCCTTCAGCGGGTTTCCATGTAGGTTTTTCCGTACAGTTGCGAGAAAGCTAATTGATTGATAACTTGTATGACATCAAAGATGCACATGGTCGGTGGTTTTGACCTTCAATAACCTTAACATTTCTCACTCAGACATTTTCTGATAGACGATCATTAGTCTAACCTTTTTATTTGGTGTAATCAGACACTGAGGGTTTTGTGAACATAAAGAAGTCACACAGAGGACATTTATTGGTACATTAGTTTACAGTTTTTGTTGAAATGTAAAGAATGGTTATTCATTAAAGTAAACATACTAAATTATTTAACTTCAGTGGTGATTGAATAATTTTATTAACAAAACTGGGGTTTGAAAACATTTTGTGCCATTCCTTTGTGTGTGTTTTAGTGCGCATGGGGGTGCACAGGCATCTGTGTTTTTTTGTGAAAATGTGTTTTTTAAATATATTTGAGGGTTTTATTTTTATATTTAACAAATACACAGACAAAAGAATTGGGAGACATGATAGAAATCAAAACCATTTAGACATTTTTTCTGTTGACCAGCAAAGGAGAAAAGACAGGGATTTGGGATGGAATATCTTTTAATATTGCTTCCAGCTAAGTTATCCCATTTAGACATCGTTCAAACAGTTATTAACAGTATTGATTTATGTTTGAGTGATTGGAGGCCAGGGGAGGGAGATGAAGTCAACCATTATGACCTTCTGCCTGGGGGACGGAAAGTGCCTGACACAGATCACAGCTGTCTCACATGTGACATCTTAGATTACTGGATACAGGCTAGTAAGATTACTCCTGTGTATGATAGCTGTCTAGTCTTTGATCTCACTCTTCCTACTTTTTGCTACATTCAAGCGGTCACCTTGAGGAAGAAATTTCACATTTCACCACCATATACATTGGTAATTTGTAAATCATTCCACGCATCCATTTTCTTTTGTCAATCCCACAGCAGATACTGTAAAGGGTACATTTAAACAGACTTCATTCAGACTAACATTTAAACACAACCTTGTAAAATGTAGAGGATTCAATTAATAACAGATGCAGTTTTTTCAAATGCGAGGAACCAAAGACCAGAAACTTCACAGAAATCCCAAAGCTCAGATTTAAATCAAGAATTATTGCATGTCTCTCGGCCGACACGAAAACAGCCGGAGCAAGGGATGGAAAACGTGACAAAGGCAGGAAATGGTCAAAATGAAGAAGTCATTGTGCCTTAAGATATGGTGAACTGTGAAGCAGCTTTAGAAGTGCTAAAAAATGATTATCAACATCCACACGCAGTGTTTTTTTTTTGGCTTTTCCAGGGTTAGAGAGGAATACCAAGAGGGAACGCATATCAAACTGGAAGATGATTCCAGTTCATTCCTTGGCACGTTTCCGTCAAAAAAGACACCACGGTGAATGAAAGTGTCTAGGGGCCCAAGTGTTGATTTAGACCTAGCTTCTGACAGATTATTCACAGAAAGAGCATGTACTATAGCATATTAAATTTAAACATACCCCGATCTTGTAACACAGCAAAAAGTGATTAACACAAACCCCCTTTTTTTCTTGACGTAAAATTAAAAAAACTGGATTTTTGTTCAATGTTATCTTTCCTGGAACTACCGCTCGAGACATGTCTGCACCCATCAAGGACAGAAGCCAACTTTGGGAAGCTTTCCAGTACATTAAAAGTAGTATTTCATATAGGGAATAGCAATGGAAAAACATTAGATTCATATAGTTGTTTTTACAGAAGCATATGGGAAAGAGTTTTTCTTTGGGAAACTTTATTTTTGGGAGTGGGGAACACGACATCCACACACTATGTATTGTCCTACCGTCCTGTAAATGCAACAGACAGCTGTTGTTTCCTCTTGGAATTGGCTCTAAAATATACAATTATATCTATATCCAATCCACCATAGACTGTTTTTATCCCTTGTAGATGAAAGTGTATGAAAAATTCCACCTTTCAGATATGGTGCGTTTGTAACAGAGTCCTTCTGCTCCAACTACATCATACACATAAAATATTTGTTCTTCTCAATATACATATAAAGTAGATGTTGATAGCCGGTATCATTGTCTTCCCTGTCCATGCAAAATGGATGTTTTTGCACTAAGACATATTTTTTGTCTGTCATGTCGTGATGCTTCTGCCAAGCACGTTGCTTTTTTTTAATTGTCTCCGGATATTATGATGAATCAACATTTGCATTGATTACATGGAAACATCACATCTATTCAAATTCATCCCTACGTTCAGACTAATTTAACATAAACATAAACTACATGCACTGCATTGCATATTATCGGGTTTTCGCTTTAGTTTCCTTCCAAAAACACAAATCTTCGCATAGTGACTGAAAAACAACTAGGTTATACATTGCAATATTTTGAAAATGTAGAATATGCCTTTTAAATTTAATTAACTATTGATGTCAAATTTTCTTCACAAAAGAAAATTAATGGTGAGAACCACTGAGGGCCACTGTTGGTTTCTGCCTTCTGGAAGACTTTTTGTAAGATGATTTTGGCTATTATTATCATATCTGCTCCCCACCCCAGCCCTTGTCTTGGTCAGCAGGTCCACAATGGAGTGCAGAATTCACAGTAAACAAAAATCTGATTAAAGCAGGCATTGGTGTCCTGGTTCTAAATACACAAATCTCAAGAGGCCCCCCAAAAAACAGTTTGGCAGCACACTGTCAGTCTTTACTGGTATGGGGCCTATAATTTAATGAGCATAAATAATGAATACTACTCAATGTCACTGAGTTGACTGTCAGTTTTTAGGTCAATGAAGGAATTTTTAGCCAGGAACATCAATGGTCTCACTGATAGATCGACTTCAGTGGATGCAGAGTGCATTTTCAAATTGAGAAATTCACACAATTGTGCATTTCCAAATTGAGAAATTCACACACAATTAAATTTAAATGTAAAACATTATTTTTTCTGGCACTATTTTCTGTGAGCACAAAAGTGCAGATGTCTAAGTTATGCCTCTTAGCATAACTCCTGGGAAAATGGTTTTATCTCTAAATGAGTAGTATGTTTTGATTAATGTTCTTTTATTGGCTATTGATTTTTAAGAATTATTTTAAAAATAAATTTAATGAGAAATGTCTGTTGGGGCATTCAAATTGATTTAGAGTGGTCCCAAGAAATAAGGATGACATTTTGATATACAGAGGATCACATTTTAACTTGTTTTTAATGATTTCATTACAATTCACTCAGCTGTTTGCTGCTAAACAATCTGTAACCACAAAAATGCACGTGTAAGCACTGAGTCCATGGCTGCAAAGTAAAAGTAAACTATCAGTTTTTGACGTCCTAACTTTTTCACGCACAATAAGTTGCCTGTCATATATGCTAAGAAATAGATCAAATTAGTTTTTTTTTTAAAGAAAATGACTTATTTTTGCTAAAATTCTAGATAAAAATAACAAATATATAAATATTCCATATAGTTACATTTTCTTTCCCTACATGCATCAAATCGTATCATTACCAAATAAAACCAAATAGACAACAAATCAAACCGTTAGAACTACAAAGACGTTTTATCAAAAAGCATTCAATGTATCTAGATGCATATCAAATAGATATCATGTCAAATATTCCTAACCATAGCATTTATTTGGTTACTTGCAGAGAATTTGAACAATAAAGAGTGCTGTGGGAGCCATGGGAAACACAGGGGAACAGCCAGTTGTGGCAGAGTACCCAGATCCCTAGCATACAGATCAAATGCTCTAGATATGTCAATCAAAAGAGCTGTCATCGCGGCAGCCACTGCATTGAATGGTGCCATGATTAATTATTGACCATCATTGTCTATGTCGCTTTGTCATACCTCCTTCCTCTGTTATTTTTTTTATTTTTTTTCCAAAGATGAGACACGAGTTCCAACCTGAAAGCTGCCGACCAGTGTTTGGGTCTGTCACAAGTGATTTCACTTCAATGGGATATCCTTTACCTCGCTCTGTCACTCCCCCTCCTGTCTGTACTTCCTATCTTCCATCACTCTGTCGCTATGGCCCTTGCCAGGTTGACACAGGGACCCTCATATCTCCATTCATCCACCTGCTCAGCCCCCTATCAGTTCTGTCCAACCCATCCTCGCATCAGAGAAGAGCAGAAATAAGAACCCTCACTGTCGAACACTCCACAAGGTAACTGGGATCTTTCTCCCTGTTGCTTCTCAAGAGAGACTTCACCTTTCAACATGATGGTAAAAAAGACCTCACATAATATCAGAGATTATTCAGTTCTTTTCTGACACAGTCTACAGTTGATAGAAATGTTTATTTCTTGATTCAAATATGGAGGAAGGGAAAAAAGTGGGCTCAAATCTGCATCACCAACTACCTTTAAAATTTAACAGATATAATAAATCAGTTTTACAGCCTTGAATCTGTCAATGGTGAAGAAATTAGTTTATAAATCAAATTGGTAAATACAATTTAAAACTTCCTTAAGATAAATAATCTAGTGGAAGATACTGTCGCAAGAACTACTATGTCCAAAAGTGGGTCAAAAAAAAGAATGAAAAACAAGGTTCTTACAAGGTAAAACACAAAAGTAATCTAAAATGTTGTGCCTGCCACGCACCTCACTGTCACATGCATTATGCTGTGGGTCGATGTGGTACTGTGTCCCATATACAGGTATCAGCCCCCTTTCCTGTCTGAGGCCATATGTTTCTACTCTTTCTGTCAGTAAAATCACATTTTCAACAACCACTGCTGGTTGTTTACAGAAGTTTAAGCTCCTTTGATACATTCCCGCTCGTGTTTGCATGCTTTTTAGCCCCATAGATAATACATGAGCGTGCTTGCTTTTTTAACGAAAGGAAGATGCTGCCATATGCATGGAAGAATAAACGAAGACCCAAACTGACAGCACCATCTGCCAAACACAGTTGCCGTCAAGAGAATAGCCCCCGCTCAACATTTTGCCCAGCTCTCAGGAGGATGCCACATTGTCATCAGTGCTAATACTAAATATTAATAATTTGTTGACCCCAAAGTGTTTAGAAATCACTGATGCAGACACATATTGCCCTTCTGAATGACATATGCTGATGTCAGCAGGTGAGCACCGCTGGACCGCACTACTCAGTGTGCATGGTTCTGCGCGGGTATGTTTGTGAGTGTGCGTGCATCTGTACATGTGTGTGGTGTTTTCCAATGCACAGGCATGAGACTTCCATGAAGATTTTCATGAATATTATATTGTTCAACATACTGTAGCTCATATTTTTACTTCCAAAAAACATGCACCACATGCAATACATGCATATGAAACTGAAAGCCTGCCAGTGAATCATGTATTGAAACTAATTAAGTAACATGCACTGTTAGAAAGCTGTCCTCCTGAGAAGAATGAGAGGGGGAAAAACTCCTCCCGATGCCTTAAACAGACATCAGCGCAGCGTAATAATTGTTCCAAATAGTAATCATGCAACTATTGATATTAGCTAAAAAAATATTATTGATAATGTAATTATTGTTGTTATTGTGTCTACTGCATACATTCTCCTTATCTTAACCGCACAATGCTCAAAGGTGTGGGGTTTCAGTATTATTATTATTATCATTATTATTGTTGTTGTTGTTATTATTATTATTATAAACAGTTGTAGTAGTAATATTGTTACTAGTGGTTTTACTTTTTTTGTCCTTAGAATAATGTAACTTTTAACATTCAAACTTAGTCTGTATTAGTTTCTATTATGTTCAAAATCATATATTATTAAAAGGTAAACGTTGCAATGAATATGTGGCATGACAGTGACATATTTTGGAAATTATCCCTGATGAATTTTCAAGACCTGACATCCAGTCTCTCCCTAGACCCTGGCTGCATTTCACCTTGGCGTCTGCCATGTTCACTTCTGTTTCCCTCTCATACATCTTTATTAGTTCAGAACTGATGTGGACACTGCGGGAGGTCACTTGATGAGAGGCTCTATGTCAGTGAGGCTGATTTATTCCCAGCATTTCCTGTGCGGCCATGCCAAGTGACCCATTCCAACCTGCTGCTTTCAAGATCCTCACACACAAATTTCCCAATATCTTGAGGAGCCATTCAATCAAGGTGCAGCAACCTAATACGTCAAATGGGTTAGCGCAAACTGAAACTTGAATGCAAAAGCTGGATAAGCTCAATCTTGGTATAAAGACCTTCTCGCACAAACCTAGTATGAAAGGATCCAGCGACAACACACTAAGATGGGAGCACCTGACACATCAGCATCCCCAAATTTGTGTTGACGAAGCAGCATTTAAGTTAAAAGTTAAAAGTAACACTTCCCTTCCTTGACCCTCATATTTCTTTGAGAGACCATGAGAAAAACCACCAACACTTGAAATAGAATAATAAAACAAATAAATAAAATACGCCCTTAATTTTGATCAACAGGAACATTAACTGCCCAATTTATTAGAGGCTGTGAGCTACGCATATATACTGTAAATGATATCAAACCAATTCATGCTTAATACAAGATACTTACTTCACTCTTTGCGGCATCATTGATTTTATATCCCATATAAAAATATCTAATAACTATGAACAAAATTATGTTTGACATCAATAAAAAGTTGACAATATCATAGTAGTAAATGTTTTGGAATTAAAATAAAATCCTCTATAGTTATACAGGAGAATTTCAATTGATATATGACTATATATTTGTCTTGCTTATGATCACAACTACATTGATTCTCTATGATTTAACTGGACTTCTATAAAACCTTGCAAGACTTATAGAGATTAGCAGACGACATAGCTAGGATTTTCCCATATCTATTACACTGCTAATATAAGTTCAATGGGTATTTACACAATCACAGCATTGATTTCAGAAAGTAACAGAGCTGAAATGCAATTTCTTGGCAGCCAGCAGTGGCAAATACAAAACCAAGGGTGGGTGTCAGCTTTTAAATGTAAATGTCGAGCAGAATGAGTGTTTTTTTAATATCATGTATAGATTTTTATGTAATACACTTACTTGTGCAAGTCTGCCCCGAGCAAGAATCAATTCAGCCCAAAGGATCTCGCCCTCCCCTTCCCCCCTTTTGTTAAAAGCCAATCTTGTTTTAATGATGCATGGAGAAATATTCAAGCATTGACATTTCACTGTCAGGTTTCTTTTGAAAAATCAATTAAGATCATACAGCTTTGACCCAGTTATCCAGTTAATGCTTATTAGGGATGTAATATGATTTACTGTCAGCATTTATAATTCTTTGCATCTCATCCCATTAGCCCTGTGACTGTTTCATAGAGCGGCATACTACAGTCACTTCTAGGAAACTGGAATTGCTGATAAAATGGAGTGGAAAACAGTAATGACATTGATTGGGATTGGTGGGCAGGTTAAATGCAAGCCCCTGAGGCATTTACTCTCACAAATCCTCTCTTGCTGTAGCCTGTACTTTTTTTTCTTTCTCTCTATCACTCTCTCCCTCTCTCCTCAATCTCTTTCTAATATTAAGAGTTACATAATGGAGAACAGAACACAGCCCGGAAGCAAAATTAGACATTTGTCAACATCAAACAGTGAAACAAAAATTTTCTTTTGTTATTTTTCTGAGCTACATGAATGTACATGTTTCGTAACACTTTGGTCTTTAGCTCCGCATGTTTCAGATGACAAAAGATCCGGCATTACTTTTTAAATAAAATAAATTGTTCCATCGGAAATGCAAATATTTTCTGGTTTAACATTTCATCTGAAAACTTGAGCTATGTTTTAAAATAGCAATTGATTTACAAGATTGATGATACAATGAACATTCCTTCATTCATTTTCTGAAAAGCTTATCCTCACAAGGGTCACGGGGGGTGCTGGAGCCTATCCAAGCTGGTGGCCAGCCTATCACAGGGTAATTTAGGGTAATTCAAATAGCCTATCATGCATGTTTTGGGAATGTGGGAGGAAACCAGAGTACCCAGAGAAAACCCACACAAGAACATACAAACTCCACACAGCAGGACCGACCTGGAATCGAACCCAGGACCCCAGAACTGTGAGGCCAACCCGCGAACCCCTCTTATCCACCGTAACATTAAAGAAAAAAAAAAAAAAAACATACCTATATACATAAGTGTTTTACTTTTATCTGAAGTACTGACATTCTAATCATGATGTTGGAGGCACACAAGCCTCGTTAGTTCATGATCTGCACTCTACACCGTTCTGGCATTTCAAAGATGACAATGGTGAAAGTGCGAGCTGCAGTATTGCAACATTGTAATTGCACTAAGGCAGAGGCAATGCTCTCACTTCAGCTGGTTGAAAGGGAAATGTTTTCAGTTGTCAAGAAAATGCATTTAAATAAATAAATGTGTTCAAATCAGAGGTGACAAACTGGACCAGTTTCGTGGTTCTTTCTTAGCTCACTGGCTCTCATTGACAACACTGTTTTGACTGCAGGCGACAAAAGAATGAATGCGCCTGCTGATAGGAAATTGAGCAAAGTGTAATAGTGCACGCACTCAATCACACAACTCACAAATTCTGGTTTTAAACCGCCCGCATTCTAAAAATAAAAGTATTTGATTTGCTATGCAAAGTATGAATGAGCTACAAAGTGCCTGCCAGGCAGAGCTACCGCTGTTTCAACCTCCTGGTTTAAATATTTATATCAATTTACATTTTGCTAAAGGATTGTCAGGTATCGGTAAGCCAAGATTTGGATGCAGAATGCAGACTCAAGAACAGCTTTGGCAGTATGGCAAAAAAGCAGTTTATAATGCAGGGTTCACAGTCAAAAAATACCCCAGATGTCCTGATACCAGGGTTCGAGAGGAAACAGGTGTAGTCAAATAACACAAATGGAATCAAAGCAAGGTGTATTGGCATGGAGGGGTCACAGGACATGAAGCAGTGAGCAAAAACGATCAAACCCTGAGTAACTTAAATAGCCTGTAACTTAAATACAATGCTGATGACAAGTGGTGACAGCTGTGCAGGGACAAATAGCAGCTGGGGGGAAAGGTAGCAAGAACCTGACAGTCGCGGAACGTGACAAGGATATCCCTGAGTTTATGGGGAACTGACTTGCACTGAATATGTGAGATAATATATGTATCCCATAGTCATAGTCTTTGATTCTTTTTTAACAAATGTGTGTATATGTATTATATAATAGTTTGGGATAATTTAAATTAATTTTGGTGATATGTTATAAAATTATAATTTGTGATACCATCATAAAATGAGATGAGATGGTAAGTGAATATGCCTGTTGTTTCAATTAATGACACACTCAATTATATTGCTAAACCCTATGTCAAAAGACATACATTTTTATTCAAACTGTGGAAATTAATCTGGACATACACTTTAGTTCATAGTACGGACGCTCCCCTACTTACGAACGAAATTGGTTCCGAGCGATTGTTCATAAGTTGAATTTGTTTGTAAGTTGATTCAGTGCTATATTTTGTATTATAATTTATGTTTAAGGCCGATATAAGTATATTGAAGGTTTATATAGGTGCATTTGTATGTTTAAGGCTTGTATAAGTAACACGCATTGGTTTGTACTGAAAAAAAAAACATTTAATAAAATGGAGAGAATATGTACAATACTGTAGAGAGAGAGAGATTTATGTATTAGAAACTGGCCAAAAGAAGCGACCTAATGACGATTGCACAGTTTTCTTCTTTTTTTCATCATAAATGATGCGGTAGCACTGTATGGCATCATTCAATTGATTTGCAAACTTTGTGCAACGTTCAATATTTGGGTCCTGCTGCTCGATCTTTCTGTTTATAAATGGTACTGACGGTCGAACGATTCAATGCCCGTGAAACGCTCACCACTCTCACGTGCATCAAGCTTCGTTATTATTGCCACTCGTTTCAAATGAAATGGCTTGCCTCTTCCTTGCAACTCCCTCAATAGAAGCCTTTAGCTTTTTCCAACCATATTCAATATTGGATGCATGAGATATTTAGTGATACAAATGAAAAAGGTTCTTTGCACACTGGAGATACATTCACGCACTTTCGCATTGCAACGAAGAAGAAGGTAGATGCTGGGTGAGCTGAGCTCTCACAGCGCCAGGCGTCGATATTAGCGGCGGAAAGAAGTACTACTCCGAAAAAGGCGCGAAATACAAAATTGGACTTGCGAACATTTTTGGACTTAAATGCAATTTGCAGACATGTTCGTATGTACCGTTGTTCGTAAGTTGAATGTTCGTAAGTAGGGGAGCCTCTGTATATAGTAAGGCTTTTTGCTTTAAAAAATCGACATAGTATAGTAAGGCTAAGAAAGTCGGAGAATAAATCTGACTTCTGATTCTTCTCCTAGTTATTGCTGTGGTCCAGTGGCAAAAATATTGGTTCAGAACTTGAGGTGAGAATCAGAAGTGAGTGCAATTCCACTCTTTGCAATTCAAAAATTGTTTATTGAGGTAATGAAAAGGATAAATATAACTTCCAATCACTTCATTTCAGAAGTCACTGTGGTCCAGTTGCAAAGACAAACGGTCAGAACTTCTGGTGGACTCAAGTTCAAATCAGGAGTGAGTTCAATTCCACTCTTTGCAATTCTCAAATTGTTTATTGAGGTAATGAAAAGGATAGATATAACTTCCAATCACATCATTTCAGAAGTCACTGTGGTCCAGTTGCAAAGACAAACGGTCAGAACTTCTGGTGGACTCAAGTTCAAATCAGGAGTGAGTTCAATTCCACTCTTTGCAATTCTCAAATTGTTTATTGAGGTAATGAAAAGGATAAATATAACTTCCAATCACTTCATTTCAGAAGTCACTGTGGTCCAGTTGCAAAGACAAATGGTCAGAACTTCTTGTGGACTCAAGTTCAAATCAGGAGTGAGTTCAATTCCACTCTTTGAAATTCTCAAATTGTTTATTGAGGTAATGAAAGGATAGATATAACTTCCAATCACATCATTTCAGAAGTCACTGTGGTCCAGTTGCAAAGACAAACAGTCAGAACTTCTGGTGGACTCAAGTTCAAATCAGGAGTGAGTTCAATTCCACTCTTTGCAATTCTCAAATTGTTTATTGAGGTATTGAAAAGGATAGATATAACTTCCAATCACATCATTTCAGAAGTCACTGTGGTCCAGTGGCAAAGACAATGGGTCAGAACTTCTGGTGGACTCAAGTTCAAATCAGGAGTGAGTTCAATTCCACTCTTGGCAATTCTCAAATTGTTTATTGAGGTAATGAAAAGGATAGATATAACTTCCAAACACATCATTTCAGAAGTCATTGTGGTCCAGTGGCAAAGACAATGGGTCAGAACTTCAGGTGGACTCAAGTTCAAATCGAGAATGAGTTCAATTCCACTCTTTGCAATTCTCAAATTGTTTATTGAGGTAATGAAAAGGACAGATTTAACTTCCAAACACATCATTTCAGAAGTCACTGTGGTCCAGTGGCAAAGACAATGGGTCAGAACTTCAGGTGGACTCAAGTTCAAATCAGGAATGAGTTCAATTCCACTCTTTGCAATTCTCAAATTATTTATTGAGGTAATGAAAAGGATAGATATAACTTCCAAACACCTCATTTCAGAAGTCACTGTGGTCCAGTGGCAAAGACAATGGGTCAGAACTTCAGGTGGACTCAAGTTCAAATCAGGAATGAGTTCAATTCCACTCTTTGCAATTCTCAAATTGTTTATTGAGGTGATGAAAAGGATAGATAAAACTTCCAATCACTTCATTTCAGAAGTCACTGTGGTCCAGTTGCAAAGACAAACGGTCAGAACTTCTGGTGGACTCAAGTTCAAATCAGGAGTGAGTTCAATTCCACTATTTGCAATTCTCAAATTGTTTATTGAGGTAATGAAAAGGATAGATATAACTTCCAATCACATTATTTCAGAAGTCACTGTGGTCCAGTGGCAAAGACAATGGGTCAGAACTTCAGGTGGACTCAAGTTCAAATCAGGAATAAGTTCAATTCCACTCTTGGCAATTCTCAAATTGTTTATTGAGGTAATGAAAAGGATAGATATAACTTCCAAACACATCATTTCAGAAGTCATTGTGGTCCAGTGGCAAAGACAATGGGTCAGAACTTCAGGTGGACTCAAGTTCAAATCGAGAATGAGTTCAATTCCACTCTTTGCAATTCTCAAATTGTTTATTGAGGTAATGAAAAGGACAGATTTAACTTCCAAACACATCATTTCAGAAGTCACTGTGGTCCAGTGGCAAAGACAATGGGTCAGAACTTCAGGTGGACTCAAGTTCAAATCAGGAATGAGTTCAATTCCACTCTTTGCAATTCTCAAATTATTTATTGAGGTAATGAAAAGGATAGATATAACTTCCAAACACCTCATTTCAGAAGTCACTGTGGTCCAGTGGCAAAGACAATGGGTCAGAACTTCAGGTGGACTCAAGTTCAAATCAGGAATGAGTTCAATTCCACTCTTTGCAATTCTCAAATTGTTTATTGAGGTAATGAAAAGGATAGATATAACTTCCAATCACTTCATTTCAGAAGTCACTGTGGTCCAGTTGCAAAGACAAACGGTCAGAACTTCTGGTGGACTCAAGTTCAAATCAGGAGTGAGTTCAATTCCACTATTTGCAATTCTCAAATTGTTTATTGAGGTAATGAAAAGGATAGATATAACTTCCAATCACAAAATTTCAGAAGTCACTGTGGTCCAGTTGCAAAGACAAACGGTCAGAACTTCTGGTGGACTCAAGTTCAAATCAGGAGTGAGTTCAATTCCACTCTTTGCAATTCTCAAACTGTTTATTGAGGTAATGAAAAGGATAGATATAACTTCCAATCACATCATTTCAGCAGTTGCTGTGGTCCAGTGGCAAAGACAATGGGTTGGAACTTCTGGTGGACTCAAGTTCAAATCAGGAGTGAGTTCAATTCCACTCTTTGCAATTCTCAAATTTTTTATTGAGGTAATGAAAAGGATAGATATAACTTCCAATCACATCATTTCAGAAGTCACTGTGGTCCATTGGCAAAGACAATGGGTCAGAACTTCTGGTGGACTCAAGTTCAAATCAGGAGTGAGTTCAATTCCACTATTTGCAACTCTCAAATTGTTTATTGAGGTAATGAAAAGGATAGATAAAACTTCCAATCACTTCATTTCAGAAGTCACTGTGGTCCAGTTGCAAAGACAAACGGTCAGAACTTCTGGTGGACTCAAGTTCAAATCAGGACTGAGTTCAATTCCACTATTTGCAATTCTCAAATTGTTTATTGAGGTAATGAAAAGGATAGATATTACTTCCAATCACAAAATTTCAGAAGTCACTGTGGTCCAGTTGCAAAGACAAATGGTCAGAACTTCTGGTGGACTCAAGTTCAAATCAGGAGTGAGTTCAATTCCACTCTTTGCAATTCTCAAACTGTTTATTGAGGTAATGAAAAGGATAGATATAACTTCCAATCACATCATTTCAGCAGTCGCTGTGGTCCAGTGGCAAAGACAATGGGTTGGAACTTCTGGTGGACTCAAGTTCAAATCAGGAGTGAGTTCAATTCCACTCTTTGCAATTCTCAAATTTTTTATTGAGGTAATGAAAAGGATAGATATAACTTCCAATCACATCATTTCAGAAGTCACTGTGGTCCATTGGCAAAGACAATGGGTCAGAACTTCTGGTGGACTCAAGTTCAAATCAGGAGTGAGTTCAATTCCACTATTTGCAACTCTCAAATTGTTTATTGAGGTAATGAAAAGGATAGATAAAACTTCCAATCAATTCATTTCAGAAGTCACTGTGGTCCAGTTGCAAAGACAAACGGTCAGAACTTCTGGTGGACTCAAGTTCAAATCAGGAGTGAGTTCAATTCCACTATTTGCAATTCTCAAATTGTTTATTGAGGTAATGAAAAGGATAGATATAACTTCCAATCACCTCATTTCAGAAGTCACTGTGGTCCAGTTGCAAAGACAAATGGTCAGAACTTCTGGTGGACTCAAGTTCAAATCAGGAGTGAGTTCAATTCCACTCTTTGCAATTCTCAAATTGTTTATTGAGGTAATGAAAAGGATAGATATAACGTCCAATCACATCATTTCAGAAGTCACTGTGGTCCAGTGGCAAAGACAATGGGTCAGAACTTCAGGTGGACTCAAGTTCAAGTCAGGAATGAGTTCAATTCCACTCTCGGCAATTCTCAAATTGTTTATTGAGGTAATGAAAAGGATAGATATAACTTCCAAACACATCATTTCAGAAGTCTTTGTGGTCCAGTGGCAAAGACAATGGGTCAGAACTTCAGGTGGACTCAAGTTCAAATCAAGAATGAGTTCAATTCCACTCTTTGCAATTCTCAAATAGTTTATTGAGGTAATGAAAAGGATAGATTTGACTTCCAAACACATCATTTCAGAAGTCACTGTGGTCCAGTGGCAAAGACAATGGGTCAGAACT
Source organism: Stigmatopora argus (assembly GCF_051989625.1). Lineage (NCBI taxonomy): Eukaryota > Metazoa > Chordata > Actinopteri > Syngnathiformes > Syngnathidae > Stigmatopora > Stigmatopora argus. The sequence goes on from NC_135390.1 coordinate 14,110,271, forward strand.
TCAGGTGGACTGAAGTTCAAATCAGGAATGAGTTCAATTCCACTCTTTGCAATTCTCAAATTATTTATTGAGGTAATGAAAAGGATAGATATAACTTACAAACACATCATTTCAGAAGTCACTGTGGTCCAGTGGCAAAGACAATGGGTCAGAACTTCAGGTGGACTCAAGTTCAAATCAGGAATGAGTTCAATTCCACTCTTTGCAATTCTCAAATTGTTTATTGAGGTAATGAAAAGGATAGATATAACTTCCAATCACTTCATTTCAGAAGTCACTGTGGTCCAGTTGCAAAGACAAACGGTAAGAACTTCTGGTGGACTCAAGTTCAAATCAGGAGTGAGTTCAATTCCACTCTTTGCAATTCTCAAATTGTTTATTGAGGTAATGAAAAGGATAGATATAACTTCCAATCACATAATTTCAGAAGTCACTGTGGTCCAGTGGCAAAGACAATGGGTCAGAACTTCAGGTGGACTCAAGTTCAAATCAGGAATGAGTTCAATTCCACTCTTGGCAATTCTCAAATTGTTTATTGAGGTAATGAAAAGGATAGATATAACTTCCAATCAAATCATTTCAGAAGTCACTGTGGTCCAGTTGCAAAGACAAATGGTCAGAACTTCTGGTGGACTCAAGTTCAAATCAAGAATGAGTTCAATTCCACTCTTTGCAATTCTCAAATTGTTTATTGAGGTAATGAAAAGGATAGATTTAACTTCCAAACACATCATTCCAGAAGTCACTGTGGTCCAGTGGCAAAGACAATGGGTCAGAACTTCAGGTGGACTCAAGTTCAAATCAGGAATGAGTTCAATTCCACTCTTTGCAATTCTCAAATTATTTATTGAGGTAATGAAAAGGATAGATATAACTTCCAAACACATCATTTCAGAAGTCACTGTGGTCCAGTGGCAAAGACAATGGGTCAGAACTTCAGGTGGTTTCAAGTTCAAATCAGGAATGAGTTCAATTCCACTCTTTGCAATTCTCAAATTGTTTATTTGGGTAATGAAAAGGATAAGTATAACTTCCAATCACATCATTTCAGAAGTTGCTGTGGTCCAGTGGTAAAGACAATGGGTCAGAACTTCAGTTGGACTCAAGTTCAAATCAGGAGTGAGTTCAATTCCACTCTTTGCAATTCTCAAATTGTTTATTTGGGTAATGAAAAGGATAAGTATAACTTCCAATCTCATCATTTCAGAAGTCACTGTGGTCCAGTGGTAAAGACAATGTGTCAGAACTTCAGGTGGACTCAAGTTCAAATCAGGAGTGAGTTCAATTCCACTCTTTGCAATTCTCAAATTGTTTATTTGGGTAATGAAAAGGATAAGTATAACTTCCAATCACATCATTTCAGAAGTCACTGTGGTCCAGTGGCAAAGACAATGGGTCAGAACTTCAGGTGGACTCAAGTTCAAATCAGGAGTGAGTTCAATTCCACTCTTTGCAATTCTCAAATTGTTTATTTGGGTAATGAAAAGGATAAGTATAACTTCCAATCTTGTCATTTCAGAAGTCACTGTGGTCCAGTGGTAAAGACAATGGGTCAGAACTTCAGGTGGACTCAAGTTCAAATCAGGAGTGAGTTCAATTCCACTCTTTGCAATTCTCAAATTGTTTATTTGGGTAATGAAAAGGATAAGTATAACTTCCAATCTTGTCATTTCAGAAGTCACTGTGGTCCATTGGCAAAGACAATGGGTCAGAACTTCTGGTGGACTCAAGTTCAAATCAGGAGTGAGTTCAATTCCACTATTTGCAACTCTCAAATTGTTTATTGAGGTAATGAAAAGGATAGATAAAACTTCCAATCACTTCATTTCAGAAGTCACTGTGGTCCAGTTGCAAAGACAAACGGTCAGAACTTCTGGTGGACTCAAGTTCAAATCAGGACTGAGTTCAATTCCACTATTTGCAATTCTCAAATTGTTTATTGAGGTAATGAAAAGGATAGATATTACTTCCAATCACAAAATTTCAGAAGTCACTGTGGTCCAGTTGCAAAGACAAACGGTCAGAACTTCTGGTGGACTCAAGTTCAAATCAGGAGTGAGTTCAATTCCACTCTTTGCAATTCTCAAACTGTTTATTGAGGTAATGAAAAGGATAGATATAACTTCCAATCACATCATTTCAGCAGTCGCTGTGGTCCAGTGGCAAAGACAATGGGTTGGAACTTCTGGTGGACTCAAGTTCAAATCAGGAGTGAGTTCAATTCCACTCTTTGCAATTCTCAAATTTTTTATTGAGGTAATGAAAAGGATAGATATAACTTCCAATCACATCATTTCAGAAGTCACTGTGGTCCATTGGCAAAGACAATGGGTCAGAACTTCTGGTGGACTCAAGTTCAAATCAGGAGTGAGTTCAATTCCACTATTTGCAACTCTCAAATTGTTTATTGAGGTAATGAAAAGGATAGATAAAACTTCCAATCAATTCATTTCAGAAGTCACTGTGGTCCAGTTGCAAAGACAAACGGTCAGAACTTCTGGTGGACTCAAGTTCAAATCAGGAGTGAGTTCAATTCCACTATTTGCAATTCTCAAATTGTTTATTGAGGTAATGAAAAGGATAGATATAACTTCCAATCACCTCATTTCAGAAGTCACTGTGGTCCAGTTGCAAAGACAAATGGTCAGAACTTCTGGTGGACTCAAGTTCAAATCAGGAGTGAGTTCAATTCCACTCTTTGCAATTCTCAAATTGTTTATTGAGGTAATGAAAAGGATAGATATAACGTCCAATCACATCATTTCAGAAGTCACTGTGGTCCAGTGGCAAAGACAATGGGTCAGAACTTCAGGTGGACTCAAGTTCAAGTCAGGAATGAGTTCAATTCCACTCTCGGCAATTCTCAAATTGTTTATTGAGGTAATGAAAAGGATAGATATAACTTCCAAACACATCATTTCAGAAGTCTTTGTGGTCCAGTGGCAAAGACAATGGGTCAGAACTTCAGGTGGACTCAAGTTCAAATCAAGAATGAGTTCAATTCCACTCTTTGCAATTCTCAAATAGTTTATTGAGGTAATGAAAAGGATAGATTTGACTTCCAAACACATCATTTCAGAAGTCACTGTGGTCCAGTGGCAAAGACAATGGGTCAGAACTTCAGGTGGACTGAAGTTCAAATCAGGAATGAGTTCAATTCCACTCTTTGCAATTCTCAAATTATTTATTGAGGTAATGAAAAGGATAGATATAACTTACAAACACATCATTTCAGAAGTCACTGTGGTCCAGTGGCAAAGACAATGGGTCAGAACTTCAGGTGGACTCAAGTTCAAATCAGGAATGAGTTCAATTCCACTCTTTGCAATTCTCAAATTGTTTATTGAGGTAATGAAAAGGATAGATATAACTTCCAATCACTTCATTTCAGAAGTCACTGTGGTCCAGTTGCAAAGACAAACGGTAAGAACTTCTGGTGGACTCAAGTTCAAATCAGGAGTGAGTTCAATTCCACTCTTTGCAATTCTCAAATTGTTTATTGAGGTAATGAAAAGGATAGATATAACTTCCAATCACATAATTTCAGAAGTCACTGTGGTCCAGTGGCAAAGACAATGGGTCAGAACTTCAGGTGGACTCAAGTTCAAATCAGGAATGAGTTCAATTCCACTCTTGGCAATTCTCAAATTGTTTATTGAGGTAATGAAAAGGATAGATATAACTTCCAATCAAATCATTTCAGAAGTCACTGTGGTCCAGTTGCAAAGACAAATGGTCAGAACTTCTGGTGGACTCAAGTTCAAATCAAGAATGAGTTCAATTCCACTCTTTGCAATTCTCAAATTGTTTATTGAGGTAATGAAAAGGATAGATTTAACTTCCAAACACATCATTCCAGAAGTCACTGTGGTCCAGTGGCAAAGACAATGGGTCAGAACTTCAGGTGGACTCAAGTTCAAATCAGGAATGAGTTCAATTCCACTCTTTGCAATTCTCAAATTATTTATTGAGGTAATGAAAAGGATAGATATAACTTCCAAACACATCATTTCAGAAGTCACTGTGGTCCAGTGGCAAAGACAATGGGTCAGAACTTCAGGTGGTTTCAAGTTCAAATCAGGAATGAGTTCAATTCCACTCTTTGCAATTCTCAAATTGTTTATTTGGGTAATGAAAAGGATAAGTATAACTTCCAATCACATCATTTCAGAAGTTGCTGTGGTCCAGTGGTAAAGACAATGGGTCAGAACTTCAGTTGGACTCAAGTTCAAATCAGGAGTGAGTTCAATTCCACTCTTTGCAATTCTCAAATTGTTTATTTGGGTAATGAAAAGGATAAGTATAACTTCCAATCTCATCATTTCAGAAGTCACTGTGGTCCAGTGGTAAAGACAATGTGTCAGAACTTCAGGTGGACTCAAGTTCAAATCAGGAGTGAGTTCAATTCCACTCTTTGCAATTCTCAAATTGTTTATTTGGGTAATGAAAAGGATAAGTATAACTTCCAATCACATCATTTCAGAAGTCACTGTGGTCCAGTGGCAAAGACAATGGGTCAGAACTTCAGGTGGACTCAAGTTCAAATCAGGAGTGAGTTCAATTCCACTCTTTGCAATTCTCAAATTGTTTATTTGGGTAATGAAAAGGATAAGTATAACTTCCAATCTTGTCATTTCAGAAGTCACTGTGGTCCAGTGGTAAAGACAATGGGTCAGAACTTCAGGTGGACTCAAGTTCAAATCAGGAGTGAGTTCAATTCCACTCTTTGCAATTCTCAAATTGTTTATTTGGGTAATGAAAAGGATAAGTATAACTTCCAATCACATCATTTCAGAAGTTGCTGTGGTCCAGTGGTAAAGACAATGGGTCAGAACTTCAGTTGGACTCAAGTTCAAATCAGGAGTGAGTTCAATTCCACTCTTTGCAATTCTCAAATTGTTTATTTGGGTAATGAAAAGGATAAGTATAACTTCCAATCTCATCATTTCAGAAGTCACTGTGGTCCAGTGGTAAAGACAATGTGTCAGAACTTCAGGTGGACTCAAGTTCAAATCAGGAGTGAGTTCAATTCCACTCTTTGCAATTCTCAAATTGTTTATTTGGGTAATGAAAAGGATAAGTATAACTTCCAATCACATCATTTCAGAAGTCACTGTGGTCCAGTGGCAAAGACAATGGGTCAGAACTTCAGGTGGACTCAAGTTCAAATCAGGAGTGAGTTCAATTCCACTCTTTGCAATTCTCAAATTGTTTATTTGGGTAATGAAAAGGATAAGTATAACTTCCAATCTTGTCATTTCAGAAGTCACTGTGGTCCAGTGGTAAAGACAATGTGTCAGAACTTCAGGTGGACTCAAGTTCAAATCAGGAGTGAGTTCAATTCCACTCTTTGCAATTCTCAAATTGTTTATTTGGGTAATGAAAAGGATAAGTATAACTTCCAATCATATATAGGCGGGCCGCCTCGTGGTGTAGTGGGTAAGTCACCTGCCTGCGACGTGGGTGTCGAGGGTTCACGTCCCGGTGTCGCCAGTCAACGACTGCATGGCGTCGGCAGTCGGCCGTAGGCCGACTGTCGAACGCCACCAGGGATCCCCCCTCCCAACTGTCTTCCGGTCAGCCGAAGGCTGACCGGAAATATTGTTTTGCTGAAAAAAATGACTAAGTCTTTATTTGAATGAAAAAAGGATTACCCATTTACTGAACTACTAGTGTAGTGATTAGTCAAACGAGAGCGGGATTCGAACCCCATCTCCCACATGGCAGTCAAATCCACTAACTTGAGGTCTGTCTGACCCATTGTCTTTGCCACTGGACCACAGTGACTTCTGAAATGAAATGATTGGAAGTTATATTTATCATTTTCATCACCTCAATAAACAATTTGAGATTTGCAAAGAGTGGACTTGAACTCACTCCAGATTTGAACTTGTGTCCAACTTCAATTTCAAACCATTGTTCCTGCCACTGGACCACAGTGTCTTCTGAAATGATGTGATAGGAAGTTATATTTATCCTTTTCATTACCTCAATAAACAATTTGAGATTTGCAAAGAGTGGACTTGAACTCACTCCAGATTTGAACTTGTGTCCAACTTCAATTTCAACCCATTGTTCTTGCCACTGGACCACAGTGTCTTCTGAAATGATGTGATTGGAAGTTATATTTATCCTTTTCATTACCTCAATAAACAATTTGAGATTTGCAAAGAGTTGACTTGAACTCACTCCAGATTTGAACTTGTGTCAAACTTCAATTTCAACCCATTGTTCTTGCCACTGGACCACAGTGTCTACTGAAATGATGTGATTGGAAGTTATATTTAAACTTTTCATCCTCAATAAACAATTTGAGATTTGCAAAGAGTGGACTAGAACTCACTCCATATTTGAACTTGTGTCCAACTTCAATTTCAACCCATTGTTCTTGCCACTGGACCACAGTGTCTACTGAAATGATGTGATTGGAAGTTATATTTATCCTTTTCATTACCTCAATAAACAATTTTGAGAATTGCAAAGAGTGGAATCAAACTCACTTCTGATTTGAACTTGAGTCCACCTGAAGTTCTGACCCATTGTCTTTGCCAATGCACCACAGTAAAGTTGGAAGTTGTATTTATCCGTTTCATTACCTCAATAAACAATTTGAGAATTGCAACAGGGGGAATTGAACTCACTCCTGATTCCCGCTTCGTGTTCTGACCCAATGATTTTGCCAGTGGACCACAGCAACAACTAGAAGGTGAAGAATCAGAAGTCAGATTTATTCTCCGACTCTCCTAGCCTTACTTGCTATGTAATTTTTTAAAGAAAAAAAGCCTTACTATACTATGTCGTTTTTTAAGAAAAGAAGCCTTACTATACAATATCGTTTTTTTTTTTTTTTAAAAAGGCTTCCGCTACTATGTCGTTTTTCAAGAAAAAAAGCCATGCTATACTATGTCGTTTTTTAGGAAAAAAAGCCTATGTCGTTTTTTAAAGGAAAAAAGCCATACTATACTATGTCGTTTTTTAGGGGGAAAAGCCATACTATACTATGTCGTTTTTTTAGGGAAAAAGCCTTCCTCTACTATGTCGTTTTTCAAGAAAAAAAGCCATGCTATACTATGTCGTTTTTTTAGGGGAAAAAAGCCATACTATACTATGTCGTTTTTTTAGGAAAAAAAGCCTTACTATACTATGTTGTTTTTTAAGAAAAAAAGCCTTACTATACATGGTCTTTTTTAAACAAAAAAGCCTTACTATACATGGTCATTTTTTAAGAAAAAAGCCTTACTATACATGGTCTTTTTTGTAAATAAAAAGCCTTACTATACTATGTCGTTTTTAAAGACAAAAAAGCCTTACTATACTGTGTCGTTTTTAAAGAAAATAAGCCTTACTATACTATGTCGTCTTTAAAGAAAAAAGCCTATACTATGTTGTTTTTTAAGAAAAAAGCCTTACTATACTATGTCGTTTTTTACGAAAAAAAGCCTTACAATACCATGTCGTTTTTTTTAAGAAAAAAGCCTTACAATACTATGTCATTTTTTAAGAAAAAAAGCCTTACTATACTATGTCGTCTTTTAAGAAAAACGCTTTACTGTACATGGTCGTTTTTTTAAAATAAAAAAGCCTTACTATACATGGTCATTTTTTAATAAAAACCCTTAATATACATGGTCATTTTTAAAGAAAAAAGCCTGACTATATATACATAGTATTTATTTTTTAAACAAATAAAAGCTTTACTTTACATAGACCACTTTTTTTTAAAGAAAAAGCTTTACGATGTCCAGCCATTCAAGTCATTTTGCATGCCAGCTTTACGTTTGTACCAAATCTCGGGGTATTCTTTGCTCAGTTATGAAGCACGTCTAATAAGATGAATAAATATTTGACATTATCGTCGACAAGGAAAAAGAGTGTCGCCAAACTTTCGTCAAAACATATACAGTTCCTGTACACTGCTGCTTTGTCTTTTTTATGCTTTATTCAATGTTGCAAGAAAACCCTCATCCTTACCTTTCGAAAAGAATTACAGTGACACAGAGGCATCATCTGCGTGTGTATATATAACAGCAGCAGCCACTTTGGATCCTGAATCTCAATAGGCCCATAGTGCCTTTGACGTCCATCTGTTCTGAGATAGCCAGCAATTCCTAAGCAGAATACTTTGATCCCTATTTTCAATGGAACCTATCTGGATTTGCCTGCCCCATACGAGTCCTTATGAGGCTGTAATATAGTACAAACTATTTTAATTTATACTTGAGAAATCTTCAAACAGGCCTCAAATTGCAGCTGGATAATTATTTGTATTTGTCTAATGCTGTATTATCCGAAGTACATTTATATACATATATGTTTTTAATTTTTCTGGGTGTTTAACCTAAAGAAATAAGACAAGTGTCAATTATTTATTTATTCTTACTATGCCTAATGGTAGCCAATAGGTTACTGGCAACCATGAATTCGAAATACACGTGTCAAAAAATGTTGATCGACTGGAAAAAAAACTGTTGACATCTTTACTTTTTTCCCCATCTATTCAGAGACATGGCGGTGATATTAGCATTGGTCATTAGTGGCAGACACATCCGTAGAGTGTCGGATACAGAGACTCGTACGCAGACCTTATTTGGTTACCTGTGTGACAGGCTTGTTCAGGACACCAGAAACAGCTGTCCTGGCCTGTGTGAGCCAAAATAATTAGGCCTGTCAATTCTGTGCTCTGATTTCCCCTTCAGCCCGCTCAACAAAATGCTAATATTTTGCTTTCATTGTCACATTCACCTTGACACGGATATTGCCTCGCTGCATAACTGGATGAGACGACTCGGAATTTGCATTGTTCGTTCTAATAAATTTGCTTCCTCTGTACCTCATGGCAGGACCCATCAGATAAGTCTCCCAGAGTGTCATCAATCATGGCCTAGGCTGACAGACGACTTTTGCCTTCATTTGTTACACCGAGGAACATGCTTAATTATTTGTACTGTAATTAGTTGGGAAAATGTCAGGAAATGTCAACTCTGTTTGCTGTAGAAGGGCTCTGCTTGAAAGCCACAATGACTGAAGTGTCATTAATGCCACGTAACAAGACGAGGATCAGCTGGGAAAGAGAGAGAGAGGTAGGGGGAGGTGGCTTTTTAGAATGTAATCATGGGGTGAGTTAGAGGGAGACACAAATCAGCACCAGTAGCTTGCATGATAGGCATCTTATTAGCCAAGACGTCAGCCCACTGCATGTTTCAACCACATCTTGTTACCCTCCGCTTTTCTCACACTGGCAAGAAAAAAAGGCAGCAAGTGGGGAAAATAAATGAAGTCAAGTAAACAATTCTGGCTTTCCCGCATGCTGTCAAACTGGCCCTACTTTGCGATGCTATATTGCCTGTCAAAAGCAGGCATTATGCCAAACACAAAAACACTGAAGGCTGGAGCCAACCTTCCAAAAGTAGCACTTTTACAATGCAATTAATAGCAGCCGTGTAGACGCTAAAACTAAGCAGGGTTTCCTCCTCTGAGCCAAAGCCGTAACCACTTCCATTCTTTCGTCTCAAGAAATTATCACAATTACCCTGTTTATTCCCTTTAATCACACAAAACACTAGTTTATTGCATTTGTTAAATGACTAAAAGTCATTCAATAATTTTGACAGCATATTAAGACACTTTTAATGATTTCATTCAGATGGATGCATCTTTGAAATACACTACCCTTTTCCACCTGAAAATAAAAGCTTTTAGCCCCAATCATTTAATGTGTCTGGACTGGCCAATAGAGCAGATATCCAAAAAGATAAGGTAATTTACACTTTGCTTGAAAGGAGAGAAAAAAGACAAAGACAAATAGGAATCCCATGAGGGAGACCCTTTGTTTTGGATGAAAATATTTAGCATTATGGGGTCCCAAGGGTGTTTCAGTGGCCATTCATCTTTTCAAGGCCTCACAGTGGGTGCATGGCAGAACAAGGCTCAGCCCGCTACCTTGCCCACCGACTGGCACTGATGGTCATCCAAGAAGCTCCTTAATTAGCCTGCAATCTGGCAACGACCCGTGTTCCTGAGATGTGGCAGCCCTGTTTAAATATGATGCCAGATGCAATCCCACCTTCAGCATGTCATCTCATTGTCCTAGAGAGCCAGGGGGAGAAAGAGCAACATCCCACAACACAGCATGTGTTATGGGATGTTGGGCTCATTGTTTTGGGTTTATTCTTTGTTTCTCTTTCTTTTTTGCCCTTCACGAAGTGCTCTATATTTGTGGCCTCAGACATCCAGCTGTGAGGAAGAGTTCACACAGTCAGCCTGATGTGACCTTGACCGAGTATTGTGATATGTTTAAACTAAAACTATTCCTCTGTACTTCCAGAATATGGATGTACATATGACTAATCTCTGTTGATCTGTGTAAAATAAATGTATTCTACTTTACTTAGAAAATGGGGATGGGCATATAACCAATCACTATAGGTATAAAACCAGCCATAAAGTTGATCTTTTTTTCATGTAAGCACACATTTAAATTGTCATTGGTGGGTTGTGTGGCTCTGGAATTATATAGAAAATACTATATAAACATACATTCAGGATATACACAGAATTGAACCAGGTACAGAATTTCCTTATGCTTAATAATGTTCCACAAAAAGACAATGTGTTGTCTCATCAACCTCATCAATGAGGACAATGGTGGGGGTGTCAAATACAAACATCAGTCAATTATTTAGAAAGAAGAGTGGAGTGCTGGACAACATAATTACTTGTGTGCTATTTCCTCCAGCTTTACCTGTTGTGTCATGCCTGTCAAGAATCTGTTGATGTACTGTCAGGTAGCAAGAGAAACACTGACAATATTTGCAGTGGAGACTTGAGAGCTGCTCGTGTTAAACAGTTGCCTGTTGAGGTGTCCCAATATTTTAATTTTTTATTTGTTTTTATTTTTTAATGACGGGGGGGGTTACTTGTGTATTTTAATGTGTCAGCTCCAAGTACAACATACAGACATCCACAGAAGTATTTGATGTGTTGCATTACAATGACGATAGTAATAATAATGTATTAAATATTAAATAGTTTTAAAAAGATGATATCAACATAATTAAATAATAAAAGTGCAGTTTTGTGGTATGCCTAGAAGCCACATCACTCAAGCATTCACCAGTATCGCACAGATGTCTGCCATTGAAATTCATGCACGTTTATCCACCTCATGCTACTTCCCTGCAGGCAGAGAACATGGAGATAAATAGTCTGAAACTCAGGAAGCATATTCAGAAAATATTAAATGCTAGTCATTTTGACCTCCTTTTATATAGACATAGTGTAATACTTGATATTGGACTAATCTGTGATTCAATATGTTGAGCAAGAGCTGGTATTATCTAAAATGGTGTAAACATTTCCCAGAGCCTTCTATGATTCCCTACTTATAATAGTTTTACGTTAGAACATATAAATACTGGATATGCTGTAATGCT